>NC_136525.1:51838357-52083357 GCF_053919585.1 Euprymna scolopes | reverse complement strand
ACTGCTAGATTCTGGAATTCTCTCCAGTTTCCTTGACTGTACTAACCTGCATAAATTTAAATGTAACGTTAATAAAGTTTGTCGTCTAACTCCCTACAATTCTTTGTTAGACAAAATGGTGGAACTCTGCAGCACATCATCCAACCCAATCGTGTATTTTCGAACAAAAGCATTATGTACTTACGTGTCATGTCGAAATCAGTATAAGACATTCTAGAGCTAATTTTTGGAATGGGGGGGGGGAAGAGAGAGAGAGAGAGAGAGAGAGAGAGAGAGAGAGAGAGAGAGAGAGAGAGAAGGGCATAGCATTATTGAGAACAAGCAAAATGGCTGACTTGAAAGCAATTATCTCCAACTGATTCCAAGCATCTAAAGGGTTAATTTATAGTAAAATTGCTACTTCGAAAATTCGTTTTTACTGGACAATTTTTTGTAATTTTTTTGAATTTATACTAATTTTGGCAGGACACTTAAGTACGTAAGAATTTTTTCCCCATCTGAAACGCACTTTTTCAAAGATGGTGAAATTGCACCGATAACATCTCAAATATTAATTCTTGTGGGGGACATCAAACTAAAAACCGACTTACTTGTGTGGTACTTCCATTCCTCCATCAACGGCTCCTTTCATGGCACCAAAAACACGGGCTCCGGTTGTGGTACGGCTGAGACCAACATCAAGAAAAGCACGGAAAGCTCGCGGTTTACCCCGAATGTTTTCAACGTTGTATTCTTCTCCAGTAACATCTAAGCAGCCTTCGTAGATTGTGTCCAACTTAAATTTCTTCAGGATCTGAAACGTACAAAGCAAAAAATAAGTTTTCCGTAATCAAATTCACGGAGGAAAGCTTTCTTGTTTTGTTTTTACACAGAGACAGAAAATGCTGCCATTTTGAATTACAAAAATGCATGGAACCCACATTCTTGATTTACAGAAAGATCCGTGATGATACCACCCTCTCCTGGGGGATCAGAAGGGTGGAAGCGTATATTGACAAGAAACTGTTCCGATTGGCTGTTTATCAGCACACTCAATACTTCATCATTTATAATTAAATTATCATTCATATCTGGACATTCGTGTTTCATGCTTAAGCAATCATCAGTGTAGGACAACAATTTCTACCAGTCATGAGATTCCATTTGCAGAGTGTCTACATCAGAGCCACTAAACAATTATGGAAATGAAGAACTACTAAACGCCAAATTTGAGCGAATGCATTAGACAATCTAGAGTGTTCAAAAGAGCCCAAGTCGTGAACATTGAATAAAAGCTAGTTTACTGCACATTAGTTACAGACAGTGCCCATCCTTAAGTATTCTGAAAGGGGCTTGATAATTATAATTAAGTAATTATTTATTGTCACCTACAGACACTCGTGTTTCATGCTTAAGCAATCATCAGTATAGAGTAACAATTCCTGCCGGTCATGAGATTCTATCTTTTGCTCCAGCAAAAAATACACGAGGGGGAATGGGTAGAAGCACAATCCATTGGGTAGTAATTTGAGACAGAAAGAAATAAGGAAACCTCTTAAAATGAAAATGATACAAGGAAAGGGGACAGCCTTTCCTTGTAAATAAGAAGGTGAAAATGAGATGAGGATAAGCCGAGACTTGAACCCTGTACGCAAGGTTAAGAATTGGAATGTTAGAATTTAGTTAAATTCGGTTAGAATAGTTAGATATTGTTTATATCGTAAAAAGAATCGATTGTTCATTCTTTTAGAAAACTGAATATTAAAAATGTCAGCTAAAGAATGAACAATACAAATTAAAAATATATTGTAAAAAAAATAGGTTAGAATTATATGTTGAGAATTCTTTTGTTGTTAAAAGTGTGTTTGGAAAAACGTGTGCATAGCCACGTGAATTGGTCACGTTTGGGAAACACTATTCTGACGTCATAGACGACGGGGGATTCTCAATATAGGAGCTGGAGGAAGTCAGCAGAAGAGGAGAGGTGAGTTGGATCGTCCTTTGGAAACGAAAGGAAGAACATTAAACCAAGAAGCACAATCCATGCAGTAGTAATTTTGAGAAAAAATAAAATAAAATAAAAACATGCAACCGCCCCCCCCCTTTTCATTGAACCCCCAAAATAAGGGGGAAAAGAAAAAACACTTACTCTTCTTGCGAGAAGAAGTCCAGTGCAGTATGCGGCAGCGTAGTTTGTCAGCCCGACCTTGATGCCGTATTTAGGAAGTTCATGAGCATAAGCAGCAGCTACGATCACATCTCCCTCGATACGGGCATACGCTATCTGGAAGAGAAAAATGGAGACATTATGGTTTGCACCAATACAAATATAAAACATCTCGATCAGTAAAGTTAAAATAAAATCTCGTGGAAATAGAATGATGGCTTTCCTTTTCTCCAAATATTTGTTAATCTTTGCACGATAGAATACACACAGGTTTGTTTATTATGCATGGAAAGAAAGAAAAAAAAAAAAAAAAAAAAAAAAAAAAAAAAAGTGAACGTATATTCTAAATAAATACAAATATTTTCTCCATTGATCTTAACTATATTAGCATCAAAACATGTACACAATTTTACGATACAACGCAAGATTTTGAAATAACCGTATATATAATAATCAGCAAACGGTTCTAATCAATCAATATTCTGTAATATGCCATTTTAATTTTGTATTGTCATACTTAATACATTATAGCTATTTTTGTACATAATAAAAATAGGTTGCTGGTTTGCAACATTCACAGCAAGAACTTTCAATACATATGCAGAAAAAAATTTGTTTTAAGCAAAATTTGCCATTGTTGGTAATAAAATAAATATTCATTGATTTTAATCAACTACTAAAACTAAAATCAATAGAGCATCCATAACAAATGTATTTTTATGTTTTCGATGGATGGGTTATTTAACCAGCATATCAACCTTTGTGGGTCATTTAATGCTGAGGAGGTTATTTTGTTTTGCTTGTTTGATGTTTATTAGGTATTTGATTTTGCTGGAAAGGTTGTTTGGTTGTATTTTGTTTGTTGTTTATTAGGGTTTTAGATTTTGTTATATACTGTTGTTTCTCTTAGGAATTTCAAGATATTGCCAGGGTCCACTCCGTGAAAAAGATCTTTTAGACTACCTTCACGGTAGTACCTCATTTGTATCTGCTGGAGATCCACGCAGTCGATCAGGATATGTTTCACCGTGTAAAGCTCATGACATGACAAACAGAATGGGGCCTTTTCGCCTTTTAACAGGTACGAGTGAGTGATCCTGGTGTGTCCTATTTGAAGTCTTGTCATTATTGTTTCTTCTCTTCTTGTCTTTTCCCAGCCAGAGGTCCCACCCTCCGTTCTTTTCTTGAGGTTGGGCTTCACCTGCTGGAGCTTGTTATTCTTGCAGGCATTCCATGACTCCTGCCACCTGGAAGTGATGTATTTGTTGATTAGGGGTTTGTAATCAGTGTGAGGTACTTTTGTATTGCTGATATTCATTTTTAAAGATTTTTTTTGCTGCTGTATCAGCTTTTTCGTTGCCTTTGAGTCCTATGTGGCTGGGAATCCAACAGAATACGACGTCAGTGTTTTTGGAAAGGGGCGTGATTCTTTCCAGGAGGTTTATGATTAAGGGGTTGTTCAAGTTTTTGTTATTTAATGACGTTAAGACCGAAATTGAATCAGATAATGTTAAGTATTCGTTTGACTTGGTTTTTTGGATGATGTCTAAAGCTAGGTCTATGGCTGTTGATTCAGCACTAAAAATTGAGGAGACGTTTTTGTAGTATAATGTTGTTAGATATGGCTGCACTTCCAGCTTTGTTTAGTTCTTTGAAGCATCTGTGTAGATGCGTGTCTAGTTTTGATATTGTTCTAATATATTATTGAAGTTATTTGTATAAGTTAGGGGATGTGTGTTGGATTTAGGAGATTTTGTTACATTATCGAGTTTTAAATTTACCGATAGCTGTTTAATTAGCCAAGGTTGATATTTTGGTTTGAGGGAAACCTGAATTTCTGTGGTATCTATTTGGGCTTCTGTAAGAAGGTCTTTTATACGTAGGCTGTATGGTTTAATAATATTTTCTCTCCCATTGAAGAAGTTTGTGTGTTGTGGGTGGAAAACAATTGTTTGCAGGGTTTGATGGACATGATGAAAGTTTTAGGCAGTATCGAAGTGCTAGTTTCCCCCGTCTAAGTGTCAGTGGAGGTTCGTTAGACTCGGTGTATAGGCTTTCCAGTGGTGAAGGCTCTGAGAGCCAGTCTTAAACCTTGGTGGTGCATTGTGTTTAGTTCTTTTATATATGATTCTCTGATTGCCCCATATATGAAACATCCATAATCCAGCTTTGATCTAATTAAGAAACGGTATAGTTTAAGTAGTGTAGTTTTGTCAGCGCCCCAGTCAGTGTGGGTCAGGACTAATGGCCTTGTGACATTTTGTTTTTAGCTTTTTTTATGTGAGGTATGAAGGTCAATTTCCTGTCGTATATTACGCCCAAGTACGTGTGTTGTTCAACGACAGGGATGATATTGTTACCCAGTTTTAGGATGGGATCATGGTGAATTCTTTCGTTTACAGAAATGGACGCATTTTGTTTTTTCTTTTGAGAATATAAAACCATTTTTTGTGGCCCATTCGTTTATTTTATTTAGACAAGGTTGCAGTTTTCGTTCAGCTGTGGTTATGTATTTTGATCGGTAGCAGATGAGCAAGTCATCCACGTATAGGGTACAGTTAGTACCAGGGTTTATGTTTTCAATGATTTTATTTATATTTATGTTGAAAAGGGTGACGCAAAAGATGCTACCCTGAGGTACCCCATTTCTTGTTCTTTTAGGGCTGAGAGTGTGTTGCCTAGTCTTATTTAAGAGATTGCAAATGAATTCTGGCATTCTGCCCCTAAATCCAAGTTCCAAGTAGTGTCATATGCTTTTTTCTAGGCCGAAAAAGATTATTAGGTGTTCTTTTCTGGCAAAAGCTTCTCTTATGAATGTTTCTAATCTGATTAGGTGGTCGATGGGGCTTCTATTTTTACTGAAGCCTGATTGATATTCTGTTATCAGGTTTTTGCTTTCAAGATACCATGTTAGTCTTTCATTGACCATCCTTTCGAAGTTCTTGCATACGCAGCTGGTGATGGCAATGGGTCGGTAATTTGTTGGATCTGAATGGTCTCTTTTTGGTTTAGGTATTGGAATTACTATGGCTTCTTTCCAGTTTTTGGGGATGTTATTGTTCATCCATATGTTGTATATTTGTAGAAGGTAGTTGAGAGATGGTTTTGGTAAGTTTTTTAGAAATTGGTAGTGGATTTCGTCAGGGCCTACTGCTGTATCATGAGATTTTTGGATTGCCTCTTTAATTCTGTTCTGTTGAATGGTTGGTTATAATGTTCTCCGTTTTTGTTATTGCAAGTAAGGTGTTTGATTGGGTCTTTATTGTTTTTCCCAGATATTTTTCTTACTATCACCCATACTTTTTTATTTTGGTGTTCTCATTTTTGATAAAAAGTTTTTCCAGGTGTTCCTTTTTGATTTTTTGATGAGAAGTTTATGGAAAATTGTTCAGTTTGCAATATTTTCTTTGTTAGTAATTTTTATGTTATTGCAAGTAAGGTGTTTGATTGGGTTTTTATTGTTTTTCCCAACCATCTCCCATACTTTTTGATTTTGGTGTTCTCATTTATTTTTGATAAAGTTTTTCCAGGTGTTCCTTTTTGCTTCTTTGATTTTTCTTGCTTTTGCTCTGCTGTTTTTAAATTGATCTACGTTTTCCTTAGTTGGATTCTTTTTAAATTTTCTTAGTTTGTCACGTCGCATTCTCACTGCTCCCTGGCATTCTTTGTTATACCATGGTTTGTTGACTTTTGTAGGGGGAGAACTTTTTGGTATGTTTTCTTTTGCAATGGAAAGGAGTGTATAGTTGAAATATATGTGATCCTCAGTCTGGGTGTTTGCTTCTGGTATCAGTCTAGATTTGCAGGAGTTTTGGAATTTTTTCAGTTTGCTTTTTTAAATTCCAACGGGAAGGTTATTCGTCTGGTTCTGGGTTTTTGTTTTCTAGTATAATTGGGTAGTGGTCGCTTCCGCATGTATCATCATGTTTTCCAGTTGTAGTCCATAAATAGAGTTGGGTCGTAAATTGCTAAATCAATAGCTGAGAGAGTGCCTGTTGCTGGGTGTAGGTATGTATTTTCTTTGGTGTTGAGTAGGCATAATTGATTTTGGTTAAGTAGTGTTTCGATTATCTCACGTTTGTCATTTCTTGTACCACCCCATATTTTGTTGTGGCCGTTTAGGTTTTGGTAGTTGTTGGATAAGGGCATTTAGTTCAGTTTCTTTTATTCTTTCACTTGTTGGGATGTATAATGAACAGAATGTTATTGTTTTATGGAATGTTGCGGTTATTGCATGTTTGTTTTTAGGTTTATTTCACTGTGTGGGATGTTTTTGTTTATAAGTAGTGATGATCTATGTTTGAATTCTTGTTTATGTAGTTATATGAGCAGTAGTGTTTTATATTGTATTATCTTCTTTTAGGTGGGTTTCTTGTAGGGCAATTATAGCAGGGCAGAAAGTTTTTATAAGGAGTAATATTTCTTCAAAGTTGGGTTTTGTTTCATTGAAGCCAGGGTTTGTCTTTTTCTGGTTTTGGACCGTTGGTGTTTATGTCACCCTCCATAGTTTCGAGCTTCAGATCGCGAATGGGGTTCACGGTGGGTGGTGGGGTCCTGATCTAGAGGTTGAGCGGGATCTGTTTATTTTGCTGTTATTAGTAGAGTTCTTGTGGGGTTAATTTGGGGTCTGTTTATCTTTTATTTTTTGTCGTAGGGGTTGTTTCTATGGATGCTGTTTGGAGTTTAATAGGTTTTTGTGGTAGAGTCTTAGTTTGGGGGCTTTGTTTTATTTTGGTTATATTCTTTAAAAAATCTTTACTTTCTGTGATGGTTTGTTTCATGGTTTTTGTAAGTCTTCTATTAGTTCTCTTATTTCGTTGAGTAATTTCATGAATACTTCAATTTGGGGGTTTGAGGGATTTGTTTTTGTTATATTATTATTTGATTCAAGGTTAGGCATTCGCTCCAACAGCAACAGGGATACACGGGAGGTATACTCATCTCGTTGGTGGACATAAGCAGCTGTAGTTCGCCCATTTTTACTAAAATTTTTTTTCAAAAGCTTCTTTTTAATAAGAATATTTATTTTTCAGCCGTGATAAGTCCATTTGTCCAGCGAGTTGATTGACCCATGAGCCACCGCTTTCTAAATGTTTAGGAAAACATCTGCAACGTTTAACATGTTTTTGTGGTAATCAGGGAAAAGCCTAACTCTAAAGTTGAATATTTAGAGATTTATAAAGAATTGGAATCTGGAAAAATATTGGAATCATCTCATCACTATTGAATATATATTAGTGTTGGGACGATCAATCGGAATTGAAAAATAGAACTTTTTTGGGATACCGAAATCGGGGGGGGGGGGGGGGGGGGGACACAACAACAACAACAACGCTTCCTTTGTTTTTTTTTTTTTTGTTTTTTTTTTTTAATTTAATTTTGTTTAAAAACCAAATCTTCACTACTGGCAGTAATGATAAAATAAATTTTTATTAGATTTTTAAAATACCAGTTCAATGAAATCTAAAGATTAAATCTAACGAGTGTATTTTTCACATTTGAGAAAAAATCTGCCCTTTAACCACCTTTTACCATGATCATGGGGGGGGGGGGGGGGAGGGAAATCACTTTATAGTAAAATATTTACATTTATAAAGAATCACAAAAAATATTGGAACCATCGCATCTTCTTTTATATAAAGGGCAAAATGGGTGCAAATGTTTGTGTATGTCCACGAAAGGCCATTTGCATCAGGGTTCTTACATAGGTTAGATTCCAGGAACTTCCCAGATCGTAATATCTCAGATTTGCAAACGGACATTGTATTTTTTTTTTTTTTTTTTTTATCAAGTTTTAAAAAAATTCCCACCGTATCGTTGTCTACAGTGTTTGTTTGCCTTTTTCACATAAAGCAAAACTATTCAAACACAACCGCCAGCACCTGGCCTTCGCCCGGGTAGTATCTGTTATGTAATTGGTCCTTTGTCACTGTAGAGGAAACCCTTCATACTAAGACAATTTCTATTTATTTGGATACTGCCCAGAGTGTCCTCTGTTTTTTTTTGTGTCCAATTTGCTTTCATGGGGGGGAAGCAAATAAAATGGCAGAAAGCGGGAAGCTTAACTAGCTTCTGGCCAGATTTAAAAGTAACGCTCATTTCTGTGCGTGCATGACAACTCCTATGACCCTTAAGTTAACTTCCAACTCATTGAATGGTTAACGAGAAAGACTAATTATCCCACGTTTTCGAGCTCGATGCCACCCCTCTCTTTTTATTCAGTCTTTGTGCCAGTATCCTCCACCCGGGCAAAAGTTAATTACCAATTTAACTTGGTATCTTCTTTTCCTCCTTTGCAGTACGGGTTCAAGCCTGCCTGCCACCACCACCACTTTTTTTTTCACTCAACACACTTTAAAACACCCGGGCACCCTCGCAAGTCACTAATATATATATAAAAAAAAAAAAAAGTCTTACCTGGCAAATGATGTCCTTGTTTGTAAAACGGACAATCATGCGATATTTGGGGGTGTTATATTTGTTTTTTTCTTGAACCACAAGACGTTTCCGTGCGAAGTAATCAGTTTTTCCCTCTAGAAAAAAAAAAAAAAAAAAAAAAAAAAAAAAAAGGAAAATTAACTTGAGCATATCTATTAGGACCTTTTAATAAACAAATATGGAACAATCCATTTTATGACTAAGCAGACGTTTAAAATTAAGACGATCAAGGCTCCTTAGTTATCATCCATTAAATTCACAATGATGGCTGTTAGAAGACCCACAACAGCACCACCGAGAGTCTGTATTGGGAAAGAACAATGAAAAGACATTTTCACAGGACTACCAAGAACCGTATTTAAGACAAAAACCTATTGCAGCCGATGCCAGATTCCTGGACGGGGTTCATATAAATTTTTAATGTCCATTTTCCAAGGCCTTCTCCAAACAAAATTTAAGTTTTCAAAACGAAATTTTATATTTAAACAATGATATAATCCACCAAACAACTTAGTAATTGACAACAGGAAAAGTAATTTTCATTATCTTCTGCAGTTTCCTGATAAAGGGACATAACTCCTTGTATCGACAATACCGGAAGTTATGATGCAATTTCAGATGTTTTTTTTTAAATTTTATATTCAATAATATATATATATATATATATATATATATATATATATATATATAAAGCTGAACGTCTGTGTGTGTGTCTAGTCACAAATAGGCTCCTACACAGTTGACCATTATAGAAAACGGATAACAATGATAGAAGATATATCGAGACAGGAATGGGTATGTTTGATCTGGCATAATGATGATTCATTAAAATTTTTTTTTTTTTTTTTGGGGGGGGGGGGGTCATGCCTGGTCCATAAAGTATGGAAATAAAAAATTTAAAAACCTTTACAAGTGTTTTTGATATAGATGTACATAATATTTTGATAAGTATGTTTTAACTTAAATAGGGATGGTATAATAAAATTGTGGGGTCTGCGTTAGTGTCTGGCCTCCATAGAATGGAAATAGGCACAAACTTTAATAAAGACTTTTCATATCTATCTGCATAAGTATACTTTGATAATTATGTTTCAGTTTATCTATTTTATTTTCCCTTTCATCATATTTTGTTTTGGTTTTGATATCCCAAAATCTGAAGCTATCTCTTTACAACCCTTCCTTTTCATAACCTATCATACTTTCATAAATCAGAGTCCATTTTCTATAGGCTGTTTTTGAACCCAGTCAACGACGGGTACTTTTTGTTAATATATATATATATATATATATATATATATATAAAAAATTTAATATGTATTTTGATTTTATTTTTAATATTTCAAATCAAATTTTTTACTGGACATATAGAATTTAAGGATTTTTCAAGATAATAGAAATAAGGGCTTTTCAAGGCAAAAATCAAAATTAAATATTTAAAACCTGTGCAAACCCTACTTTAACATAATTCCAGCCGTGTTGGTGTACAGATGATGAAACATGAAAGGCCATGTGACAAAGAATTGCTCCTAAAACCTTTGGCCAGTCAAATCAGATACCAATCTGAGAGACAATGATCTCATCTCCATGCTGTAAAAACGGCAGAAGACAAAAAATCAGGAGAACCGGCAAGGAGGCACACACAAACTCAAGAGCGGAAGCTTCTCCGTCAAATAAGTCCAGCTGTGCAAGAGTTAATTAAGGGTTTTGTTGGATAGCATCTTTAGCCTCGCTCTAATTGGTACGAGCATGGCTTTGCTAATTCTCTGCTTACAGTATAATCGCCAAAATTAAATTCCCATCAACGTGTTTCTTGACCGTATCTAATGCAAAATGCTGGATTCATTTGACAGAAGCTGCTGATCTTGACCCTTTAGAATGTATCTCACTAGATATGTTCAAGAAACATGTTGACGATAATTTAACTCTGGCGAGGATACTGTAAGCATAGAATTAGTGAAGCAATGCGAGCATCAAGTAATTAAAAAACGGTATTCAACAACAACACCCTCAACTCCAACACAGTGTGATTCAGAGAGATACATTCAAGTTGCAAGTAATTTTGAGAGATTCATCCAACTGCCAAATTTCTTGGTCTAAGCAGAGTTGAAGTTGGCTGGTTTGGTATACTCTACGATTTGTATTTGAGGCTGTCACACACGTTTCTGATGGATGTTCAACCATTGGTTTGAGTTGATGAGGGTTCTACTTCGAGTTGTCACCAAGGGAATGATAAAATTGCTGAACAAACAAACATGTCAGGCATGTGAGGAGGAGGAATTAGACAAATACAGGCCCATAATTCTGCTAAACATAGGTATAATGATTTTGCCAAGATCTTCTCGAACCTATTACAGAATGTTATCGAAGAATTGATCAGACTAGAGCAGAACTATCCTGTGAAGTTTGGGGGGAGGAGGAGGAGGAGAGATTGATTCAGGACAACTTTCATCTTCTAACGAAGATGTCTCATAAATGATAAAATAAGTACCATTTCTTCACCGCCCATCATCCGACACAACCATGCCTTTCAGAGACATCAAAACGCAGAATAATAATCATTTTGTCACCGCAAAGCTGATTTGTCCGTGTGAAATAAAAGGAATATTTTTTTTTTTTTAAAGATCAGCTGTGTTGTGATTTTTTTTTTTTTTTTTTTTTTTTTAAAACTTCTGTCGGTGTGTGCATATATTTTGTACCAGTAAAACAACGTAAATGTGAACATTTCTATAGACTGGCCAAAGCGAATACGTAACAGGATTCTCTTACAAATTCGATATCTCAAAGTATATGAGGTATGGTGGTGAAAGATTCTCATTGAGATGGAAACCATTTTTCATAAAAGACGACCAACAAACCCCATCTGTTCACTTTAGATGACTTTGTACCTAATATATTAAATGTAAAACATTTTTGGATAGAATTTTTTTTGTATTTATTCATTTAGATATATAATAGATGTTTGGGCAATTTGGAATCTTACTCCTTGTTATAAGGGAGTTAATAAAATAGTTAAGTGTTTTTTTTTTTTTCCTCACAATAATTCAAATGTTTAAAAAAAAATTACAATATCGTATTTTACATTAAATAAAGTAGTTGAAAAAAATCATTTAACAAGTCTTGGTAAACTAGATAGAATTATGTCCTTTAGAACTTCTTAATTACTGAAAAAAAAAAAAAAAAAAAAAAAAAAAAAAAAAAAAAAAAATCGACAAAACATTAATTGGAATTAATTAAATCATCTTTGGTGTTTGTCAAGAGAGAGTATCTTTAAATATGTGGTTAAAAAAACAAAAAAAATTGAATTGCCACGTCGAAAATAGTAATATGTAATTTTTATGGAAAATTGGGGGAAACTGCATTTTTCTAGATATGTACACCTTGAAGATTGCGAATACAGGAGACATGCTTATCTTCCTTTTCGACATTTTAACGATGAACAGCCTTTTTAGCAAGAGATTTTTTTTTTTTTTTACTGAAACAATAGCAGTTCTACTCAAATTTTCGTAATTTTTTTTTTTTTTTTTATATATTTCTATTTACTACATGACAATTAAGTGCAAGTACTGCTGCTTTTGCTTAGAACAAGAACAAAAAATTGATCTGTCGACTATTATAATAACCACCATATATTTTTTTTTTACTAGCAGGACCCCTTAACCGGTGTTGCCTAACAAATGTTTTTCTTTTTGAAAGAAATATTGTTCAAGCATTTTACAATTTGTATTTTGCTTTGTGACCTATTTGCGTAAAAAAAAAAAAAAAAAAAAAAAAAAATCATTTAACGTTAGTTATTACCTGTGCAGAAAAAAAATGAAGCAGTCCCCCCATTAAAAAAAAAAAAAAAAAAAAAAAATCCCAAAAATAGCATCTTGCGAGCGCAAAAATAAAAATTTACGCCAGGCTCGAATGCTAAGAGGAAAAGGAGGTAAAGAAAAAACACTTCAGTTGCCTTGGCCATGATGAACTTATATTACAGGCCTTAACACCTTTAAAACATATCGGGAGGTGTGAATGACTTTGCGACCCAAGTAAAATGAGTGGAAAACTTTAGGACAGTTACTATGACGACGACGCTCCTCTCCCTATCTATCTGCATATATTTGCTGCCATCGTTGCTTGCTCTGTTATGCAGGAAAAAAACTAATAAACATTATTATAGTAAACAAAGTGTTATATTGGGAAGGGAGGGAGGGGGGGTTTAGGTTAAAATGATTACAGGTTGTAGAAAGAGCAGCCATGTTTGTTAAGGTCTAGTGTTTGCGTTTAAGATGTGTATTCCTGAATAAGAGATTTTTTAAAACTCGCAGCCAAGGAGAATTGCTGGAACTGAATGAGGAAGAAATTATTTTTGTAAAGAGGAACAGGAAAAGTAATGGTTTGTGTAGGAGTTTATGAGCCAGTTACGAAGGTAGACAGGGTGGTATATGTATAGTGTGTATATTAGTTCCTGGTGTTGACTGGTGGTGGTATGAGAAATTTAGATTTAGAGAGAAAAGTAGTAACTACTTCCTCTAAAGAGGTTGGCGACCATGATGACGTTTCTCCTAAGATGTAATGTATGATTTTATCATAACGAATGTATATAAAACGGCGTTATAAAGTTACATAAACGGTAAATAATAATTTAGACACTATAATGTGGCAGCTATTATTGCAAACCTATGGTAATTTGGTCCAGCATATAATCACGTTGACACACCGGTTCCCGTCAGATCACCAAAGTTAAGCAATGTTGAGCCTGGTCATTACTAAAATGGGTGACCACTTTGGGAATACCAGGTGCTGTATGTAGGAGGACCTCGACACCTCCCTGCAGAAAGTTGCAAAAACCTAACGGGGGATATACATGCGACTGGGGACCGCTTGTGAATTTCATACTACCATTTAACTTCTTCCTTTGGAGGAAGTCGGTTAAACCCTGGATAGGGTTGGTGCTGACCGCATCTAGCAGTGTCAGAAATTTTGTGAAAATAGTGAATAATTCCACCCCATCTTTCCAAGCTTATAACGCCTCGAAAAATGTAATTCAAGCCCTAATTTTTTTTTTCAATTAAAGGAGCAAGGACTAAGGTTTTATTTAAAAAAAAAAAAAAAAAAAAAATGTGTTTTTTTTAAAAAAAAAAAGGTTTTAAACTTCGGACTTTACAGGTAAATTTCTAAAAAACACTCCTTTATTTTTGTTTTAAATTTGAATATATTATTTATTGACCTTTTCTCTTCAATTTGTGATATATAAAACTATTCAACATAAATTAATTATTTACTTTTTAAGAGAAACTTGAAAATGTGTGACACTTACACAAGGGGGGGGGGGGGGCATGAATTAAAAAAAAAAAAAAAAGTTTGTCTAAAATATTATATTTAGTTTATTGGAAAGAACATAAAATTTCACATTGACCCTGAAAATATCGTAAAAATAGAATCAATAGAAAAATTTGGATAGATTTTTAAAGTTTAAAAATTGAAAAATATTGAGTTCGGAAAATTCATTACTGTTTAAAAAAAAAAAAAATTTCTATTACTTTTAAAACAACTGTTATAGTTTATTTTGGAAGTATAATCCATAAAAAAAATAAATAACCCACTTTTAACAGAGAAATTACTAGATTTTTATATTTTATTCGCAGTTTCGTGTTAGGGGTGTCAAAAATTCCTACAAAAATTCTGATACAGCTACCGCATCACACACAAACCTATGGTAATTTAGTCTAGAGGGAAATTTCCGCAATCAAAATATAGAAATGGAGATAAAAAGTCTATTCAAACAAGTCACTCACCTCTCCTCCTCCTGAACTTCACTTGGAATCGCTTGAAGTAAGCTTTATTTTTCACAACTTTCACAAACCCCTAAAATAAAAAATAAAAAAATAAAAAAAGTGAGTTATATAAACAACCAATAAAAACGTTTTTTCTTTTTGCTATGAGATATAAATTTGTGTTCCAACTTAGTCCATGTTACGTTTTTTTTTGTTCGAACTTAGGATCAGTGATAAATTTTTATGCTTGATAAAATAAACTTTACATCGGCGAGATATATATATATATATATATATATATATATATATATATATATATATATATATAAAAAGTCGTTTTAAGCAAAAAACATTACATACTAGAAACCCACCGAATATATGAGTGAGTTTCTAACAGTATTTTCTATAGCTTTTTATTTTTAACTCATTTTCCCAAACTTACCGTGTTCGAGAGAGTCGCGGGCACCATTTTACATTTTCTAATACGTCGGTAAACATTGTATGTTTTACGAGCTGAATAAACATGTTACATTAAAAACATATCCATTTATGTAGAAAAGTAATCTTGACTTTCATAACATTTCTAATATATTTGTTGACAACTTTTTCGAAGTAAAACAAACCCATTTACTTGCTACATATAACACCTTTCTAAAAACATGACACGTGGTCTTATATATTTATGAATAGTGAAACCAATTTTAAGTTTTCGTGTACTTTTTTTTTTTACTTATATTGTTATTGGCGGATCTTTAGAAAATTGCACCCCCCCTCGAAATTCCACAATTTATATACGTTTTTTGTGACCATCTCGGAGAACAATATTGCGACTCACGGTAATTATTCCAGTCTAAAAAAAAAAAAAAGGGGGGGGGGTTACTTTGTTAACTCCCTTCCACCCTCCTCTATCTGATCTATTTCATTCGCGTCGTCTCGCTCGAATCAAAACTAAGAAAATGCCCACTCCAAGAATGGACCTTCTGCAAAATTTTACGAAAAATAATGTCACGGTATCTAAGGCATACGAAATAGGCTTTCGAAATAAACACCCAACGGTACTTGTACAGTTTGATAAAGACAAAAAACTGAAAACATCGAAAAGTTATATTGTACATATCCATTTTGGACTGAAGTTCCCCGAAAAATAATTTCACTTTTTTTCACACAACGGAAAAACACTTTTTAACAGCGCGCTGCTGAAGGTAACCATGTTTGGATTTTTAGAATAGAACACGCTACGGGGAGATAACTCGGTCTAAAACGCCGACACCCCCTCCCCATCTTAACAGCTTTTCTCAAAAATCGAAACATCGCTAACTTTTGATCGGTATAACTTTTTAGATTAGGTCCACCCCCACAATTTTCTTTTAAATTACTTTTATAGGTTTTCGACTATGCTGAATACGGAAATCGCATTGAAATTTTGCAGAAATAAGTACTTATGCATTGTATTCTTTGGCGGCTATCTTTGTTCCGCTCGTACATGCACAAAAAAGATTGCCGCTAAAGAATATAATGCATAATGCAACTTTATATCTCAATAACTACTTACTTCTGCAAAATTTTAATGCGATTTCCGTATTCAGCATAGTTGAAAACCTATAAAACTCGTCATTTAGAAGAAAATTGTGGAGGTGGACCTAATCTAAAAATTTACCGGGTTTGTATTACTGTACACATAGATTCGAAAAAGTTGTCAAAAACAAATATATAACAAATAAATGTTATGAAAGGCAAGATAAGTTACTTTTCTACCAAACTGGATATATTTTTTGTGTTTTTATTCAATGTAACATGTTTATTCAGCTCGAAAAACCTGCAGTGTTTACCGATGTACCTATTTACTATGCCTCCCCACGGGACAGAGTTAGACACCAGGGTCGTTTTTTAACGTGGAGAACGAAAATTCAAGATGGCGTCTGACTCTCTTTAACACGGTAAGTTTGAGAAAAGGTGTTATAAATAAAAAACTAGACAAAATACTATTAAAAACCCGCCGAATATATGTCAACCTATGTCACGGTAACATATATTGAGCAAGTTTTTAACAATATTTTATCCGGTTTTTTATTTATAACACCTTTTGCCAAACTTACCGTGTTAAAGAGAGAGAGTCAGACGCCATCTTGAATTTTCCAATACATCGGTAAACACTGTATGGTTTTCGAGCTGAATAAACATGTTACATTGAATAAAAACACGAAAAATATATCCAGTTTGGTAGAAAAGTAACTTATCTTGCCTTTGATAACATTTGTTATATATTTGTTTTTTTTGACAACTTTTTCGAATCTATGTGTACAGTAATACAAACCCAATTTACCTTTTCATTTTTCAATGTCTTGATTAAACTGTACCAGTATCTATCCAACCTCGGATTCTGATGACAGGTGCCCGAAAAAAAAAAAAAAAAAAAAAAAAAAAAGGCCATCTCCATTTTCGGCGAATAAACTGTCGTAGTAGTTTTATACTCGATAAATTTTCGTAATTTTTGGATATATTACTATTTTCGACATGGGTGCTAATGCACTTCTTACTGATCCGCGCTATTTTTTTTTTTTTTTTTTTTTTTTTTTTAAATCGCATTTCCAAGTTTAAAGTTTGGATTTTTTTTTTTTTATTCAATTGTAAGGTTGAAGTACAGAGGTACAAAGCACCCTCCTCATGTTAAGAATGGCTTTTTAAATAACGTTATTATTTACGTCCGGATCATTCTCTGCACTAATACCTCAACATGAAAATAAAGTAGTCGTTTTTGCTTCAAAACATTTTAAAAATGGATTTGTTGACTCTTAGTAGTTCTTATATTAAAGCCTTCATTTTGCGATGTTTTACTTAATTCACCGATCAACATTTTGGCAGCAATGTGTTTGTTACGTGGCCATGTTTTTTTTTTGTGCTCGTGTATCGCTCAACATTACGAGTAGAATAAACATTTTTCATTAAATGAAAACACTCCGAACGTATCCCGCTAGGTAAAAGAGAAACTTATTTTGCCTTCGGTAACATTTATTTACGATTTGATCTTTGACAACTTCTCCGAATCGTTTGTGCTACTAAAACGATTCGAAAATTACTAGGCGCCACATGAAAGCACAAAATTGATATATATTGACAAAATAAAATACATTCGTTATATTTGTTTTATTAATAAAAATAAGACTGAAATTTGAATTTTTTTTTTTTTTTAATTGTCTACCATAAAAAAAGATGCGACAAAAAAAAAAAATCGTCCAATTAAAACATGTTTATAAAAAAATCTGGAAAAGGATTATTTTAAGAAAAGACAAACATCGGACCAAACATGTGCGTAGATGAATAGTCTGCTCATAAAAATTACATCGACCTAAAATATAATCTAAATATCAGCCATCGGCCATTAAACTTAACTTCTAGTGAAAAATTAAACCCTAAATTTAATAAATACACATTTATTAACAAAAAATAACTTACCATTGTGAGATAATTTCACGTTTAAAGTCAGAGACTTCTGGATAGCATCGGCTAGGGGATGACACACAGTCTAAAAAGGAAGTGACATGCGGTTTACTTCCGGAACTGAACCGGACCGGAAGTATATTAAAATATTTATTTTACAAATTAAAAAAATATTTAAATGTATGTGTTTTTATTATATTATATATTGAAATAAGAATATTTATTTGTTCAAAAATAAAATTTTAATTTGTTTGATTTTATTGGTATTTTTGACAAATCAGAATGAAGCGCGGTGATACCGAACTTAACGTACGTTGCTTAGGAGTCATACAAACAAACTTGACTTAAAATAAATTTGTAAATTAAGTGTGTTTATCTTTTTTTTAGTTTTAGATGTAATTTTAGTATTCTATTTAGTAAATATACTGAAATCTGTGTTTTAGAAAAAAAAAATGATTAAATTCTGATATTTGTTTTAGAATAATGCGGGACTTTATTTTGAAATTCAAAATTTTGGAATCTTTGACAACGCCAAGTTTTTAGTTAATTTAAAAATTTGTTTTCCTTCATGTGACAAAAAAAAAAAAAAAACGGAAAAAAAAAAATTAATGGAATCTCGGTTGGAAGAAGTCACACGTCGCTTGAAAGAAACCGAAAAGTTTTTAGATGGTGTCTATAAAGAAGAAGGACTTCAAGAAAAACATGAAAAAAGGGAAAATCAGAAATCTGCTTCGATTTTTGGCTTTTCCAACAAGTGAGTCAAGTCATTAATATTATTGTCGCTTCTTTGGTGCCTGTTAAGATGGAGCCGAGACATCGATTTAAAAAAAATGTAGTTTTAAACAAACAGCAACAGTACTTACATTTCGAAAATAGTAATATATCCAAAAATTACGAACATTTATAAGAGTATTTGGTTCTTTTACAGTTTAATCAAGACATTAAAAAAATATGAAAATAGCGAAAAAAAAAAAAGGTTATATTGTACGTATCCGTTATGGACTGAAGATCTCGGAAAAAATTTCTGGGTTTGTATTACTGTACACATAGATTCGAAAAAGTTGTCAAAAAAAACCCCAAAAATATAACAAATGTTATGAAAGGCAAGATAAGTTACTTTTCTACCAAACTGGATATATTTTTCGTGTTTTTATTCAATTTAACATGTTTATTCAGCTCGAAAAGCATACAGTGTTTACCAATATGTATTCGAAAATTCAAGATGGCGGCCGACTCTCTCTTTAACACGGTAAGTTCAGGAAAAGGTGTTATAAATAATAAACTAGACAAAATACTATTAAAAACCACCGAATATGTGTCAAGTTATGTCACGGTAACATATATTGAGCGAATTTCTAACAGTATTTTGTCTAGTTTATTATTTATTACACCTTTTTCCAAATTTACCGTGTTAAAGAGAGAATCGGCCGCCATCTTGAATTTTCCAATAGATCGGTAAACACTGCATGTTTTTCGAGCTGAATAAACATGTTACATTGAATAAAAACAAAAAAAAAATGTATCCAGTTTGGTAGAAAAGTAACTTATCTTGCCTTTGATAACATTTATTTGTTATATATTTGTTTTTTGACAACTTTTTCGAATCTATGTGTACAGTAATACAAACCCATTTGTTATGATACCGAGCAAAAAGTTCGATTTTTAGGAAGAAAAGCTAGTATTAAAGTTGGGGAGGGAGTGTCGGCGCTTTAAACTGAGTTATCTCCCCGTGGCGTGTTCAAAAAATTCAAAGATATCTACCTTCAACGCGAACGCGCTGTCATAAAAACATGTTTTTCCGCTGTAAAAAAAAAAAAAAAAAAAAAACTCGATCAAATTAAGTGAAATTTTTATTTCGGAGATCTTCAGTCCAAAACGGATACATACAATATAACCTTTGTTCGATATTTTCATTTTTTAGTGTCTTGATTAAACTGTACAGTGTACACGTACTAAGTATTTATAGTTAAAAATAATTGGTAAATTTTTACGACGTGCCTCCTCCTCACCCCAGCGACCAGCGTAGTATAAACACCCCTAACCATCCATGTTAAGAACGGCTTTCGGAATAAACAACCCAACCTCGAAAGCCGTTCTTAACATGGGGAGGTTGGAGTGGGAGGTTATTCCGAAAGCCGTTCTTCTTAACATAGAGTGATTGGGGGGGTGTTTATACTACGTGGGAGCACGTTGTGAAAAATACCAAATAATCTTTACGGAAAATTGGTCTGGGGTGGGGTGGGGGTGCCTGAAGAATTTTGCCCCTTTTCTGTATTTTTTTAATTTTCGCCTTTTTTTTTTTTTTTTTTCTTCAATTTTTTCAGCAGATTATTATCGAGTGGACACTAGTCTACAAGATTATGAAAAAAAACTTTTTTAAAAAAGTTAATATTAAATTATTTGTAGGGGTGCTCAGTTTCTAATGTAATGTCCTAATAAATCAATCACCCATTTTTGAACCACTCGATGTTTTTAAGCCAAATTTCCCGAATTTCGTCTTTTTTTTTTTTTTTTTTATAGCAGCTTATCCTGTTTTATTTCGCTTTTTAAAATAATCTCCAAAAAGGCTAAACCACTTTAAAAAGGCAAACTTTGTGTGTTCGTTCCCTATGAACTCGAAAACGGCTGGGTTGATTTTTATGAAATTTCACACGAAGGTACTTTATGTGCCTAGCAGTCTTCTTAGATAGGTTTTGTATCAGAATGTCTTTGACAAGTATCAATAATCGAAATAATCCAATGAAAGAAGGAACAGGTGATTTTGACCAAAGTTAACACCTTATACAGCCTAACATCACAAGTGCATTTGAGAAGTTTTATTATCACATAAGCCGAAAGGCCCGATGGAACTCTTTACTCTTTTGATTCCCAATGTTTCATCTGCTTAAACTTTAATCACGTGATTACGGTTTAGCATCAATAAAATAAACCATTCATTCAAATGTCGCTTGTTATGGATTTAGCTGAATACGATATTAAAAATCACTTTGTATTCAAACGGTTCTTTGGAAAAGAAATATGCAAAATAAAGTGGTGAATGTTATCGTGCTATTTTTTAAAAAATAGTATTTTCAAGTTAAATTCAAGTTTTACAATATCTTTTTGTTTCGTAATTGTCTGTATTTTTGAGATGAGGTGTTTTCATTGATTGAGATTGTCGGACTGACTTCCTCATCTTGGTTGTTATAGTCACAACGTTTCGGCCGTTTTGCCCTCCGGCCTTCATCAGGTGTTTTGTATCAAACTGGGGAACCGTTTGTTAGGAGTCTCGAACCCAAACATCTTTTTGTTTATTAAATTGTTAGGTGAAAGTACAGAATAGTTACAATATGCCCGCCAGCCCGGTAACATAAGTGCATAAGTATCAATAAAATGATTTTTAATATCGCATTCAGATAAACCCATAACGAGCGACATTTGAATGAATGGTTTATTTTAATTATGCTACACCATTGCTACACTGTAACCACGTGATTAAAGTTTAAGCGGAGTCAAAAGAGTAAAGAGTTCCCTCCGGACTACAACTTGGATGTCTTCAAGTCTAATGTTAACAAATTCCTAATGAACCACCCCCCTAATTAAACACTTCATAAAATCTCCTCACTAACGTGATGTACTTGCAATAACCCTTATCCCTGAGTGGCTTCCGGGCCTTGATAAGTGGTGATCACTGTGTAAAAAAAAAAAAGAAAAAAAAAGAGTTCCGGCTCGACATATAAAATTGACAGTAAGTTCTTTCGTATGATAGGAGCGCATTCAAAATGAATTTTTTGGTTTTGATTTACACACACACACATATAAACACCCGGGCAACGCCGGGTACCCCAACTAGGTATATATAAAAATAATTTCATAAAAGGCACCTCATAGTAATAAAATAGGATAATTCTTTATGTTGAGATTGCTTTTAAAAAGAAAATAGCTAAAAATTTTTAATAAGTACATGATAAAATTAAATTCGTTAATTTTTTTTTTTTTTACTACAGAAAACCATGACTTTAGTAAAGGTATTTTTTGGTTTAAACAAAATAATACATTTCCACTAAGATTTAAATAAAAATAATTTAGTTCATTATATTCCGTGATCATTATTTTATAAATGCTGAAAATTTCATTAAAATTGGTTAATTTCCTGATTTTTGGTGAATTTTTAAGTAAAGGGTGGGGTCAAAATGTTTATTCGTTTTGAGCACATTCATTTTGCACGAACATAGTACTTTTTTTTTTTCTTTTTTTTTTTTGCACAGTGATCACCACTTATCAAGGCCCGGAAGCCACTCAGGGATAAGGGTTATTGCAAGTACATTATGTTAGTGTGGAGATTTGATGAAGTGTTTAATTAGGGGGGGCGGTTCATTAGGAATTTGTTAACATTGGACTTGAAGACATCCAAGTTGTAGTCAGGTGGGAAGCAGGCAGACGGAACAGAGTTCCACAGGCGTGCAGTTCTAAGAAAGAAGCTTTGTTCATGGAATCCGCGTTTTGATTTAGGCACAGATATAGAGTGGGGGAAATGTTTCACAGTGGATTCAGCTAGACGGGTGTTTTTCGTGAAAGATTGGCAAGGGGGTACCAGGGATTGGAGTTCAGACGAGCACCTTCCATGAAAATAACGATAAAACAAGGATAGGTTCGCAATGTCTCTTCTGTGGGAGAGGGGTTGCAGGGTAGAGAAAAGGGCATCCCCCACTAAACCACGAAGTCTATTTTGCACTCTGTTAAGGCATGATAGGCTTATTTGTTCTGGTGCAAAAAAAAAAAATTACAGAAATGACTTTTTTTTTTTTTTTTTTTTTTTTTTTTTGCTAAACACATCATGCCTCCAAATACCCAGGCAATGCTGGGCACCCAGGTTAGTTCTATTGCCATGGAAATAACGATAGAACAACAACAGGCTCGCTATGTCTCTTCTGTGGGAAAGAGGTTACAGGGTAGAGAAAAGGGCATCCCCCACCAAGCACCCAGGTTAGTTCTATAATAAATAAAAATAAATAACAATCTATAGTTAACTTATACACTCTTTATCTGTGCCTAAACGTAAGCGTAGATTCCATGAACAAAGTTTCTTTCTTAGAACTACACGCCTATAGAATTGTCTTCCGTTTTCCTGCTTTCCAGCTGACTACAATATGGTTGTCTTCAAGTCCAACATAAACAAGTTCTTGATGAGCCGTTCCACTTAAGTTAACAAATTTACCGAATTTCCATTACTAACGATTACTATATTGTCCAATTGACTACTGTACACTCTTTAACCCTTATCCTCGAGTGATCTCTGGGCCTTGATAAGTGGTTACGCCTATGAAAAAAAAAAAAAAATACACAGGTTAATACCTAAAATGACACAATTTTTGGTCTTAAAATGCACATCGATTTACACACAAGATCAAATTATATACAAATATATACAGTATTTATTCTTATACTTTATCCGTAATATAATAACTTCCGGTGAGTGTTTCAGCATTTTTGCTGTTTAGGTTTGTAGGACAATTTTTTTTTTGATTCTCATTTTTGAAGAATTCCATTCAGGACTCATATCAACTACTTACGCCTGACAGTATACTATACCTCTATAAGGCAACCATTCGCCCATGTATGGAGTACTGTTGTCACATCTGGGCTGGTGCATCTGCTGCTTGTCTCTCGCTCCTGGACAGGGTTCAAAAGAGAGTCGCCAACCTGATAGGTCCTTAACTGTCATCTAGGCTTCAGCCTCTGTCCCATCGACGAGATGTTGCATCCCTCTGCCTGTTCTACAAATATTTTAATGGTGAATGCTCTGACGAACTGCAAACACTTGTACCTCCCCGACGTAACTACCCCCGACAAACCCGACAAGCTACTAAGTCTCATCCCTTTACAGTAGAGATCCCTAGGTGCAAGAAAGCCTTTTACTCCAATAGTTTCTTCCCCAGAACTGCGGGTCTTTGGAACTCCCTTCCGGGATTCTGCTTTCCCAACTGCAGTGATATGCAGAAGTTCAAGTGTAATGTTAACAAACATCTTTCTACTCTTCTCCCTTCATAATGACCCCGCTAATTAAGTCCCTAATAGTAGCCCCCTGCTTCAAAGTGGCACTGTGCCTTGTTTGGGGTGGTGCCTTGTTTGGGTGTTTGGGGTGAAAATTAAATAAAAAAAAACAAAAAAAAACAAACTAATATTGTCTCTGATTTCTTGTACTTTTAAATGTAAGTTCTTTTTATTAATTAAAATTTTTTTTTTTTTAGGTCTGGCAAAACTAAACTGCATCACTTGATGAAAGAGTCGGCCGCTGAGGCAGAGTCTGATCCTTTGCGGAAACAATCAAAACCTTTCTTTGATCTCAACTCCAACGTGAAATACGAAGAGAACACTCCGTCAGGGTCAGAGTTGAACTTTGAACCAGACAAACTTATAGCAAGCACTCCAAAGAACAACGTAAGTTAAATAAATTGTACGTACGGCGTTTTTGAGGGAACGATAACATTATTCTTTGCTGTCGATCATTTCATGGCATCACTGAGAAATATGATTGGATGCTGTATTTCTGTGGTGTTCGAAAGAATAATGACACACCCATATATGAAAATACTAGCAGGCTACCCAGCGTTGCCCGGTCGTAAAATATGCATGAATATTATATTTCAATTCAAACAGAAACTGAGACATGCGCATGCTAGTATTATGTCTTTTCTAAACAGTTCATTTCATGTAAGTAAAACAAAAAATACTCGAGCTGAAATCGAAACCCAAACCTAAAGACAGCGAGTCAAGTACGATAGCCATTAGACCAGCTTGACATGATCTTTAAAAAGTGTTTTCAAACCTACTTATTGTTAACTAGTTGTGAAGTGTCCTTATACACACACACACACACACACACACACACACATACACACATATTTTCACTTTTATATATATACTAGCAGGCCGCCCAGTGTTGCCCGATCGTAAAATACCCATAAATATTAAATTTTAATTCATGCAGAAACTGAGACATGTGCATGTGAGTATTATGTTTTTTCTAAACAGTTCACTTTTTGTAAGTAAAAAAAAAATCTCAAGCTGAGATCGAAACTAAAACCTAAAGAAAGTGAGTCAATACGATAACCTGCTTGACATGATCTTTAAAAAGTGTTTTTTTTACATAGGCCACTTATCAAGGCCGAGAATCCACTCAAGGAAAAGGGCAATATAGTAATCGATAGTAATGGAAGTTCGGTAAATTTGTTAACCTAACGGCTCATCACTTATATAGGCCACTTATCAAGGCCGAGAATTCACTCAAGGAAAAGGGCAATATAGTAATCGATAGTAATGGAAGTTCGGTAAATTTGTTAACCTAACGGCTCATCAGAAACTTGTTTACATTGGACTTGAAGATAACCATATTATAGACAGCTGGAAAGCAGGAAAGAAGCTTTGTTCATGGAATCTACGTTTAGATTTAGGCACAGATAAAGAATGGGGAGAATTATTGATTGTGTTTTCAGCTAGACGAGTGCTTCTTGTGAATGTTTGGCGAGGGGGGAGTGGAGACCATAGATTGAAGCTCAGTTGAACACTTTCCATGATACCGAGATGTAAGAGAGCTTTACTTTCAAACCTACTTATTCTTAACATAAGTAATTTGTCATGTAAATGATTTCCTGAAACAGTTGACAAACTGATAAAAATCTGATGATCCAGAAGATCCAGTTTTTCAGTTTTGGCTCCTTAGCAGCCCTTTTTTGGTCCCCCGGATTTATCAGAGAGGGACCTACATTTTCAGTGGTGTCCGTTAGTCCGGACGACTGCCAGATAACCGTCCATTAGTTTTTCCTGAAATTTCGCCACAAATTGTACTTTATTAAATAGATGTGCACAGATGTGCAAAAATTCCCGTTGCGTCCCCCCAGGGGCTCAAAAGAGGTAAAAAATGCCCCAAAATAGCCAAAAATGACACGTGTTGCCCCATCACTTTTGATTTATGGGTGATGACTATCCATGCTCATTCATGCCCCTGCTAATTTTCTATTATGAAGGAAACGGAACATTTATCGTTATTTCCATGGCAGGTGCTCGTCTGAACTCAAATCTCTGGTCCCCCCTTGCCAATCTTTCACGAAAAACACCCGTCTAGCTGAATCCACTGTGAAAAATTTCCCCCACTCTATATCCGTGCCTAAATCAAAATGCGGATTCTATGAACAAAGCTTCTTTCTTAGAACTGCACGCCTGTGGAACTCTGTTCCGTCTGCCTGCTTCCCACCGGACTACAACTTGGATGTCTTTAAGTCCAATGTTAACAAATTCCTAATGAACCGCCCGCTTAAGTAAACACTTCATCAAATCTCCACACTAACGTAATGTACTTGCAATAACCCTTATCCCTGAGTGGCTTCCGGGCCTTGATAAGTGGTGATCACTGTGTAAAAAAAAAAAAAAAAAAAAATATACACCTGCCTTACCACTAACTCAACGTTGGCACTTCACACTTCTCACATGCATCATTTCTTCACTGTTTTTTGTGGCGTCATCTCACATGCAGCACCAGAAGGGGATCACATATGCGCTGCTTGTTTCTGGATGAAAACTGATTAAAATGTTTTCAATATGTCTGAATATCCTATATACCAAATTTCAAGTTTGTAGATCAAAAAAAAATCGATGAGTATACAAAGTGGGAAATATCCTCACGCACGCACATTCTCACTTTTATATATAGATAGATAACAATTGACCTTAGAGTCAGTGACAGTGATGTCTGGTTAGTTTTTTTTTTTTTTTTGGCACATTGCCACTTTGATGTAGGGGGCTACTATCAGGGAAATAAGCTACAGGGGTTCTATGTGGGGAGTTGGGCAGCAAGATGTCGGTTCACGTTACACTTGAACTTCTGCATGTCAGTACAGTTGGGGAAGCAGGAATCTGGAAGGGAATTCCAAAGTCTAGCGGTTCTAGGGAAGAAACTACTGGAGTAGAAGGCTCTCTTACATCTAGGGATCTCAACTGTGAAGGGGTGGGATTTAGCTGCTTGTCGGGTTTGTCGGGGGTATTTACGTCGAGGGGGTACAAGTGCTTGCAGTTCGTCGGAGCATTCAATGTTCAAGTACTTGTAGGACAGGCAGAGGGATGCTACATTTCGTCGATGGGGCAGAGGCTGAAGTTTAGATGACAGTTCAGGACCTATCAGATTGGCGACTATCTTTTGAACCTTGTCTAGGAGTGAGAGACTAGTGGCAGATGCACCAGCCCAAATATGACAACAATACTCCATACATGGGCGAATGGTGGCCTTATAGAGGCACAGGATACTTTTGGGCACTAGTAGCTTTCTAGCACGGTAGAGAGAACCTACCTTTTTCGCAGCGGTTCTGGCAATGCTCTCAATGTAATTTTGTTAGGAGATGCGATGGATTGATTCTTCTTGGAGCTAAATCATCAACCAACCCCAATATCCTTTTCAGTTGTTATTATACAACCATTTGTGACCACATAAAATGCCCCTTTGGGACTGCATCGTCACTATAGCTGTTACTGGTCATTGTCATTTCACTAAATTGACCTTACTTTGATCCGACTTGATTACACTTGAGTAACCTTTTTTACTGAAAATGAACTTTCAAATCTCATACATTGAACTTATCATTTTTTGTAACAATTGTCCAAGTTTGGTGTTCATCTTTTTTTTTTTTTTTTTTTTTTTTACATAGGTACTTATCAAGGCCCAAAGGCCACTTGAGGATAAGTGTACAGTAGACAGTTGGACAATATAGTAATTGTTAGTAATGGAAATTCGGTAAATTTGTTAACTTAAGTGGAACGGCTCATCAAGAACTTGTTTAAGTTGAACTTGAAGACAACCATATTGTAGTCAGCTGAAAAGCAGGGGAACGGAAGACAATTCCACAGGCATGCAGTTCTAAGAAAGAAGCTTTGTTCATGGAATCTATGTTTAGGTTTAGGCACAGATAAAGAGTGGGGGGAATTATTGATAGTGTTTTCAGCTAGACGAGTGTTTCATGTGAAAGTTTGGTGAGGGGGGGACCATAGATTGGAGCTCAGTAAAGCACTTGCCATGATAATAACGATAAAGCAGAGACAAACTCGCAACATCTCTTCTGTGAGAAAGAGGTTGCAGGGAAGAGAAAAGAACATCCTCTACGAGGCTATGAAGTCTATTTTGAACTCTATCAAGGCAAGATAAGTCCTTTCTAGCAGCTCCTGCTCTGAATTTAAAAGTTAAAAACGGCAAGAATTTTCTTGTCAATCTGATATATAAATAAAACAGTATATGTATGCATGCGTGTGTCTGTGTGAAAATATTTAACCGATAAACTCTTAAACTACTGGTCACATGATGCTGAAATTAACAGGAAACAGTGATGATATACCAAGGACGGTTTATAACGAGTAAAATCTTTGTTTGGATGGATGAATAATGTGTAAAGAGCCGCGCATTGTATCTGGCGAGACAAAGCGCGACTCTTTACAAACAGACTTCTTTCTCCAACTTTATAACATGGCAAGGAAGAAAAGGAAACAAAACAACATACTGAAGATGGAGTATACCTCTGAAATATATTTGTGATAAATTTCAAACAAGTAAAATATTTGTTTATTTTCTTAATATTACGTTGTGATTTGGCTTTCAAGCGCACTTGATGCGTATTTTATTTTATATTCCAAGGATAGAATACTGCTGCCATATCTGGGCAGGAGCTGCTAAAAACAGCCTATCCTCCCTTGACAGAGTACAAAATAGACTTCGTGGCTTAGTGGGGGATGCCCTTTTCTCTACCCTGCAACCTCTCTCCCACAGAAGAGACGTTGCGAGCCTATCCTTGTTTTATCGTTATTTCCATGGCAGGTGCTCGTCTGAACTCCAATCTCTGGTCCCCCCCTCGCCAATCTTTCACGAAAAACACCCGTCTAGCTGAATCCACTGTGAAAAATTTCCCCCACTCTTTATCTGTGCCTAAATCAAAATGCGGATTCCATGAACAAAGCTTCTTTCTTAGAACTGCACGCCTGTGGAACTCTGTTCTGTCTGCCTGCTTCCCACCTGACTACAACTTGGATATGTTCAAGTCCAATGTTAACAAATTCCTAATGAACCACCCCCTTAAGTAAACACTTCATCAAATCTCCACACTAACGTAATATACTTGCAATAACCCTTATCCCTGAGTGGCTTCCGGGCCTTGATAAGTGGTGACCACTGTGTGTAAAAAAAAAAAAAAGAATATATATATATATATATATAAAATATAAAGGGATGATGTCTTCCATTAAAACGTGGATGACATTATCCCTTTTCTGACGTAATAACTCTTTGTGATATCATAAAGGATTATCTTAGTGTTTTGCAACTCTGAGTTAATGACGTCATCCTTGTTTGATGTCATAAATAATTTTCCCAGTGTTTTGCTGTCACGTGTCTATCGTCCAGCGGCTGCCTTTGTGGTCAGATCGCAAAAGTGTGCAGAGTTATAGGCTATTGTGTAAACACCAGTTGACGGCAATTATCGACCAGAGCTTGTGATAACCCCTGCGTTTCGGCCAGGTTGCATCTGATGTACACCTCAAAGGAAATTTCCAAGAAACGGACACTTCCAATGGGAAAAGGCAACACGTTTATTCGAGTGAGTAATAGAAGTGTTTGGCCCTCAAACGTCGATTCTATCTTGAAGGACGCCATCCATCCCCATATTCCATCTCAACCTTTTTTTATTCTTTGATGGTCCTCACTTAGTTTCTAAATAGGAGTGGGAGCTGACCTGCTTATTTTTCATTAACCTGGAAAACAGTGAGTGGTCTTCACTTAGCTTCCACTCCCATTTAGAGATTGACTTGCTTATTTTTCATTAACCTCGAAAACAGTGGGCGGTCTCCATTTAACTTCCACTTCCATTTAGAGACTGAGCTGCCTATTTTTCATTAACTCGGAAAAAAGTAGGCAGTCTCCATTTAGCTTCTACTCCCATTTAGAAACTGACTACGTATTTTTCATTAACCCAGGCAAATAGTGAACGGTTTCCACTTAGCTTCCACTCCCATTTAGAAACTGACATGCTTATTTTCCATTAACTCGGAAAACAGTGGGCATTCTCCACTTAGCTTCTACTTCCATTTAGAGACTGACCTGCCTATTTTTTCATTGACCTGGAAAAGAATGGATGGCTCCATTTAGCTTCCACTCCCATTTAGAAACTGACCTGCTTATTTTTCATTAATCCGGGCAAACAGTGTGTGCTTTCCATTTAGCTTCCACTTCCATTTAGAGACTATCTGCTTGTTTTTAATTCGCCTGGAATTGGCCTTTAAGCAGGTATAAACAAAATTTTTTGTTGTCAAAAAGAATGATTGCTCCCCCTTCTCCTTTTTCCAAAATTAAACAGAGTATAATATCCAAACAGTGGGTGCTTTCCACTTAGCTTCCACTCCCATTTAAATTAAAATAATATCCAAGTGAAAGGGAGACTTTGTCATTTTTATTTGATTAAATCAATTGGCCTTTTAGCTACGAGAAAAGTGTAGTATATGTTCTGATAGATACACTTCATCTTTTTTTGTTCTCAGTGAGTACAGGAGAAATTCTTCTAGACAGAGTACATTTTTATTTTTGTTCCAATCTAGAGTTCCCTTTTAGGGGAGCTGGATTTTTCTCACATTTAAAAAAAAAAAAAAGAAAGCACAACCGTCTGTCTAACTCTGCACTCATGGGGAGGCAAGTAGAATAGAAATGAAAGAGTCGGTGGATTTTTTTTTTAGTTTTTCTAATTTGTTTTTGCATAAAAAAATAACAAAATTTTGCGTTTATGAATATGTGCGTTTTTGTTTATTTTTTAAAATTTGGTTTTCTTTTTTCAATTTTTTTCAATTTGTTTGGTTTATTCAATTTTTAAAAAAAATTTTCAATTTTTTTCAATTAATTTGTTTTTTTTTTCAATTATTTTTTTTCAATTTTCTTTTTAATTTGTTTTGTTTTTTAATTTGTTTTCAATTTTTTATTTGTTTTTTAAAATTTGTTTTTTTAATTTGTTTTTTCTTTCAATTTGTTTTCTTTTTTCAATTTTTTTTCAATTTGTTTTTTCAATTTGTTTTTTTTTTCAATTTTTAAAAAATTCGTTTTTAATTTGTTTGTTTTTACAATTTGTTTAATTATTGTTTTTTAATTTGTTTTTTTTCAATTTGTATTTTTTCAATGTTTTTTTTAAATTTTTGTTTTGTTTTATTTATCTGTAATTTTTTTTCTTTCAACTTGTTTTTTCAATTTGTTCTTTTCAATTTTTCAGTTTGTTTTTTCTTTCAATTTGTTTTTTTTCCAATTTTTTATTTGTTTTTTTTTTAATTTGTTTTTAATATTTTTTCCAATTAGTTTTTTTTTTCAATTTTTTTTGCAAAAAAAAAAAATTCAAAATTCCATTTTTATGTACAGTTTTTTCTTGTTTCTTTTTTCAATCGGACGGAAAAAAGGATCGGAAAATGAGGGAAAATATTTTAAACGAACGGATCTTAGATTTGCAATCGGAACTTCAGACTCAGGATCAGATACTCAGGTAAGTCTATTTTTTTAATAGAAATCGCTCCAAACAAGGCATGAAGCCATTTGATGTAAAAAAAAAAAACTACTTCAAGGTGAAAATCTAGCCAAAAATAAATGTAATGTGGATAGAATCCGACTCAGAAAGCAGCAATTTTTCCCCTTTGTCAGCGACATCTGTTGTGGAATGTGAGAACTAAAGGACAAAATAAGGGAAACAAGAATAACGAGACTGTTGAAAGTATACCTGACATCCACTTTCTACTTTCCACCACTAGATTTCGATCCAGAAAAGAGCAATTCTTCCCTTTTTGTTAGGAATATCGGTCATGGAATGTGAGTGTGACAACACATGGCCCACCGATAGGCCGCCGACCTCCAAACGTTGTGCGTGCCGTGGATTTTTCGTTCAACTTCTTATTTTCTTATGGCCGTATCGTCATTTTCTCACTGGCCTCTGTCGATGGGGAAACACGCGAGTCCACAAGTAGAAAAATAAAATAAGACAAATACAGAAAAAACACAACACAAATAGTTTGCATACATATTGGTTGGAATCTGGGTGCGTATGAAATTGAAACTATCCTTTACATGCTGAGGTGCACATTTATCTCTACTGTCGAGGCCGTCTTCGTCGGTTATTTGATTAATTGATCTCTGGTTGTTCAAAAGCTCCCGAACTGGCCCAAACCATGATCCACCTTCAGTGACGTTCAAACTCCTGCTGTCCACCTGTCATCAACTGTTTGCCGGCTGTTTTAACTCCCAACTGACTACCCGGCGTTGTGATCTCAAGTCCCCCACCCTGGTTAACCGGAAGCTGCCCTTCTCTTTTTAAGCATCTCATTGACTCCCCCCCCATCCCCCTCTCCTGTCAAGTGTCGTTGATTCTCTTTGTTATCCGTTCTGTAGATTTCTATTGCCATTTGTCAAATCTAAAAGCTTGATCGAAAAATACCTACAGATTCATCGTCTGTCATTTCCTATCGCTTTGTTCACTGTGTTGTGTAAGGGTGTACCATGTCACCATACAGAGATATGTACTTGTGACTGAAAGTTCATCATTACGTGTGTATGTGTCACTATATGTCTCTGGTGGTTCTTCGTTATCTGAACCCTAAGGTGTGTTGTTGTAGTCTATGTTCACACGCTATGATCGTCTAAATGTTCATATACGGGTGTGTGTGTGTCATACGTGAATTTTGGACATACCTTATTTTCATGCGTCCCTTTTTTCTTTTTTTTTTTTTCTTTCTTTTTACACGGTGGTCACCACTTATCAAGACCCGGAAGCCACTCAGGTATAAGGTTATTGCAAGTACAGTACGTTAGTGTGGAGATTTAATGAAGTGTTTACTTAAGAGGGCGGTTCATTAGGAATTTGTTAACGTTGAACTTGAAGACATCCAAGTTGTAGTCAGGTGGGAAGCAGGCAGACGGAACAGAGTTCCACAGGCGTGCAGTTCTAAGAAAGAAGCTTTGTTCATGGAATCCACGTTTTGATTTAGGCACAGATAAAGAGTGGGGGAAATTTTTCACAGTGGATTCAGCTAGGCGGGTGTTTTTCGTGAAAGATTGGCGAGGGGGGACCAGAGATTGGAGTTCAGACGAGCACCTGCCATGGAAATAACGATAAAACAAGGATAGGCTCGCAATGTCTCTTCTGTGGGAGAGAGGTTGCAGGGAAGAGAAAAGGGATCCCCCACTAAACTACGCAGTCTATTTTGTACTCTGTCAAGGCAGGATAGGCTGTTTTTAGCAGCTCCTGCCCAGATATGGCAGCAGTATTCCATCCTTGGACGTACTTGGCTTAATTTTGGTCCATCTGGAATTCATCTTGTTCTTCGAGAGGCGAAGCTGGAACCTGTTTGGACGAATATGCATTCACTCCAAAAACACTGATTGTACTTTATATTATCCTTATTTTACTTTCCAGAATGTCGACGCAGATGAATATGGAAAGTGAATTTCTTTTTGCCATGTCTCCATTTTTGAGGCACGTCATCTCCCTCCTAAGGGGGAGAGACAGCCATTAAACCCAACCGTTCTGTTCCAATTCTAAGTTCCAACTCCAATTATTCTTCTCGGCTAACTAGAACCACGTAACATACACATACTTCCATCAGCTGATCAGATGTTTCAGGTAAACTTGTCTATGATATGGTTTTATCATATTTTGACAGTTTTTTTTATCAACATTCTTCTCTTGCTTATCTCTCCAGTTAGATAGATAGATAGATCGAGGTGGATAGATATAGAAATAGATAGCTAATTAGATCGAGAGATATATCGATAATACACTTAGATAAATAGAATGTCGACGTAGATGAATATGGAAAGTGAATTTCTTTTTGCCATGTCGGGTTCTTCTTAATTCTATCAGTTTCCATTTTTGAGACACCTCATCTCCCTCTCAAGGGGGGGGGGGGAGACAACCATTACACCCAACCACTCTGTTCCAACTCCAATTATTCTTCTCAACTAATTAGAACCATGTGACCCACATGTACTTCTGTCAGCTGATCAGATGCTTCAGGTAAACTTGTCTATGGTATGGTTTTATCATATTTTGACAGTTTTTATCAACACATCTTCATACCCATCTCTTGTTTATCTCACTAATTAGTTAGATAGATAGATCGAGATGGATAGATACAGAAATAGATAGATAACTAGATGGATAGATATATTGATAATACAAATAGATAAATAGATAGATAGATAGACAGGTAAATAACGAACAAATACGTTCTTGTGTTCGACCTACTACATAACAACTGTAAGATTTCCTACTTGTCTATTTCCCCACCCTCTCAGCATTTAGTGACCCGGGTCATCCTCATAGTATGAGATGAGGACTAAAGGACAAAATAATTGAATCGAGACCTACACGGCTGCCGAATATAAACCCATGATCTGCTTTCTACTCTCCTTAAAATTGATTGAGACACTGGTGGTCTAGCCTGTGACTGGAATCCTATTTAGAAGTGCCTTATTTTCGGAGATGTTTTTCAAAGGATATCAAGTCAAGTACGTTTGAAAACACAGAATGACGTTCTGACTTGTACGTGATGATAAGAAGAAGAGTTGAACGATAGATAGATGAAAATATGTATTTTTATCGTAAGATGTCTGTTGAAAGATATGGTCTACATACGTGTCACATAGTCATTACATGTCAATACTCGGAATCCCCACATTGTATGAAGGCAGTGTCAAGGGAACAAAGACAAGAAAAGAATTCAACTTGCTTTTTTTTTTCAGTTAAAATAACAGACATTTATTTATAGGTACTTTCGAGAATAACACCTTGTCTCTTGTTCAAAACATCTTCTCATACTCCAATGTGCTGTCCAACACGTGGTACACTGTATTTACCCGATCGTGTTTAGGACACATCTGTCTTTGTCGCTCTCGGGTGATAATGTTACTAAAGGCAAGATTGCAAGGAAACCAAGACAAGGAAAGAATTCAAATCATTATTTCTTTTTCAGTTGAAACAGCAGACATTTATTTACAGGTACTTCCAGATTAATGCCTTGTCTCTTGTTAAAAAGTTTTTTTCTCGTATTCCAATGTGCTTTACAAGACTCTGCCATGGCGAACACATGGTACTCTGTCTTTGTCCGACCATGTTTGGGGTGTGTCTTTCCTTGTTACTCTCGGTCCACATGTGCAACACATCTATTTCTGTCCCTTTTTCTTTCCTTTTTCCTCGCTGTGACGTCACCTTGCACACGGTTTGGTCATTTACAAGCAGCTGCTGCTGTCATATGTGTGTCTGTGCTCCGTTACATACGTATTCTGTCTGAGAAGCATGGCTAGAGGCCTATTGACAAATGTTGGCGAAAAGCATTTCAGTGATTTTTTAAAGGAAATTAAATAAAATTGTAGTGGAATTGGCAATAACCGAAATGGGGGGAAATAAAAAGCTTACCTCGGATACTTCTGTTGTAGTGTTGCGGGCCGAAGGGAAGTGAGTGGAAGAGAGTTCCAAGATGGCATCCATGGGTTTTTATTGGCGTTGACCCCATGCAATTCTTGCAGAATCACGTCCCGGCCACTATAAAGGCAGGACGCTGGGAAGCAGTTAGGCAGTGTCCTGCAGATTGTGTGTTGGTGGTTCTGGCGGTTGGATTGTTCTTTGTGACGAACCACGAATTTGCAAGAAGCGAGTTTTCTTCTGCCTTTTTTTCTGTCTCCTTCTTTCTTTACGGTCATTACAGCCAAGAAAATCCCTCTCGTCTAGAGGTGGGCGGTGCAGGGCGAAAGTGACTATTTCCTATATTTGTTCCCGATTTTTGCCTACTACATTTTGCTGCAAAAATAAGGGTGGAACGATAAAATTGTTGCCCTATAAAAGACAACATGATTCCATTTCCGTTTGATGATAACTGTTTTTTTTTTTTTTTTTTTTTTGTGGCAGACCATCTACTAGTTGGCTAGTTGTGTATAAATCCCAAGCCGAGTCGCGCTGCCACACCCAGAGTCTGCCACCATTGGTTTTATATAGATTTTATTCACCTTTCAGGTCTCGATCGCAGAAGAATGAAAAGTGAATGTCTTTGGTTGCGTGGTTAATTCAAAGTCTTATTTTCACACATGTCAGCGTCCCCCTCCCCCAGTGAAGGGGAGGGGACGACCTGTTAAGCCGTCCGCTCTGCTCAACGTCCAAACCCAAACTCACTGACTCCAGCTAACCTGATCACGTGACTCACACGCAGATCAGCTGACCCTCTCTTCCGGTAAAACATGTTTACAATATGATTTACCATATTTCTTTCTTATTTTTTCTTTTTTTTTTTTACATGGAGGTCCCCACTTATCAAGGGCCAGAAGCCATTAGGGGATAATGGTTATTGTGTGTACAGTAATCAATGGGATAGTGTTACAGTATTCATTAGTATTGGAGATTTGATAAGTGTCTTAAGGGGGTAGTTTGCCAGGAATTTGTTTATGTTGGACTTGAAGACCTCCAATTTGTAGTCAGGTGGGAAACCGGCAAACGGAAGGGAGTTCCACAGTCGTGCACTTCTAAGAAAGAAGCTTTGTTCATGGAATCTACGCTTGGATTTAGACACAGATAAAGAGTAGGGGAAAATTATTGACAGTGGTTTCAGCTAGACGGCTGTTTTTCCAGAAAGATTGGCGAGGGGGGACCATAAATTGGAGCTCAGACAAGCCCTTGCCATGGAAATAACGATAAAACAAAGATAAGTTCGCAACGTCTCTTCTGTGAGAAAGAGATTGCAGGGAAGAGAAAAAGGCATCCCCCACTAAGCCACGAAGTCTATTTTGTACTCTGTCAAGGCTGGATAGGCTTTTTTTTAGTAGCTCCTGCCCAGATGTGGCAGGAGTACTTCATCCTTAGACGTACTTGGCTTTTATATAGATAGAGAATTGCAACAGTATTCCATCCTTGGACATACTTGGCTTTTATATAGATAGAGAATTGCATCAGTAGTGAGATATCTTCTGGAGCGATAGAAGGATCCCACCATTTTCCCAGCGACCTTGGCCACAGATTTGATGTATGTGTTCCATTTCAGATCAGGAGTAAAGGTCATGGCCAGAAGCTTATGTTCGACCTATTTCCTAACATAATTTTATCGTTCCACTCTGTATACTGGCCGCTGCAAACTGTCGTGCATAGTGTGTGTTTATTTCTGTGTGTTCTATGGGAGGAGTTGGTTCAACTATAGTCGAGCCATTCTTAGTTTCTGTTTTTTTTTTTTTTCGTTCAGAGATGCTGAAGAAAGATTTGAACGAGCCCAACAAGAGACGGCTGATGCGTTTCAAGAGAAGGAATGTCTACGAGAACTTGTGGCCGATCTTACGAGGGAATTGACCGAAGTAAAGCAATTAAGGAAAAGGTTGGTTACATTTCTTCGTACGAGGGTCATTTCAAAAGTAAAATCTTTTAACTCACAAAGTTAAAGAGCTACAAAGATGAGAATGGTATATCATTGGAATGACCAATGTTTTTTTTGTTGTCCCAGAATTTATTTTTCTACATAGTAAACACCATTCTTCAATTTACTCTTGCCAGCGATGAATGATGGCTATGTATGAGCGTCTAGAGGCTTGCTTTGTCATACGAGGGTCGTTCCAAAAGTAATACCTCCTATTTTTTTAACTAAACAAGTTGAAGAGCTACAAAAATGGGAGTGGTACTATTAAAACGAGCAACCTTTTTACACTCCAGAATTCATTTTTGCTACATAGCCACCAGCATTCTCTATGCCCTTTTTTGTCAGGAATTCAATAACACGTATCTGCTTCTGATGCACATCCATGATGATAGGGGTTGCTTTCTTAGAGTCTCGCACTGTCAATATCTGCAACAGAGAGATGAAGCTTTCAGGTCATGTGCATAAGTTCAGTTATCATAACAATGCAATTTAAAATCCCAGCTGATCCGTTCGGGCGGAATAAAAAAAAAATAGGACACATTACTTTTGGAACGTCCCTCATATTTTTAAAAAACAATCACTTTTATATTATCAAACTTTTTAGTTAATCAAATTTTTTACTACTAACCCTAAGTCTGATTGGCAAACATAATCGACCAAAAGTAGAACACCCTTAGAAAACTCAAAAAGTTGAAGAGCTACAAAAATGGGAGTGGTACCATTAAAACGAGCAACCTTTTACACTCAGAATTCATATTTGCTACATAGCCGCCAGCATTCTCAATGCCCTTTTTGCCAGGAATTCAATGGCACATATCTGCTTCTGATGCACATCCATGGTGATAGGGGTTGCTTTTGGAACGTCCCTCATATTTTTAAAAAACAGTCACTTTTATATAATCAAACTTTTTAGTTAATCAAATTTTTTACCACTAACCCTAAGTCTGAGTGTCAAAAGTCATAAACCAAACATAATTGCCCAAAAGTAGAACACCTTTAGAAAACGCAGAGGATTCATCTCCTATAGCAAACGAAAAAAATTTTGTCATTTAATTTAATTTATGCACTAAACTGACCCCCAACTCAAAATTCTAAAATATTTATACATTAATACCATAGTACCTTTAACGTATGTACGTGCATCATGATTTCCAAATAATATATATATATATATTTTATTTTTTTTACATGGTAGTCACCACTTATCAAGGCCTGGAAGCCACTCGGAGATAAGGGTTATTTCGTGTACAGTAATCAATGGGATAATGTCGCGGTAATCGTTAGTAATGGATATTTTATAGTTGATATTATTCGATCGGGAGATCCTATTTAATAAAAAGAAGGGTAGAAGGTTGTAACATACTATGAACATTAAATCAGTATAAATACATTGTTTATAGTGTGTTATCATTTTCTATCCTCCTTTTCAATAAGTAGGATCTCCCGATCAGTGAAAACACGATGGAAAAAGATTTTGAAATAAAAAAAAAAAATGATGGCGCTTTTAGGCCGTACGTGATACCTAAAATATACCTTCTTGGTCTTCTAGTTAGGATCCAAGGGTAGTATCTGTTTTGTCTAAAGATAGTATAATGATATCGTGAGGTTTCTGTTCGTGCCGGGCATTTATACAATGAAAATAAGTCACAGACTCCTATAAAGATTTTTTTTTTTTTTTTACATGGAGTTCACCACTTATCAAGGCCCAATGGCCACTCAGGGATAAGGGTTATTGTGTGTGCAGTAAGAGATAAACCGTAATAACCAGATATATTCTGACACTACATTAACCAGATTACTACAAGAAAATCACGGGGTCTCCATTCACGGTGAACATCCACAGAATGCCCAGCAGTAATATGAAAGATACCACTTTGGAAATTCCACAGATCTTGCTAGTATATATATATATATATATATATATATATATATATATATATATATATATTTGAGAGAGAAAAAGAATTACAAACATAAATGTAATCATGATCCTCGAGATTGGAATCAAAAACTCAATAAAAGCAATTAAAGAAATAGGAAATTAAAATCAAATAAATTTATTGATCCATCAATTTCAAAAAATGAAATAATAATGAAAAGTCCTTAATCCATGAATTTTCAAAGATATACTTTTTTCATCAAAGGATAAACAAAAAACAAAACAAAAAAAAACGCATCATTGGTTAACATAAATTTGAAAATATATAAAATATATAAGAAACTTTATGAAAAATAAAAGATATATATATATATATATATATATATATATATATATATATATATATATATATATATATCTTTTTTCTTTTTTTTTATATGACAAGTTTTTTTAAGGTGTTCACATGTAATCACTTTAAAAAAATAGAATCTAATTTTTTGGTGGGTGGAGATGAGAGGCAAATTTTACCATCTGGGTTATAAATTCGATGTTCTTTATGCAAGGGATGTAACTCAATTCACACTTTTGTTTCTTGTTGAAAAAATGCCATAAAAACGTATAGAATGCTTCAGATCATTTTTGGACCATCTTCCATGAACCGAGCATGAGTTTTTGAGTAGCATAAGAGATTCAAGGAAGACAGGGAGTCTGTGATGGATGATGAGAGATGTGGGAGAAGTAAGGCAGTCAGGGTTGATTGGCCAAATAAAGAATTTCATGGATAAGGACTGTTGTGTGTCTATGTCAGCGTGGGAACTGGTCACACAATTATTCACAAGAAACTGAAGATGCGGGAGATTTGTGCGAAGTTTGTCCCAAGAGTGCTCCATCCTTGTCACAGACTAATTGACCAAGAGGGTTATCAAGACAGTTCCTCACCCTCCCTATAGTCCAGACCTTGCTCTCTGTAACTTCTAGTTATTCCCTAAGCTCAAGGAAACCTTAGCGACTGTCATTATGAGACTATTGAGAAAGAGGCTGTGACAAGGGTTATTGACATGCACACACAAGAGGACTTCTATGGGACCTTCCAGAAGTTGTTAGAACAGTACAACAAGTGCATTGCAGCCGGAGGAGATTACTTTGAAGGGGACTAGAGTTTCATGTGTGTAATATCAATAAAAGTGACCATACAGAAAAAGTTTGGAAACTTATGGACCTATTTACTATGCCTCCCCACGGGACAGAGTTAGACACCAGGGTCGTTTTTTTAACGTGGAGAAAAGGTACGAAAATAAAAATTGTCTCAGTCGTGAAGGATTTCTCCTTTACCGAAAGAGAACAAGAAATGGAAGTGCAGCATCTGAAGAACAGATACTACACTTTGATCTTGACCAGAAAAAGTTTGGAAACTTATGGAACACACTTCTTTGTTTTTATTAAATTTAATTGAATTTCATTTTTTATTTTTTTCGGCCTCAGCTCAAATGCCTGGTATTCAACCCCTAGTCTGGAGACTTATTGAAGCCACCTTGTAGATAAGACTAGTTGTTGGTGCCACAGCCCTGATATGGCAACAATACTCGATACATGAGTGAATGGTGGCTTTGTAGAAATATACGATCCTGGTAGATTCGTTCCATTGTTTAGAATTATTAATGCAATGTATAAAGGAATGTTCCAATTTCCAATTTCTCTCCAAAGATATTTCTTTTTCTTTTTTACTTTAATTATTGACTAGCAGGACCTGTGGAAATTCCACAAGGGACTCATTCATATGTAATATATTGATGTTGGTATTCTGTAAATGTTCAGTGTAAATGGAGACGCTCTGATATTATTGTAGCTTTTTTTGTTTAAAATGCAAAAGTATTTATCTAAGCTAGCATGAACGCCCAATAAAGCCCGGTCATAAAGTATGTTTAAATATGATATTTTAATTCTTGCAGATTTTGTATAAATTAAAGTTCTATCGATTTTTATATGTTATAAAGTTGCGATTTCAAAAATAAAAATATATACTCTTATGACTTAGTTGCATTAGCTTGAATCGAAACCGAAATAAAAACTTATGAAATAAAATATCGAAACTGAAACCAAAACTTATGAAGAATTCTTGATAAAATTATTTATGACAAAAAATTGATGACTTAAGTGCCATCAGCTATAGTCGAAACCGAAACCAAAACTTATGAAGAATTATTTATTACAAAAAAAAGACAAACATTACAATTAAACGACCCGGATGTAAGCGTGACACACAAAAAAACACCCACGCTATCGTATTACTATATAGATGAGTGGCATCCTCCCCTACATCTATCGTATTAATATATAGAATGTGTTTTTATGTCTAATGGTAGCGAATATCACTGGAAAGTGACATGTTTTGGTTTGGATTCTTGCTGATGGCACCCAGGTTATATATTTTTCAACCCTTTGAAACTACGATGGAGTACTTAAAAAGGAAGTAGCTTATCCTGCCTTGACAGAGTTCAAAATAGACTTCGTTAGGGATGCCCTTCTCTCTTCCCTGCAACGTTTTTCCCAAAGAAGAGACGTTGCAAGCCTGTCCCTGCTTTATCGTTATTTTCATGGTAAGTGCTCATCTGAGCTTCAATATATGGTCTATCGTATTAATATATAGATATTTTTTCCGTATCATGTTTTGATTCGAGATGCACTTGTTAGATTCCAACTCTGTAGCCCTTGAATATACTTTCTGGTCTGTCCATGTGTTTCGTTCATATCATCAACTTTCGTAAAATCTTGCAGAGAAAAAGAAGACATTCGGAAACATTTTGCTGAATATCAGATGAACAGTCAAGAAAAAAACCATTTGGTAAGTAAAATATAGTTAATATAAGTATATATATATATATATATATATATATATATATATATATATATACATACAATAGGACAACAAGAGAATGAAATGAAGACACAAAACTGTATATTGATAGATATAGAATGGATCATTTATTGAATAATGGAATACATGCAAAATTTGGGGGATAGAAGGGACTCTTTATGCCAGGGCATTTCGAAGCCTAATGCTTCTCATCAGAAGAGTAGAGAAAGTGCTAGGTAGCATAGGGGAGATGCGACGTCTAGCGTAAGGTTCATTGCTTCTCCTTATTCATTCTATAATTCCTCTTAATCTTTTTCATCCCTAATGAACCTTACGCTAGACGCCGCATCTCCCCCATGCTACCTAGCACCTTCTCTACTCTTCTGATGAGAAGCAATAGGCTTTGAAATGTCCTGGCATAAAGAGTCCCTTCTATCCTTCCAATTTTGCCCGTATTCTATTATTCAATAAATGATCCATTCTATATTCACCTATATACAGTTTTGTGTCTTCATTTCATACTCTTGTTGTTCTATTGTATAAGCTCCAATAATTATTGTTGAGCTTGACATTATCCGGATAAGTCTCCTCTTGTGGAATTGATCTTTCTCTTTTCCTTTTACATTAAGCTATATATATATATATATATATATATATATATATATATATATATATATATAGTCTTATTTGTAGTATTCCGAATTTTGCTGGGTTTATATAATTCAGTAATCGTTCATATACCAATGAATTTTAAGCCAAAAAGAGATGACTTAAACTGTAAGCTACAAAATTATCATATTTCATAATTGAGCATTCATATACTGTTTTAACAAAAACCAATACTTCAAGGAATGGATTGACAGCAACAAAAAGTGTATTTCATTGTTAGCTACAATTGTTTCAAGACCATTTGGAGAAATTGAAACAATATATCGTTTGAAAATTTTCACAAGAGCAGCCTTTCTTCAGACTTATTGAATAAAAAACACTTTAACAATAGAACATTATGGAAAACATTTCTCTTATGAGGAAAAGAAAACAAGTGAAACTATTTTACCTGTCACATCTTTGCAAGGTATTTTTAAAAATATGTATATATCTCCCAATTTTCGTATCACTATTTAAAAAACTATCATACAATGGTAACAGTAATTACTTATAACCATTTAATATGTTTTATTAATACTATTCGTTGATTCCTTAAATTAGATTTCTATATATTTCTTTATTTCATATAACTTATTTTTACATTTTTTTTTTTAGTTTTAATTTTATAATCTGGCCATATCAACTAAGTTAAATCGTTTCGATTTTATGTTAGTTTCGTATTAATACGGAACTAACATAAACTTTGTTGATATGGCCAGATTATGAAAAAAAAAAAAAGAAAAAATATATTTGGTTTGAGATTGTGCCACCCTTGCCTCACAATTTCATGCTCAACTGCCCTTACAGGGGGTATCTTTTGTCTTTTGGGACTGAACGGAGGCAGTGATAGCAGACTTTTTTTACAGAAAACACAATAGCAGTTGTTCTACCACTTCATCAAATCTCCACACTAACATAATGTACTTGCAATAACCCTTATCCCTGAGTGGCTTCCGGGCCTTGATAAGTGTGTTAAAAAAAAAAGAAGACTTTTTTACAGAAAACACAATAGCAGTTATTCTACTCAATGAATTTTCATAATTTTTGGATATAATACTATATTTGACATTTTTTTTTATTTTTTTTACACAGTGGTCACCACTTATCAAGGCCCGGAATCCACTCAGGGATAAGGGTTATTGCAAGTACATTACGTTAGTGTGGAGATTTGATGAAGTGTTTACTTAAGGGGGCGGTTCATTAGGAATTTGTTAACGTTGGACTTGAAGACATCCAAGTTGTAGTCAGGTGGGAAGCAGGCAGACGGAACAGAGTTCCACAGTCATGCAGTTCTAAGAAAGAAGCTTTGTTCATAGAATCCACGTTTTGATTTAGGCACAGATAAAGAGTGGGGGAAATTTTTCACAGTGGATTCAGCTAGACGGGTGTTTTTCGTGAAAGATTGGCGAGGGGGGGACCAGAGATTGGAGCCCAGACGAGCACCTACCATGGAAATAACGATAAAACAAGGATAGGCTCGCAACGTCTCTTCTGTGGGAGAGAGGTTGCAGGGTAGAGAAAAGGGCATCCCCCATTAAGTCACGAAGTCTATTTTGTACTCTGTCAAGGCAGGATAGGCTGTTTTTAGAAGCTCCTGCCCAGATATGGCAGCAGTATTCCATCCTTGGACATACTTGGCTTTTATATAGATAGAGAATTGCATCAGTAGTGAGATATCTTCTGGAGCGGTAGAAGGATCCCACCATCTTTCAGTGACCTTGGCAACAGACTTGATGTACATGTTCTATTTCAGATCAGGAGTGAAGGTAAAACCCAGAAGCTTGTCAAAACTCAGGGCCTCTCCCAGACGAGAGCCATCCATCCATCCCAATTAATGCCAGACGGGGATCAGAGCGTTGATGATGTAAGGATAGGAGTTTGGTTTTGGATGCATTAAAGGTAATCAGCCACGTCTTCCCCCACTGAACCATGCGCTCGAGATCAGAGGAGAGAGAATCAGAGAACTTTGTCATTTACAGCCTTTGATGTGTTGATGATAATTAAGTACGACAAATCGATTTTTTTTTTTTAATAGGTCGTTTTAGGCAAAAAACAATATTACGTACTTACTTGTCATGCCGAAAATAGTACTATATCCAAAAATTACGAAAAATCATTGAATAGAAAGTTAGTTTTAGCTAAAAGTAATTTTTACAGAAAATTGGGTAAAATTGCATTTTTCTTAGACGTTATACACTAGGAAGAAGGAGGAGACATGCAGGGGACATAACTGGGAATGAATATTTTAGATTACTTGTTCATGGCTGCAATATTTGTTGTCTATAGCGATAGACTTTTTTTTTTTTGCTAAAAACAAGATAGCAGTTTGTTCATGTTCCATTCTATCTCCTCTGGGACCTCCGACCACTCAGTTAAGATAAAAATGAAATGCAATAAGTCTTCAGATGTACCTCTCCACCGTACTGTATATCGATACTCTATGGCAGACTGGGATAGCTTCCGTACATTCATATCTGATCTACCTCTGCATTCCATGTTTAAAAAGGATGTGTCCTCTATAGTATCAGACCTGATCGAATGATTAATTGTAGGCATAGACCGATTCATACCATCCAAAAAATTCCAACAAAAACCTAACAGCCAGCCATAGTTCTCTCCAGAATGTGCTGCTGCCATTGAGCACAGAAATCACTTTTTCCATAGCTACCAACATAACAGATGTACTGAGACTAAAGCTGCTTTCAGGACTGCCAGCAACCATTGTAAAAGAGTAATAAAAAAGGCCTTCGATAAGGTATGGCATAAAGGCCTACTTCACAAGATTTCCAGCTATGGTATAACTGAAAATGTTTTCTCAATAATTAAATCATTTCTCTCTTATAGGTTCATAAGAGTAGTGGTTGATGGGCAGAAATCAGAGGCCCACAGTATAAATGCTGGAGTCCCTCAGGGGTCCATCCTGGGCCCAACTCTCTTCCTGATCTACATCAATGATCTCCTAAAACACATACTTAAATCATTCGTTGACATCTATGCTGATGACACAACCATCTATGGCAACACGTCAAAGGCTGTAAATGACAAAGCTCTCTCTGATTCCCTCTCCTCTGATGTTGAGCGCGTGGTACAGTGAGGGAAGAGGTGGCTGGTTACTTTTAATGCATCTAAAACCAAGCTCCTATCTTTACATCATCAACACTCTGATCCCCATCTGGCATCGATTGAAATGAATAGCTCTCATCTTCGGGAGACTTCATGTTTTGACAAGCTCCTGGGTTTGATCTTTACTCCTGATCTCAAATGATACACGTACATCAAGTCTGTTGTCCGGGCCGCTGGGAAAATGGTAGGATCCTTCTATCACTCCAGAAGATATCTAACTACTGATGCAATTCTCTAACTGTATAAAAGCCAAGTATGTCCAAGGATGGAGTACTGCTGCAACATCTGGGCTGGAGCTTCTAAAAACAGCCTATCCTGCCTTGACAGAGCACAAAATCGACTTCATGGATTAGTGGGGAATGCCCTTTTCTCTTTCCTGCAACCTCTCTCCCACAGAAGAGACGTTGCGGGCCTGTTTTTGTTTTATCGTTATTTCCATGGCAAGTGCTCATCCGAGCTCCAATCTCTGGTCCCCTCTCGTCAATCTTTCACGAAAAACACTCGTCTAGCTGAAACCACTGTCAGTAATTTCCCTCACTTTTTATCTGTGTCTAAATCAAAACGTAGATTCCATGAGCATAGCTTCTTTCTGAGGAGTGCATGCTTGTGGAATTCTCTTCCGTCTGCCTGTTTCCCACCTGACTACAACTTGGATGTCTTCAAGTCCGACATAAACAAATTCCTGATTAATCACCCCCTTAAGTAAGACACTTTATCAAATTTCCAATACCAACTATTACTACGATATTATCCCCTTGATTACTGTACACACAATAACCCTTATCCCCGAGTGGCTTCCAGGGATTGATAAGAGGTGATCACCATGTACAAATAAAAAAAACTTGATTGATTTTCGTAATTTTTGGATATATTACTATTTTCGACATGATGATTAAGTACATAATATTGGTTTTGTTTGAAAGGATATTTTGGTAAAAAACGATTTTTCTTATCTTAATAAGCGCTGGATTTTTTTGTAATTTGGACAAAAATAAGATTTAGTTTTTTTTCCCCCCCCTTTTAGATTGAATCTAAATTATTTGCGGTCGACGCTGAAAGAGCTGAATTGCTGAAGAATGTGGATTCCTTGCAGACAAAACTGAAAAAAATATCCGAGGAAGCAAAGTAAGGATTATTTGACTTGATTTTTTTTGGGGGGGGGGGGGGGATTTTTTAGAGAAATCACACATTTGCACACACAAACACACACACGCATATACATGCATACATATATATATATGATGAAAATAATGGAAATAGTATTCCGACAAAATAGAGAAATAATATGAACAAACCGTATTATATGTTCATCAGCGTTTTGTCTTTATTCCGAGAGGAAGTCTCAAAATAAAGACGAAACGTTGATGAACACATAATACGGTTTGTTCCTTTTTATTTCTCTCTCTTTCTCTCTCTCTCTCTCTCTCTCTCTCTGTATATATATATATATATATATATATATATATATATACTTCAGAATAAAATTATCCAACAATCAGCTGGTATGGAAACTTATGATTATAAGATTTATAAAATACTAGCAGGGGTACCTGGCATTGCCCGCGTGTTTGTAGGTGTGTGTGGTGTTAAATAAAAAAGAAACCCGGGGGAGATGGGGGGTGAGGATCGAACCGGAAGCCCTGAGGCGAAGTTTGAAAATAAAATTGGCCAGCCAGAATGAGTTAGTGAAAGATGTTTGAATTTATTTAAGTAAAAACCAAATTGACAGGTGCACGCCCGGAAGTCGTTGAGCGTTACGACGTCGACAACGTCAATGACCAGGTTTGTTTTTTATAAGCGAAGTAAAAAAAGAAAACATTTTAATTAAGCGAGGGGAGGGGGTAATCAAAACATCGGGAAAAAAAAAAAAAAAAAACGTAAGGCAAACGAACGATGAAAACAGAAAAATGAACACGTGAAGAATGGCTTAAATAAGTCTGTTTCAATATTAAAATTTTAAAAATCGGTGGGTAGCTGGTTGTTTTTGGGTGTGTGGTCAGAGGTGGATAAGCGAATTAAAAAAAAAAAAACAGAAAAACGAACCTTACGTGAAAAATGGCTTAAATAACACTAGTTCAATATTTAAATTTAAAAAATCAAAAAAAAAAAGAAGACATCTCACACTACGATTCGAACTCAAAACGTTTAGATAATGAACCAACGTGCTAATCGACTGACCTAACGTGACGTACATGAAATTTGTTCAGTTTTTCAACTATTTAAAGTAAATCAGGTCATGATGTCATCTGGCGCATACGTAGAACTGTTCGTCGTCACGAGAAGACCGTTTTCGTTGACCCTCCTCCTGTCGAAAATTGTCGATTTCGGGGGTGAAAAAAATTAACGTTTTCGGCCAATTTTTCGATATTTTTTGAGCGAAGGATGGAGCTTCAATATGATACCGAGTTTGTGAATTTTTGTTGTGTCTGTCGAAAGGTTTTAGCAGACACACAAACATACACACAAACATACATACATACATACATTTTCGCTTTTATATATATAGAAGACTAGCGAGGGGTACCCGGCGTTGCCCAAGTGTTTGGAGGTGTGGTTTTGGGTAAATCAAAATTCCGGGGGGGGGGGGGGGGGTTAAAATAAAAAAAAAATATTTTGGTAGGTAAGTATGAGGATCGGACCGGAACCCTTGAGGCAAAATTGTAAATTAAAGTGTGAAAAAAAAAACTATGCGACGTTAACCATTGCACCACTGCGACATACCAACAGAAATGCATTTGAATTTATTAAATTACTTAGATTTGGCAGGTGCACATTTTAATGACTTAATGAGGTCAACTGTTGACTGCGGAGTAGCATTTCATTTACTGCGGAACGCGGGGGTAGGGGGAAACCGGAAAATGCCGCCAGAATTAATTATAGGAAAAGGCTTAATCCACATGCGGCGAGCGAAAACTGTTGAATATTTATCTTCCCGAAGTTGAGCAAATTAAATAGACAGGCGAGTTTCGTTGTTAACTGTGAGATATTACGATTTATATGTGATATAAAAAGTTGTTAGGCGAGCGACCGCTTCTTTGAAAAAAGCTTTTTGTAGACATACAGAAAAAGCGAACACACATACATACATTTTTGCTTTTATATTTAAAGATTACTGACAGTGATATTCTATAAGTATTATCCCATCTAAATTAAAATTGCTCGATATACAACATAGAGCAAATAAATCAAATTTTAGTCATTCAATGTATTTAAAAATTTATGATGTGAAATGTTTGACTTTCAGATCAAAAGATTTTTATTATTCGATGTAAGACAAAGAATACATTAGAAATATTTTAACTCCTCATAGTGTAAGGGAAGTTCAAGAAAAGGATATAAAAGTCAATATAATTGAAAAAATCATTTTATATATATATATATATATATATATATATATATATATATTTAGTAAGATGATTGATAATTCATAATTCAAATTCAAATTAAAAATTAAAAATCTAAATTGTACGATCGTTTCTGAAACGATCGTACAATTTATTGGATTTGTTGTGTTCCTTCTTATGAAACAGATTTTTAATTTTAATTTGAATTATAAATTATAAATCATCTTGCTAAATATTAAAGTAGCTCTAGGATATATGCCTATCGAGCTTATTATATATCTGCATTACAACGAGCATGTTAATTTTCTTGTATTTTAATTATTTTACTATGACATTAAAATACACTCTACTCTTTAGACTGCTGTTCTAACCTCTTTAAATTATATATATATATATATATATATATATATATATATATATATATATATACTTAGAGGTATAAGTGTTAAAAAGTGGGATAAAAGTGCTCAATATGTTAGTAGAGCTGAATGTTTTTTTATTTTACAACCTCAAGATATTAACTTAGGCCATTACAACTGTTTCCACAGACAGGAATTCTCTGTCTGTTTTGTCGGACAGTGAAATTTAAAGTTTTAACTTTAATTTTGATTTTAACTTTCACCATATATATTCAGAATGTGTGAGTGAATATATAATTAGTTCCACTGCCAGACAACGTCGCAGCCAACAAGAACCACGAAAGCCAACAAACCGGAAGTCCAAGACTCGAGTTTTCCCCTCATTTGGGCTCATCAGTTAGACACATCCGAACTCAGGATTTGAAACCTTAGTAACTATCATAGATCAAGCAAGACACGTCCAAACTCAGGATTCGAAACCTTTTGAGCTCATCAGTTAGACACATCCGAACTCAGGATTTGAAACCTTATTAACTATCATAGATCAAGCAAGACACATCCAAACTCAGGATTCGAAACCTTTTGAGCTCATCAGTTAGACACATCCGAACTCGGGATTTGAAACCTTATTAACTATCATAGATCAAGCAAGACACATCCAAACTCAGGATTCGAAACCTTTTGAGCTCATCAGTTAGACACATCCGAACTCGGGATTTTAAACCTTATTAACTATCATAGATCAAGCAAGACACATCCAAACTCAGGATTCAAAACCTTTTGAGCTCATCAGTTAGACACATCCGAACTCGGGATTTGAAACCTTATTAACTATCATAGATCAAGCAAGACACATCCAAACTCAGGATTCGAAACCTTTTGAGCTCATCAGTTAGACAGATAAGACTTCTCAAATGCACTTGTGATGTAAGGTTGTGTAAAAGTGAAAAAATCAGACTTGCTTTTTTAATCTACTTAACATTTCCACAGACATCAAGTACATTTGTGCGAAATTTAAAAAACATCGGCACAACTGTTTTAGAGTTTATAGGGAACACATGCACATGCAATATGTTCTTTTTATATAAAAATAGATATATAGAATGTGTGAGTATGAAAGTGTGTGTGTATGCGTGTGCATGTGAGTGTGTGTGTCTGTGTCTGTGTCTTTATGTGTATGAGTTTATGTGTGTGTTTGAGTGTGTGCGCGTATGTGAGAGAGTCTGTGTGTTTGTCTGTAAGTGTGTGTATGAGTGAGTGAGTGAGTTCCTTATGGATCCCAAAACAGTTTGGCTAACTTTTTATGAAATTTCACACAAATCTACTGTATGTATCGGAATTTCTTTGATATGTATCGATAATTGAAAAAAATCTGATGAAAGAAAGAACAGGCGATTTTAACCAAAGTTAACACCTTACACAGCCTAACATCGCAAGTGCATTTGAGAAGTTTTGTTACCACACAAGCCAAAAAGCCTGGCATATAAAATCAACAGTAGGTTCTTTGATATGACAAGAGCGCGTTCGAAATGAATGTTTCTGTTCAAAGCACAAACGGAACCCATGATACTTGACATTTTCATTTTAAACTTAAATTCAAGCCATTATCAACGCACAAGCAGAAAGGCCAGGCATATAAAATCAACAGTAAGTTCTTTGATAAAACAGAGGTGCATTCGAAATGAATGTTTCTGTTTAGATCACAATCGAACCATGATACTTGACTTTTGAATTTTGAACTTTAATTGATTTTGGTTGGTTGGTTGTTTTTGTTTTACGGCATATCAACCCTTTTCAGGTTATTTAATGCCGAATCCAAAGATTTTGAGGAAAAATTTTTTAAAAAGAATATATTTGTTGCTTTCACGTTGGTTTCTATTTAACCCATAGTTGGGACCCTAACAGGTACTACCACTCTGGGTCAGAGTGGACCTGGGAGCAATGGTAATTAAAGGGTGGCTCCACACTCCCCAAAGCCCACAAGCTGGGGCCTCACCACTGAATATAGTTTAAGGTCATATCCAGGACCCCCCATTGAGGGACTTTTACCCTCTGCAGGGGGGCAGTTGGCGTATTCTAATGCCCCACCGACAGGGCCAAACTTTAATTGAAGCTGTCATGTATAAACATAATTCTATAAAACCAACAGTCGGTTCTCTGCAGTGCAATGCAGACTACAATAGATTATGGACTAAATCACTGCAGGAAAGTATGTGAGACTTCTTCCCGGTGTACCGATTAGTCAGATGTATAGATTAAGCATATTTTTTGTCATGCTAATTTTGATTGGAGGCGTACACCTGTGTAACTATAAATTAATTTTTTTTTTTTTTTGTTTTAAATTTCAGTTGGATGCAAATTGAAAACTCAGAGTTGATTGAGGAGCAAGACCGACTTAAAGAGGAAAATGTTCTTTTAAAGTCCAAATTGTCGACTGCCAAAAAATCGGGTAATTCCTTTTTTTTTTAGTCAGTTTAATTTTGGTCAAATTTCTGTTGCTTGCCTAGATTTCAATCTAATTAAAAAAAACAAAAAAACAAAAACAGAAAAGTATCATATTCCAAAAATCACATAAATTGATTGAATAGTTTCTTTTTTCATATACAAAATCATTTTCTTCACGAACTTTAACGATTTATTATTAATCATAATTATTACAAGGCTGATTTTGGTCTCTGTTTCTGGAGAGGTTGCTAAGGGGAGGGTAATTCCTTGTTTTTAGTCAGCTTAATTTTGGGCAAATTTCCGGTGCTTGCCCAGATTTCAACCTAATTAAAAAAAAACAAAAACAGAAAAGTATCATATTCCAAAAATCACATAAATTGATTAAATAGTTTCTTTTTTTGTATACAAAATCATTTTCTTCACGAGTTTTAATTTATTATTGATCGTAGTTATTACAAGGCTGATTTTGGTCTCTGTTTCTGGAGAGGTTGTTAAGGGGGAGGTAATCGGTGATCAACTTTAAAGCTGGCAAAGCGTGATATTCTATCCTTGTTTCATCAAATTTGATTTTTTTTTTTTACTTTAAAAAAAAAAACTACTCAACCAATTTATGACATTTTCATTCTGTAATGGATATCTATATATAAATACCGTAGTACCTTTGATGTATGTATGTATGTATGTATGTCTGTCACGGTTTCCAGATTGTAAATTATTTGATCAGATGATCCTATTTATTAAAACAGAGAATAAAAAGTGATAACATACCACAGACATTAAATTATTGTATGGATATGTTAATTTAATGTTGGTGATGCGTTATCACCTTTTCTCCTTCTTTTTAATAAATAGGATCTCCCAATCACTAAAGATACTATGCAAAATTTAAAAAACGGGGACATGGAGGCTGTATGTGAAAATAAAGTATACCTTCTAAATCTTCTGCTTAGGATCCAAGGGTAGTATCTGTTCTGTCTAAAGATGGTATTATGCTATTGTGGGGTTTCCGTTTGTGCCAAGTGTCCATACAATGGAAATATGTCACTTAATTTTCCCCACTCTTTATCTGTGCCTAAATCAAAACGTAGATTCCATGAACAAAGCTTCCTTCTTAGAAGTGCACACCTGTGGAACTCTCTTCCGTTTGCCTGTTTCCCACCTGACTACAACTTGGATGTCTTCAAGACCAACATAAACAAATTCCTGATGAACCACCCCCTTAAGTAAGACACTTTATCAAATCTAATCAATACTAATGATTACCACGATACTATCTCATTGATTACTGTACGACATGAAACTGGAATCTTAAAAAGGTATCAATCATACCAGTCGTTATAGGAGAAACCGGGTTAATGAAAAAGAATGTCAAAACTATTTGGCAAATATACCCGGTGAACCAAGTGCAAGAGAAATACAAATAATAGCACTTAAAGGGACAGTTAGAATCTTAAAACGATCTATCTGTTGGAGTAACTAAACTAATGGGAGAATGTTTGGCATCCAGTAGAATGCCCCATCCACAGGGAAAAAAAGTGATAAATGCTCGTCTGAGCTCCATTCTCTGGTCCCCCCTCGCCAATCTTTTTAAAAAAGCACCCGACTAGCTGAAACCACCGTCAATAATTTTCCCCACTCCCTATCTGTGCCTAAATCAAAACGTAGATTCCATACTATCTCATTGATTACTGTACACGCAATAACCCTTATCCCTGAGTGGATTCCCGGCCTTGATAAGTGGTGACCTTCATGTAAAAAAAAACAAAAAAAAATGTCACAGACTTCTATAAGGATACTGGAGATAAATCGTAATAACCATGTATATTCTGACTCTACATTAACCAGATTACTTAGATAAATATTTTTATGGTTTTAACAAAAGGGTTACAATAATAGTGCGGGTCTCCATTCGCGTTAAACGTTCACAGAATGTCCAGCAGCAATATATTACATATGAAAGATGCTACTGTGGAATTCCATTACAAAGATTTTCGAAAAAAAAAATAAATAAAAATAATAATTTTAGATTTTTTAAAAGATATTAGTAAAAAAGGAAAAAAAATTTTATAAAGATTTTTAGCAAAAGAAAAATTTCTATTGTTTGTTTGTTTTTACAAAGATTATTGAAAAGAAACAAAAAATTTAAAAAGTATTTTGTTTTTTGAAAACTTTTAACAAAAACAAAATAAAAAGCATGCCAGTCCGTCAAAATTAAAATCAGTTGCTTTTTGTTGTTCTTAATATAAGAATCCCAGGTTGCTTGAATGATATCGCATGAATAGAGAATCCGCAGAAGCCATTTGTCGTGCTTTTAGGGCGATGAATCAGAATCGGAAACAGAAAAATCGTGCTTTAATTTGTTGTGCCTTAATTTGTTGTGCCTTAATTTGCTGTTCTTAATTTTGTTGTGCCTAAATTTGTTATTAATTCATTTGTTGTGCTTTAATAATTTGTTCTTAAATTTTTTGTGCCTTTATTTGTTGTGTCTTAATTTGTTGTTCTTTAATTTGCCATGCCTTAATTAGTTGTGTGTTTATTTGTTGTTCATTTATTTGTCGTGTTTTAATTTCTTGTGCCTTTATTTGTTGTTCCTTGATTTGTCGTGTCTTAATTTCTTGTGTCTTAATTTTTTGTGCCTTAATTTGTTGGGCTTTAATTTGTTGTTCTTTAATTTGTAGTGTCTTAAATTGTTTTGTCTAAATTTGTAGTGGCCTTATTTGTTGTGTCTTAGTTTGTTGTGCCTTAATTTATTGTGCCTTAATTTGTTGTGCCTTAATTTGTTGTGTCTTAATTTGTTGTGCCTTAATTTGTTGTGCCTTAATTTGTTGTGCCTTAATTTGTTGTGCCTTAATTTATTGTGTCTTAATTTGTTGTGTCTTAGTTTGTCATGCATTAATTTGAATTTGTTGTTCCTTAGTTTGTTGTGTTTTATTTGTTGTGCCTTAATTTATTGTGCCTTAGTTTGTTGTTCTTTAATTTGTCAATCCTTCAGTTTTTGTGCCTTGGTTTGTTGTGCATTAATTTGTCATGTCTCAAGTTGTTGTGCCTTAGATTGTTGTGCTTAATTTGTCGTGACTAAATTTATTTTGCCTTAATTTGTTTTGCCTTAATTTACTGTGCCTTAATTTGTTGTACCTTAATTTGCTGTTCTTTGATTTGTAATGCCTTAAATTGTTGTGCCTAAATTTTTCATGCATTAATTTGTTGTGCCCTTATTTGATGTGACTTAGTTTGTCGTGTCTTAATTTGTTGTGCCTTAGTATGTCGTGCCTAAATTTGTTGTGCTTTAATTTGTCGTGCCTTAAATTGTCGTGCTTTAATTTGTTGTGCCTTAATTTGTCGTGCCTTATTTTTTTGTGCCTTAATTAGTTGAATCCTTATTTGTAGATCCTAAATTTGTTGTGCATCTATTTGTCGTGCCTTAATTTGTTGTGCCTTAATTTGTTGTACCTAAATTTGTTGTACCTAAATTTGTCATGACTTAATTTGTTGTACATGAATAGTAAGACCTGTAATTGATCCAAACAAAAATTTCACAGTCTGTGACTGTATCCAGTAGGCATATAACCCTCCCCCCTACTGCTCCTTTTACAAAATTGAATCTGAACAGAAATGTTTGTCCATGCTTGTGTGCTATTTTCATCTTCAGTTGCTTTCAACGAGGTTGCTTCTTCTGAGCTGGAAGATGTCGAGCGAAGGAACGACCAGCTTGAATGCCAATTAAAACGAAAAGCCGAACTTTTGAAACAATTCGAAGCCGAAAGAGACGAGATCAAAACGGCTTTTTTGCAATACGTTAATCTTCTGGAAGATGCAGGAACAGAGGGTGGACATCAGGCAAGTAAAGATGTACGAAAAGCTTTATTTTGTGCACGTGTGTTGTATTACAAACGCAAATATGTTGAAACAAAATGAAAAAGAAAAAAAAACGAAGAAGGTATGTTTGAAATAAATGGATCTTATTTATTGCAAGCCATGAAAATGTTTGCTACCGGTTGGATTATGTATAAAAAAAACAAATGGGTCAAGAAAGTCTGAAAAAAAAAAATGCATTAAATAAAATATAACCGAATGGTAGGATGGTTTTATTTTGTACTGAAGAGGAGACTATAAAAAAAGCACTTCTAAAACATGTAAATATCTATATATATATATATATATATGTGAGGCTTACTGTTTGTTTGTAAACAAGCGGTTTGAGCACTATAAAAGTGGTGGACGAATGTTTGTTTAAAATAGACATTTGCCGAGGTTATTTACGGGCACCGTTCCTTTGGGCCGATGGGTAGAACTTCCAACTGTCAACGCGATGGTTCTGGGTTCAATCCTCGACTTGGGAGAGGTGTTAGTCTAGCGGCACTGATGAGTTGTGATACAACGAAACAGTACTGTATGTTGATGACTACAAATATATATATATATATATATATATATATATATATATATAAAGTGAAAATTACAATTGAATTTATCAAAATGATCGAAGATGGTAAAATTAAAGTAAATTATGAATATTAAAGAATTAATATTTATAAAATTATCTCAGCCAGATAAAAAAGCTCGATAAAACCAAATAGCAAATACAGCTTATAATACCGTCACTGGATTTTTTATCTTCCACCAGACTATCCATTCGTGTGTAATCACCTTTTTCTTTACCATATTCCCTCTGCTTCACTTTTTGTTATCAAGTAAGATCTTTGACTTACTTGTTGTTTCATCAAATACTTCTGCATGCAAAATCCGATCCCGCATTTTGCTAATTCCTAGCCTCTGATGAGAAGGAAAGTATTTCTTTGAAATTCTGCGGATTAAGGACTATCCATTTATCTAGTGTTTCCTTTTCAGATTAAATATGCTTTTAACTCATTTCAAAGTGTTTTTTTAACATATTTTATTAACTGTTTGCTCATATATATATATATATTAGTATTGGGATGATTAATCGGAATCGGAAAAATTGAGATCTTTGGGGGCATTGGAATTGGAAAAATCTGTGCCTATTTTCCAATGCAAAAAACGATTCTTTTAATTGTCTTTTTTTATTTGATTTTGTTTAAAGCAAAATTTTCCACTGCTGGTAAGTACTATTTAAAATGATAAATATTTATTGATTAGAAACTTCCAGTAAAATGGAAATCTATAAATTATCCCTCCACAAGTGTATTTTTGTGCTATAGAAAATATCTGCACATTTAACATGTGATTTTGTGGTAATCGGGGGGGGGAAATAACAATTCTATAGCTAAATATTTAGAGATTTATAAAGAATCGGAATTGGTAATTTTATCAGAATTGAGAATTGGTTATATATATATGTATATATATATATATATGTACTAGCAAAAGTACCCGTCGTTGACTGGGTTCAAAAACAGCCTACAGAAAATGGACTCTGATTTATGAAAGTATGATAGGCTATGTAAAGGAAGGGTTGTAAAGAGATAGCTTCGAATTTGGGGGTATCAAAACCAAAGCAAAATATGATGGAAGTAAAAATAGAATAGATAAACCCCATAATTTATTATACCATACCTGTTCACACTGAAACACTTATCACAATATTCTGTGGATCTATATTAAAAAACCTTGTTAAACTTTGTGACATATTTCCATTCTATGGAGGTCAGGCGCGAACGAACACCCCATAATTTTATTATACCATATTTCTTCAAACTGAAACATAATTATCAAAGTATACTTACACAGATAGATATGAAAAATCTTAATTAAAGTTTGTGCCTATTTCCATTCTATGTAGTCCAGGTGCGAATGCAGACCCCACAATTTTATTATACCATCCCTATTTAAGTTAAAACATACTTATCAAAGTATTATTATGTACATCTATATCAAAAACATTTGTAAACGTTTTTTTTTTTAATTTTATTTCCATATTTTGTGGACCAGACGCGTACGCAGACCCCACAATTTTAATGAATCATCATTATTTCAGATCAAACATACCCATTCCTGTGTCTCGATACATCTATCATTATATGTGATCAGTTTTCTATAATAGTCAACCATATAGGAGCCTATGTTTGACCAGACACACGCACAGACGTTCAGCTTTATATTATGGAAGATATATATATATATATATACTGTGGAAGCAAAATCAAGACTTCAAAAAGGGGTGTTGATGGTAAAAAAAAGTGTATTTCATTTTACGTTACAATTGTTTCCGTGTCCAGTCGAACAATTTCAAACATTATGTCATTTGAAAATTTTCCAAAACCAGCGTTTCTTCAGACTTTATGAATAAAAACACTTTTGACTATAGAGCATTTTTGAAGAGAAAGAAAAATGAAAGAAAAAAGAAAAATTCCCTTAACGGGAAAAGCATGTGAGAAACATTTACCTTTGATGTAGTTACGGAAAAGCCCATTTAAATATTAATATATCGCCTAATTTTCGAATATTTATTTAAGAACTGTCATGAGAAGTTTTCACAGAAAACGCTAAGCTATTTAAAAAAAAGAATGGGATATAAAAGAACAAATTTTTTTTAACGTAAAATGAAATACATTTTTTGTTGCCATCAACACCCTTTTTTGAAGTCTTGATTTTGCTTCCACAGTATGCATATGCTCAATTATGAAATATGATAATTTTGTAGCTTACTCCTTAAGTCAACTCTTTTTGGCTTAAAACTCATGGGCATATGAAAACTTACTGAATTACACAAACTCAGTATATTACATATAAGTCTCTCTCTCTCTCTCTCTCTCTCTCTATATATATATATATATATATATATATATATATATATATATATATAATTTCTGAATTTTTGAGATGAGGATTGGTTATTCATATTATTTGGATTCTTTGGACTACTGTTCTCATCTTGAGTGTCATTTTTCACAACGTTTCGGTTGATGTAACCTCCAACCTTCTTCTGGGGGAAGGGAACGCCGGGTATCCATGCTAGTCATTAATAAAATTTTTAAAAAATGACAATTAAAACAATCGCTTTTGGCATTAGAAATACCAATTCCAATAGCCACAAACGTTTTTTTAATTTTTTCGTTTATTGATTCTGATTCTGATTAATCCTCCTGACACGACTCGCTACTCAAATCTCTGATTGTTATTTTTTCTATTTCCAGGTTTCTATTGACAGTGGTAACCTTAGCTGGAAAAATGATAGCAAAGTGCAGGCATCAAAAATGGCTTTGGCATCAGATTTTGAGGCGCTTGCAAAAATTTCATTCCCAGACGCATGTTATTCCATTCTCACAGACTTTCGGTAAACTTTATTTATTTTTGTTTATTTTTGTGGCCTGAAATGCTACCAAAGACAAGATCAGTTACTCCTTTGATTAAACGCCTTAAAAATTGGTGCAAACCTGCTTTTGTGCAGCTTGTAGTGTTCCGTTCAGACAAGAATGAAATAACAAAGAAAAAATAATGGCCGCTTTTTCGCTTTATATGTTGTACACCTAATATGCAAATGAGGTGCTTCTGGTTTGAAATAAAAACAACTGATATTTCAGAGACTGGGTGAATTTTGGATTTGGATGTTAGACTAGTAAGTTTTGACAGCATTGCATTGTGTTTTGGAGTTGAGATTTTTGACAGTAGAGCGTCATGTTTTGGAGCAGAGATTTTTGATAGCAGAGCGTCATGTTTTGGAGTTCAGTTTTTTTTTTTTTTTTTTTTTTTTTTTTTTCACCCCAAACAACGCACAGTTCCACTTTGAAGCAGGGGGCTACTATCAGGGACTTAATAAGCGGGGTCATTATGAAGGGAGATGAGTAGAAAGATGTTTGTTCACATTACACTTGAACTTCTGCATATCAGTGCAGTTGGGAAAGCAGAATCCCGGAAGGGAGTTCCAAAGACCCGCAGTTCTGGGGAAGAAACTATTGGAGTAAAAGGCTTTCTTGCACCTAGGGATCTCTACTGTAAAGGGATGAGACTTAGTAGCTTGTCGGGGGTAGTTACGTTGGGGAGGTACAAGTGTTTGCAGTTCATCAGAGCATTCACCGTTAAAGTATTTGTAGAACAGGCAGAGGGATGCAACATCTCATCGATGGGACAGAGGCTGAAGCCTAGATGACAGTTCAGGATCTATCAGGTTGGCGACTCTCTTTTGAACCTTTTTGACAGCAGAGCGTCATGTTTTGGAGTAGCAAGTTTTTGACAGCAGTGTGTTGAAATTAACCCCGGAAATTGTTGCTTATAAGCGCAGCATAGTTAACAATCGATCAGGGCAAGTGTAGAACAGTTAACACATGATTGTTTTAATCAGACTTTAATTAACAAAGTTGCTTGGTGTTTCCTACGGCCATAAAAAACTATAATAACTACAATAAAGATAGATCAATATTTTAATGACAGAGGAAAAGAAAAGAAAATGTCTAATTGTCTGAGGAAAATCGGATAACAACTGAAATATTTTAATTTTTGATGGTTCTTCATTATTGTAACAAAATTTGAAAATTGAAATATTGAATTTCAAGTATGACAAATGGTATCTACTAAGCTGTCATTTCACAGTAATAAAAAGTCTCAAATAGTAACATATTCAAAAATTATGAAAAACAATAAGGTAGAAAATTAATTATTAACGAAAAAAGTTTTCGAATGCAATTAGCAAAAATTGATATTTGCAAAAAAAAAAAAAAAAAAGAGACCAGTTGTAACAAAAGGGAGGTAAATCTTTTTTGAAAACTGAAACTCTGTCGAATTTAGCAAAACTTCATTTTTGCTTATTGTCTTCGAAAATTGTTTTCATTAATAATTAATTTTCTATGGTATTGTTTTTCGTAATTTTTGGATATGTTCATTACTGTGACATGACAATTCAGTAGATACCATTGGTTTCACTTGAAATTCAATGTTTAATTTTTTGAATTTGGCTACAATAACGAATAAGCCGAATTTATTAACTAATGCACGTACCAGTGTTTTCCACAATTAGACCAAACATTAATTACGATATCTGTTTGCAATGTGTCACCAGATGCCAGCATTCACTGTTAACTACAAACAATGAGGAAAATTTAAAAAAATGTCTAATTTACTTATGAAAGTCGAATAATAAATTAAATATGTGAATCTATTTTCCATTTTTCCAAAAAAAAAATTTGCGGCACTGAAATTGACTTTTTAAGTATCTAAGTATCTACATTGTTAAGTAGTGTTGAGTTTCTCAACACCACCCCCACCTGCTTCAGAAGAGAAATTTTTTTTTGTGTGAGGAGTGAAAAAAAAAAAAATCTTAGGACACCTTCAGAGCGCTGCTAAAATTAAGCTTCTCCCTCTCACCCTTTCTTTGTAGAGAAATGACAGGTGATGCCATTTTCTCTTCCCTGCAACCTCTTCCCCACAGAAGAGACGTTGCAAACCTGTCTCTGCTCTATCGTTATTTTCGTGGGAAGTGCTTGTCTGAGCTCCAATCTAGTGTCCCCCCCCTCTTGTAAAGCCTTTCACAAAAACACTTGTCTAGTAACAATCACTATCAACAGTCCTCCCCCCCCGTTCTCTATCTGTGCCAAAATCTGAATGCAAAGTCCATGAACAAAGTTTCTTTCCTAGAACTGCCCGCCTGTGAAACTCTGTTTCATTTATCTGCTTTCCAGCTTTTTTTTTTTCTATTTGGAAATCAACAAAAGCCACTCGACGATAAGGGTTAATGAATGTAAGTTGGTAATGTACTAATTGTTAATGGTGTAAATTGGGTAGTATTTGATTATTTATGGGGACGGGTCACTACAATATGGTCGTCTTCAAGTCCAATGTAAACAAGTTTTTGTCGAGCCGTCTTCTTAAGTAATCAAATTCTACCCAATTTACACCACTGGTGATCACTACGCTGATGTCCATTGTCTTTTGTCGAGTTTTTAACATCCATCATCTTTTTCAATTCAGCTCCAGGTTTACGGCGAAAGATTCTTTGATTCAACAAATGAAATCCAAGATTGAATCCTTGGAAGAATCTTTGCAACAAAAAGAAGGAACGGAAAGTCTTCAAATGGAACTGCATCAAATGACAAACAGGTGCCTCGCAGGTGAGTCATTTGTATTTCTTTTGTTTATATAGAACTTCTCAGAGTTCCATCTGTTTTTTGGTGCCCCGAATAAAGGAGGGATTGGATCTATTAATTCAATCCCGTTCGTCTGTTCATTTTTTTTGCACTTTTCTCAATAACAACTCCTTGAATTTAAAAAAAAATTTTGCACAATCATTAGTCATGATGAAAGTAAATTTTTGCCTGAACCGATTTTCCGAGATAACTCTGGTTGCCCCTCTAGAGGGTATTATAGGGTTAAAATTGCCTCCAAATCGTTTGCCGGTTTGTTTGTTTGTTTGTTTGTTTGCACTTTACTCAATAACAATGCACTTTACTCAATAACAACAATTTTGTGCAAACATTAGTCATGGTGAAAGTAAATTTTTGCCAGAATGGATTTTTTGAGATAACTCTGGTTGCTCCCCCCTCTTCCAGGGAGCATTATTGGGGTAAAATTGCTCTTAAATTGTTTGTCTGTTCATTTCTTACTACTTTTTTCAATAACCACTCCTTGAATCTTTTGAAATTTTGCATCAACATTAGTCATGATGAAAGTAAATTGTTGCCAGCACGGATTTACTGGAATAACTTTAATTGCTTCACTAGTGGTCGTTACATTTATATTGATAAAGTTGCCCCAAAACCATTTGTACGTTCGTTTGTTTGCACTTTTCTCAATAAACACACCTTGAATTTTTTGGAAATTTTGCACAAACATTAGTCATGGTGAAAGTTAATGTCTCACATAGAGGGGGACCCTGCATGCTTGGCTTGTTTTTTTTTTATTATTAAAGCCAAGAGCTAAACTCTCTACATGGATTAGTGAAGCAATTAATGCCTGCATTTGACATTTATAGGTGTTTAATTTCCCTTAATTCTTGTGTTAATTGATGCTGGCCCAGGGGTAATATCTTAACGAATGGAGTCAAAGGTAACTTTGTAACTTGGTTTGAATGCTTTGACCAGTAGTAGTTATCATTTCCTGCACTGATGATTGCGAAAGTATGGAACACTAGTGTCTGTAGGTACAAAAATAATTTTATATATATATATATATATATATAATATATGTGTGTGTGTGAATGTTTTTGTTCTTGATTTTTTAACGATAATTAAATTTGGTATTAGCGTCTTTTTCCTAGGACATCGGGGAAGTAGTTTTCCTTTAGAAAGATTGCCCATAGTTTTTTTTTGGATGTAAACAAATAAATATATGTCTCTCTTTGACAGAATGGTCATTACTGACCAGCCCTGTCATTCTTCACAAATCAGCCAATGTCCATGATGTACTTCACGTTGTCTGGCATTCTTTTATTTTGGTCTTCCCTATCCTCTTTTGCCAGTAGTTGTACTAAAGAACAGATTATTTGTCAGGCCGTCTGTTCTGGCCACATATTCCAAAAATCGTAATTTCCTATCATCGATGTTGTCCAGCAATCTTCGAAATGGTGCGATCTTCTCCAGAACCCATTCGTTTGTATGTTTGTCTACCCAGCTTACATAAAGAAGTCTACGGTAGCACCACAATTCAAAAGCAAGTTTCTTCTTGTTGACTTTCTTCAAGACCCAACATTCTGTTCTGTGTGTTGCTATTGAGAATACCAAATCTTGCAGGAGTTGTTTCTTTGTGCATTGTGAAATGGTTAGCAGCAATCATAAACATATATTATTTATTTATTTTACTGTTTTATAAGTAATATATACATATATACATATATAGTCATCCACATACAGTACTGTTTCGCTGTATCACAGCTCATCAGTGCGGTTAGACAGGCAACTACCTCAAGCCAGGATCGAAACCCAACCGCCCATACGAAAGTCAAGGCCAATCATCCAATCACATCTGCTGTGCGGGCAGTGAATTACCGATGTTTTGACATCGTCCGAATACTTAAGCTCGATTTGTTTACGCAAAGAGCATTGCTTAATACACCAATGGTATATCGTGTATCACTTCTGAATATGCTCAACTCAAGATAAGGAGCATTATAGTCATCTGTTTCGTTGTATCACAGCTCATCAGTGCAGCTAGACAGACAACTACCTCAAGCCAGGATCGAAACCCGATTGCCCGTACGACAGTCAAGGCTTTTATATATATATATATATATATATATATATATATATATATATATATATATTAAAATTTTCCCTAAGGCCTTATCGTCTGACCCTCTAAGAGGAAACGTCAGAATGATAGATTAAAAACTAAGAAAACGAATGAGGGAAGAGGGGAACTTTGGTTTCAGTTGGAAGAACAGTGGAGAAAAAAAAAAAAAAAAAAAAAAAAAAATCTCACTGTTCAGGTGGTTTTAAATCAATGAATATCTCCAACTGATGTCTAAGAATCTTTTGTCTACACAGGCTAGGTCGAGAGTTGTTAATAACTAACGCCTCAATGATATTGAGATGATAGTTCGACCTAGCACTGTATAAAACAGAAAACCACCCATCGGAATATTGATCGGCACACCTATTTATACTCAACAGGTGATCGCCAATGGCAGACTCATGAGCCTGGGAGTGCCCGGATGCTCTCGAAACCTGGTGTAGTCGAATATCCCGAGGGATATGTTGGGATATTCTCATTTCTAATCTTTGGGACGTTTTGCCAACGTAGTCAGCTCCACACTGACAAACGAATTTATAAACAACAGAGTTCTTTTGAATGGTTGGCAAAACATCTTTACGAAAAGAAGAGAAAAAGGTTCGAGTTGTGTAAACTACTCTAAGCATAGTAGCTGGAAAACACCGTTGAGTAGCAGAAGAAATCCTTTTAACAATATGAAGGCCATCAGGACCCAACCATGGTAATTTTAGATAAATGGGACAACGTGATGGACCAATATGTTTACCGCTATTAAATGTAGTAATTTTACGTTCAATAGTAGATTTTATTATATTAATGGGATATCCATTATTAAGAAAAATAGTTGTAATTTCACCAAGTTCCGTATCAAGACGGTTTGGTGAACAAATCATAAGTGCACGATGCGTAAGAGCGCTAATGAGGTTTATTTTTCTAGACTGAGGGGCAAAAGAAAACCAATTAAGATAGAGCCCTGTAAATGTAGGTTTTCTATAAACAGAGGTCTCAAACGTAGTACCAACTTTAGAAACACGAACGTCGAGGAATGGGAGAGAGCTACAGTCTTCAACCTCCATAGTAAATTGTAAAGATGGATGCAGGTTGCAAAGAAGACGAAGAAACTGTTCAGCTTCGCTCCGAGAGGGAAAGCATGCAAAAGTATCATCAACGTAGCGTGTGTAGAATGCTGGCTTAGTAATTTTGGAAAATAATTCGTTTTCCAAAAATCCAACGAAAATGTTGGCTAACGAAGGACCAAGAGGGCTACCCATTGATATCCCATCAATTTGACGGTACATAATGTTGTTGAAACTAAAGGAGACTGATTTAGTAGCAAGTTCCATTAGTTCAACGAAAATTCGTTCAGGAAATTGTGGAGATTTTAAGGGGCCACGGTATAGATAGTCAGCACAAATACCAATGGTTTCATCCAAAGGTATATTAGTAAAAAGACTATTAATGTCAAAGGAAGCCAAGAACTCGGTATTTTTAGATAAAGGTAATTTTTGTATCTGAGATACGAATTGAAAAGAATCAGAGATACAATGGACCGAATAAAAAGAAAGCACAGGTTTAAGAAGGTCAACTAGCCATTTACCAAGTTCGTGTTGTGCAGAACCCAACATAGATAAAATGGGTCGCAAAGGAATGTTGGGTTTATGGACCTTGGGTAAACCGTACATTCTAGGCCTTTGAGAACCGATGGGTCGGATTCTATCATAAATCTCCTTAGAAATAAATCCGCTTTTATGAAGTTGAAGAAATCTTTTCTGGATTTTTATTTCCATACGAAAAGTATCATCATGGCTTAAATCACCCAAACGGAGAAACTTACTTTTATCGTCCAAGATTTGTAACATTTTGGAGATATAATCCGTTTTGTTAAGTATAACAACACCCGATCCTTTATCCGGGCGAGAAAGGTAAATGTCGGGATTAGACCTAATTAATTTTGCCGCTTCAAAATGATATTTCTGCCAAACAAAATCACTAGATTTAGTATTTATGGCAGAAAACCTCCGACCTAATTCGCCCAACTGAATTTTAACACTAGTTAATTCATCAGTAGAGATAGGCGAATGGTGTTTTAATTGAGTATACAATAATTCAATTTCACTAAATACTGAGATTTTATCAACAGAAGGGGGAGGAATGCAAAATTGTAAGCCAGCAGATAAAACAAATTCTTCTGTATTGGACAAAACATGAGAAGAATAATTAAATATATGTTTATCCAAATTTGTTATAATCCCAAACTTCTTAGTAATTAAATTTTTTAAATATTTATCATAAGAAGAAGTACATTTAATACGGGTAAAATTATCACCGATGGATAAAAACCTAGAAAAACGGAGTTTATCAAAGAAAGATAGTTCTTTCCAAACCATGGCCCAAAGAAAAAGGTGTTTACTACATAACGAATTATATGTATCAGAATTAAACAGGACTTCATCTTGTAGGAAAACACGTTGAACTGCCAATGTATTTCTACATTTAATTTTAGAAATACAATGGCAGATATAACCGGGAGCAACATGATTTAGGCGGCAAGATTTAAGAAATTCCATCCTACACTTCAAAACGATTAACTTATTTTTAATACGTATAACTTTGTTTAACGTTTTGATAAATTGTGAGTTGTACCGACCTCGAAAATATGTAAGTAAATTTTTGGTACAGCAGAATGGAAGGAGAAATTTCAGAGGAAACATAATTTAATTTAAATACCATGGTATTTTTGGTATTTAAATTAAATTATGTTTCCTCTGAAATTTCTCCTTCCATTCTGCTGTACCAAAAATTTACTTATATATATATATATATATATATATATATATATACTTTTATTATTGTAATATTTTATCTTATCAGGTGAGCAAAAGCTACAAGAATTAACTGGTAGCCATGAATGCCTCAGACAAGAAGTCAACCGATTAGAAGCCAATGCGGACACTCTCAAATTCCAGTTGGCTGAATGTGAGGCCAAGTCAGACAAGTTGGATTTTTGCATCGGACAACGTAATGCACAGTTGATTGAACTGCAGGAAGAGATAAACAAGAAATGTTCAGAAGTTTGTCAACTCGAACGAAAGGTAAAAGAAAAGGTGCTTGTGTAGAATAGTGATGTTTTAAACCAGATTTATTTAACAATTTATGATTGATATTTTTTAATTTTAACCATTGGATGTAAAATCTCTCTTGTCATGTAAAAGTCTCTTGATTTGAAACTGCATGTGTCCGTCTCAAAGTGTCATAGCCGACCACCCCTCCCTCGACTTCAAAATCCAAGTGTGATCAGGGTGATCTCCTTTTTTTCCATCCAAGGGAGATAACTATTTTGTTAGGTTTATCCTATCAGCTATACAAAAGGTTTGTTGGTCCCCCTGATGTATCTGGGAGGGGGAGGGTTGTTTTCAGTGGCGTTCGTGCGTTTGTTATTCCGGACGATTGCCAGATAACCGTCCATTAGTTTTTCCTGAAATTTTACCACAAATTGCCTTTCATTAAATAGATGGGCACAGTAAAAAAACTTTTTTTGCAAAAATTCCGGTTGCACCCCCAGGGGCTCAAAAGTGGTCAAACATGCCCCAAAATGGCCAAAAATGACATGTTTAGCCCCATAACTTTTTATCCACCCATTAGATTTTTCTGAAACTTGGCCAAAATGTGGAGGCCATTGTTTTTAATATAAATCCAGTATGGGTGACTCTGGCAAAATTCTGGTTCACGTCCCTGGGGACTTTCAGTGCTAAAAATGTTCCTTTTGTGTCTCTTTTTTAATATTTCTCAACAAAACCTAAATATGTCTGACTATATAGTGGGTTTTCACAATGGTCAACTCAAATATGCATGTGTTAAATCCTGAAACTGCACTGTTATCCATTTACATTGAGATTCAGTGTCCCCAGGGACTCAAAAAAGGTTAAAAATGTCCCAAAATGACACTTTTTGCCCCATAGCGTTTGATCAATCTATTAGAAATTTGGCCAAAATGTGGAGGCCATTGTTCTTAATATAAATTCAGTATGGGTGACCCTGGCAAAATTCTGTTCACATCCCCCTGGGACTTTCCATGCCTTTTTGGAGCTCTTTTTTCATATTACTCAAAAACTTGATATGTATGTCTATATAGTGGTTTTCCATGGTGCTGAATTCAAATATACATGTCTTAAGGCATGAAACTGCACCGTTTGTCCATTTTCACTGGATTTCGGCATTCCCAAGAGCTCAAAAAGGGGTCACAAATGTCCCAAAATTGCAAAAACATGACACTTTTTACCTTATAAATTTTGCTCCATCCATTAGATTTTTCTGAAACTTGGTGAAAATATGAAGGCAACGTTGGCCCTTCACACTTCTCACATTCATCATTTCTTCACTATTTTTTGTGGCGTCATCTCATATGCAACACCAGAGGGGGACCATGCACGAGCGGCTTTTTTTTTAATTAAGCTGGATTCTGGACTAGTGGATTCCATGAACGAAGCTTCTTTCCTAGAACTGCCCACCTGTGGAACTCTGTTCCGCTGATCTGCTTTCCAGCTGACTACACTATTGTCATCTGCAAGTCCAATGTAAACAAGTTCTTATTTAACCGTCCTCCTAGATAATGTAATCATACCAAATTTCCACCATAAACCATTATTACGCTGTTGTCTTAATGCTGACCATACACGCGTTAACTTTTATCCTCGAGTGGGCTCTGGGCCTTGGTATGAAGAAAAAAAATACAAAGTGCTTGTCTATAATTCCCCTTATATTAAAAAACAAAAATAAATTTAAAAAGTTGTATCATGTACGTACCCATGACAGAAGGAAAAATATCATATTCCAAAAATCATGTAGATTGATCGAGCAGTTTTATTTTTCTAAAGAAAATGATTTTTAAGTGAATTTGAGGTTTTTTTTCCTATTCCCATCCTCCCAATGTTAAGAATGGCTTTCTAAAAGTTTCAATTATTTGGAATTATATTCCCATTTTCCTTCAGATTGTTTTCAAGATGGTGCTGCAAGATTGTCGCTCGTAGTTTAGCTTTAAAATTTATTCTCATGGCAGGTGGTCGACTGAACTTGCTTGTTTCATTCGAGATCAAAGGAAAAATATCATATTCCAAAAATCATATAGATTGATTGAGCAGTTTTATCGGCTTGTTTCATTCAAGATCAATAGGCTTTATACGCATTGTTTTATATTGGTCGTTTCTTTTTTGTTTTTTTTTGTTTTTTGCAGCTCCGGAAGAAGTCTTGTGAGGTTACCAGCCTTGAACAACAGCTTGAAGAGAAAGTGACCGACTTCAGTGGTCATCTGACAAAGTATAAAGGCATCGAGGATCAGATCAGGTCATACGAAGACCAGCTTGACCGGTCGACAAAAGAATGTACCATTCTTAAGACGGCTTTGGAGAAAATGGAGAGGGAGAAAGAAAAACTCATCCAGTGTCATTCGGCAAAACTTGAAGAACAAAATAAGCAAATTGAATTGGTAGGTACCAAAACAGAAATTTGTTCAGATGATCACATTTGAATGGATGTGTGAAAAATGTAGATGTCATATTCCAAAAATCATATAAATTGATCCAGTAGTTTTATTTTTAACTAAGAAAATCACATTTTTTTATGAGTAAGCAAAGAGGGACTGTCTTGCATCACTATTTTGAAAGAAAAAAGAAATCAAACAAAGGCAGGTAAGTTGATAATAATTCTAGCTTGTAATGCTAATGATTTCACATTAACCACTATAAATCATTTACAAATGATTTTCTTTTTAAAAGTAAAGCTACTGGATTAATTTATGTGATTTTTGGAATATGATATTTCTGTTCTGTGACAGGTACGTACATCATAAAGATTTTTCTGTATTTTTTTAAATTAGGTTGAATACTAAGTTATACGGTCCTGGATATGACCTTAAACGATATCCGATGATGAGGCCTCAGTTTGCAGGCTTTGGGGAGTGTGGAGCCACCCATTAATTGCCATTGCTCCGAGATCCACTCTGACCCGGACTGGTAGTATCTGTTAGGGTCCCAACTATGGGTTAAACAGAAACCGACTTGAATAAAAAAAAAAAAATATATATTCTATTAAAAAATTTTCTTCAAAATAACTGGAGTCATACCTGGTCCCAACTACGGGTTAGATAGAAATCGACTTGAAAAAAAAGAAATTCTATTTAAAATTTTTTCTTTAAAATAACTGGATTCGGCATTAAATAACCTGAAAAGTGTTGATATGCCATAAAACAAAAACAACCAACCAACTAAATAAGAACCAAAAATCTTTCATTTTTTTTTTGTACTGGTGCATATTGTTAACCAAACATGTAAATATTGGGCATCAAAGAAATGCAGCGGAAGTGGTAGAAGAGAGGATAACCAGTTTGTATACAAGAACAAGTGTAAGACAATAGAGACGGATGAGAACTCAGATGTGGAGAAAATATAACTGGATGGCAGGCAATATATTTTATATAATAAAGACTATGATTGAAAAAAAAAAAAAACTGTAAGATTCTTTTTATAGATGGATACACGCAGAGTCGCACTGCTAAGTTTTTACTACAATTCTGAATTTTTGAGATGAGATATGAATGTTTGCATTCTTTTAATTGTTCGGACAATTATTTTCATCTTGAGTGTTATCGGTATAATATTTCGGTCGTTGAAACCTACGACCTTTGTCGGGTGTAAAAATGCATGTTTTTGTTTTCAACTAAAGAAAAAAGGGTTAGCTCTGTATTATAAGAAATCAGATCGTGAGTTTGAGGGTTTGTCCGTAAATTATTAAAAAAAGTCAATTTTCAGGGGTCACTAGGGTACTTTCTGAGACTTTTTGATGATTCCATTTTTAGGTGAATCCTTTTGCTAATTGATTAATATCAGTGAAAAAAATGTTTTACGAAACTATGGATAGACATCCCATGCTTATTTCGTCTTTTTAGAGAAAACACAGTCCAAGTATCGAATTTAACTACATTTGAAATATATTAATTACAAATTTACATACGGGGGGGGGGGGAACAAGAAGAAATTAAAAAAAAAAAATATGCCCAGACCAAGGGAGATAATCCCCAATAAAAAAGCCTTTTTTTTTTTTCTTAGAGTTGCCTCCCTTGTACTGTGGGCTACTAAGCGGTCAAAATGAAAAAATTAGTATGTGGGAATCATCGAATTTTTGTCTGTCAACTGTTTCATGAATGCGCATGCGTGAATAGTTCTCATGGCAGATTACTTATGTTAAGAAAAAGTAGGTTTAAAAACACTTTTTAAAGATTATGTCAAGCTGGTCTAATGGTTATTGGGCTTAACTCACTGTTTCTAGGTTTTAGTTTTGATCTTAGCTTGAGTATTTTATTTTATTTACAAGAAGTGAATGGTTTAGACAAAACACAATACTCACATGCACAGGTCTCAGTTTTTGTGTGAATTAAAATGCAGTAGAACCCCAGGATACAGCAATGAAAATACAGTATATAATGCACATGTACATAACCAGATAATAATATAAATTACACCGTAAGGCGGAGCAAATACTGCAGCTTTATACTATATAAAAATAGATAGAACATCAATTCTATAATAATATATATGAAATCTGCAAGAATTAAAATATATTAAGCGTATTTTACAACCTGGCTATGCCGGGCATCCCTGCTAGCTTAGATAAATACTTTTGCAGCTTTAACAAAAGAGCTACAATGATATCAGAGCGTCTGCATTTACACTGAATATTTACAGAATGCAAACATCAATATATTAGATATGAATCAGTCCGCTGTGGAATTTCCACAGGTCTTGCTAGTCTATATAATAATATGCTAAACTATTTGTTTGTATGTATGTTATCATGTTTTTAATTTTTTGAGATGAGGATTGATTATTCATACTGCAGTAGAACCCCAGGATACGTCATTGGTAATAAAATGCAGTACAGTATATAATACACATGTATATAATCAAATAACATTATAAATAACACCGTAATGTGGAGCAAATACCATAACCAGGGTTCAAAAAAACATTGTATTCCATATCGTAACCTGAAAAAATCGTATTCTCGGGCCACCGTATCCCGGACTTCTACTGTATAAAAACGTAAAACATCTGGCAACAACCACAATGCTGTTTCATCTCAGCGTGGATATCTCCTTCATCTCTTCCTCTGGATGTTTCATTGTTTCCCATATTGACGGCTGATGAGGGGGTGGGGAACAAACATGTTCATAAGTACAGTAAAACTCTAGGATACAACATTAAAAATTAGTAACAAAATACAGTACAGTATGTATATAGTCTAATAACATTATCAATAACACCGTAAGGCGGTGCAAATACCGTAACCAGGGTCCTGAAAAACATCGTATTCCACATCGTAACCTGAAAAAAAAACATATCCTAGGGCCACCATATCGCAGGATTCTACTGTATAATGTTTATGCGTATTTTATGACCGGGCAACACCGGACAGCCTGCTAGTATTAAATGAAGTTTGTTTTATTTCTTTGATCAATTGGAAGTGTCCTTAATTTTTCTAGTTGCAGGGAAACGTTCGGAACCAAGAAGAATTGAACAGAAATTTATCGGAACAAATCGATGCGTTATCGCAAGAATTCCACATAAAAACAGCTGAACTCCAAGATATGGAATTGGAACGGAACCAAACAATACAGGTCAGGAATTTCACAGTTTTTATGTGACCCAAAATATTATGTTTGTATTTTTATTTATATAAATAAAACTTGGTGTTATTAGTGCTCTGGAGGCCTCCATGTGTAGATCGGTGATCTTTCACACACCACATTTCAGGTGAAAACATTATTACCTACTTATGTGTCGTATTGAAATTAGTATAAATTCCAAAAATTACGGAAAATAAACCAGTAAAGAAAGAATTACAAGAAAAAAAAAATAGGGTGCTTGTTTAGATTGGTGATTATTTAAATCAACACATTTCAGGTGAAAACATTGTTACATAGTTATGTGTCATTTCTCTGCAATATAGATTAAATTGATTTTAACCAAAATGAATGACATTTCTGGATTTTTGAGATGAGAATTGATTATTCATATTATTCAGAATCCCTGAACTATGATTCTCATCTTGAGTGTTATTTTCACAATATCCCATGGCACAGTGGATAGAGCACTTGGTAAAATTCAGTTGTAAAACATTACACTCTTCTGGAAGTTGGAGGTTTAATCCTCAGTGCCAGTGACATTCAAAATGCAATTGCAAATTATTTAGAACTTTCTTTCATGGCTGACAGAACGAGAACATGCTATCCCCGTGGATTAAATAAAGGGTTCCATTCAAAATTCTGTCGAGAATCCTGAGCTTGAATTTGCAAGTTCAACAAGATACACTTTAAGAAAATCGGAGGCTACAAAACGTTATGAAAAATAATACGCAAAGTTGAGAACAGTGTATGATTACCGATTCTGAATTTTTTATTAAAATTTTCAAAATATAGAGTTGCTTTTTTTGCATACATGTGTCGGACTGACACACATAGATAAAAAACAAAAAAAAAACATGTAATATGTACATATTTTGCCTTGTCTATGTGGGGGGGGGCAGAAATTATCTATAGATGTTAGTTTTACTGATAGTTTAAAATCAATAAATATTTATCATTTCACCGTTAATATGAGCTATGGAGAATTAAGTTTGAAACGAAGGCAAAGAAATAAAAAGAAATATTTTGGGCATTGGAAACTCGGCACAAATTTTTCCAATTCCAATATCCCTAAAAGTTCTGATTTTTTTATTCTGATTAATTATCTCAACACTAATCTATATATATAAAAGCGAAAATGTATGTATGCTTGTATGTGTGTTCGCTTTTCCTGTATGTCTACAAAAGGCTTTTTTCAGAGAAGTGCTCGATTGCTTCACAACTTTTTAAAACTTTTTATATCTATAAATATAAAAGCGAAAATGTATGTATGTATGTGTGTTCGCTTTTTCTGTGCGTCTCTTTCAGAGAAGCGATCGCTCGGTTCACAACTTTTTAAAACTTTTTATATCACATAGAAATCGTAATATCTCACAGTTAACAACAAAGCTCGCCTGTCTATTTAATTTGCTCGATTTCGGGAAGATAAATATTCAATATTTGTCGCTCGCCGCATGTGGGTTAGTCTTTTTCCTATAACATCTTGGGGGCGAGGAAAAAAAGCGTTCAGCAGTAAATGAAATCCCGCAGTCAAACATGACCTCATTAATTCATTAAAACGCGCACCTGCTAAATCCAAGTAATTAAATAAATTCAAACGCGTTTCCGTTAGCATGTCGCGATGGGGCAGTGGTTAACATCGCACTTTTTTTTTTCACAACTTTGCCTCAAGGGTTCGGGTTCGATCCTCATACTTACTTTTTTTTTTTTAACCCCCTCACCCCCGGAGTTTCCACACACACCTCCAAACACCAGGGCAACGCCGGGTACCCCTCGCTAGTCACATATAAATCGTAATATCTCACAGTTAACAACGAAGCTCGCCTGTCTATTTAATTTGCTCGATTTCAGGAAGATAAATATTCAACATTTGTCTCTCGCCGCATGTGGGTTAGTGTTTTTCCTATAACATCTTGGGAAAATAAAAATCGTGCAGTCAAACTTGACCTCATTAACTCATTAAAACGGGCACCTGCCAATTCTAAGTAATTAAATAAATTCAAACGTGTTTTCGTTAGCATCTCGCGGTGGGGCAATTTCTTTTTTTTTTTCGCGGTGGGGAACTTTCTTTTTTTTTTTCACACTTTAATTTACAACTTTGCCTCAACGGTTCGGGTTCGATCCTCATACTTACTTTTTTTTTTTTAACCCCCTCACCCCCGGAGTTTCCACACACACCTCCAAACACCAGGGCAACGCCGGGTACCCCTCGCTAGTCTATAATATAAATCTCATCTGTCTGTTTAAATGTATGTTTGTATGTCTGCGTAAAACTTTCAAGTGAGGCAACGGATTTTCATGAGATCGAATTGTTTTGAAGCTCGACCCTTTTTTCGATTGACTAGTCTTAATTTAAACCTTTGCCACTTCAGGTTTGGTGATGGATGCAATGGCAAAGACAACACGTTTTTTTTTTTTTTCACATTCTTTTCCTCCTTCGCGCTACTGGTTCAAGCCTGCCTGTCTACTACCATTTTTTTATTATTTTTATTTTTTTGCTCAACACACACCTCTAAACACCCGGGCAATGTCGGGCATCAAGACTTGTATAAAATGTAAAAAGTTTTTGACTTATAAGGGGGTGTATGAGACGAATGGATTCGCCTATCATTTTTATAACCAACGGCTGTGCTAAACAACCAATGAAAATGTCCCAAAATTATTATAAAAATTGTCGAATTTGGGATTCAATTAGTTCGCCATTTGCTACGTCATGGACCGCATTTAATTCTTCGCCGCCATCTTGGTTACTGATCTGAATTACGCCGCCATCTTGGTTACTGATCTGAACTACGCCGCCATCTTTGTTCAACATAATATCTCAGAACTTAAGAGGTTAACTACGCCACGGACCGCATTTAATTCTTCGCTGCCATCTTGGTTACTGATCTGAACTACGCCGCCATCTTTGTTCAACACAATGTTTCAAAACTTAACATAAAATAAATCTTGATCATGAATGTCTGGACACGTCTGTTATTTTATATTTTTTTACAGAGGCATGTGTATATGCGATGGTCAAACCAGTGTTGATTGAAATGTTCTTTTGTTTTTTTTCGGTCTATTGGGGTCCTTATTCTTGTCTTGATCCAAACATGTGTTTGTTGCTCATATGTTTTTGTTTTTTTATTAAACTATTTTTCAGAAATTAACTGAAAAATCTGAGCACCTGGAGGATGTGAAACTCCAACTGAATTTCCAGTCCACGGAAAGCAAAGGTCGTGCGAATCAGATGGAGATGTCCATAAATTATTTGAAGGCGGAAATTGCTCGTAACTTGCAGGATATGAAAGAGAACAAGAAGTTGTTGACAGACCAAATCACGCAACATGAACAAAAGGTAATTTTACGGGGGACCAGTTCTTCAATTGTAGCAGATTGTCTGGACTGCATCTCAACACGTAGACAGCTCGAGTTTTGTTGTGTAGATAATGTGTAGCAGTAGTGTGTTTTCTTTCCTCTTCCTTTATTGCCATCTTTCTCTTCTTTTTAATAAAGGCTTATCTAAGGCCAAATGCCACTCGAGCATAAGGGTCAAAGAGATGGAATGGATTGTCAGTTGTAATGATGAAGAATATTCTGGGAGGAGTGAATCAAATGAATTCATTAAACAAAGTTTGACTGGTGTAGGGGAGTTGCACAAGTCCCCCAAAACAAATAAATAAAAAGGAATACACCACTAAATAATGTAAAGTTACAATAGAAAACTGCAAGCATGAAAAGTAATATGGTTAAGCTTAAACATGGAAAAGTAAAGGACTAGTTGTTAAAACTTGGAAAAGAAAAGGACAAGATATTCTAGTAAAAAATATAATGACTTTGTAACTTAAAATAGTGCTGCATTAAGAATCGATTATGTAATGTTATAAATTAAATTTTAAAATTGAATTTTAAAATTGAATTTTAAAATTAAATTTGGAAATTAAATTTTAAAACTAAATTTTAAAATTTAATTTTAAAATTCAATTTTGTTTTTTTACCACCACATTTTTTTTTTTTTATCAACACACACCTCCAAACACCCGGGCAATGCTGGCCACCCCCAATAATTACACAAGTAATCTAAAATAATTGTTTGGGAGTTATGTCCCCTATATATATTATTCCTTAATTGGAATTCATTTTCGAGATGAGCATTATATATATTAATTTATTTTTATTTAGGACTATTATTCTCATCTTTATTAGTTGTTGTTTGTCATCTTTTATTGGTTTGTTTATTCACAACGTTTCGGCCAACTATTCCTCTGGCCTTCGTCAGGTGGTAATTAAGGAATAATATATATACCACTCGGTACGGACCCGACTATGGAAGATCAGATAATAAATAAACGTGGATTTATAAGATCAAAGAATCCAACCTTGATCACCCTTCGGGGCCCGTGGCGCAGTGGATAGAGACGTTGAATCTCTACAGTTCCAGATGAACATTGTCTGAAGATAGCGGTTTCAATCCCAACCGGAGCGTGCCAGAGGTTTACTTGGCCAAAATGTGGTGAGGCGACAACAACTACGGATGGTAATGATGGCTGAGAATGCAGTTGGGAGATTCAAAGTTCCTATCCGTCGCGGTTACCACCTGACGAAGGCCAGAGGAATAGTTGGCCGAAACGTTGTGAATAAACAAACCAATAAAAGATGAAAAACAACAACTAATAAAGATGAGAATAATAGTCCGAAATAAAAATAAATTAATTATATCCCCTATTTTTGTAGATGCCTACTGCCTACTTTATAATGTCTAAGAAAAATGCAATTTTATCCAGTTTTTCATAAAAATTACTTTTAACTATAAATAACTTTCTACTTTATGAATTTTCATAATTTTTGGATATATTACTATTTTCGACATGGCTAGTAAGTACATTATATTGTTTTTGCTTAAAGCGACATATTTTATTTTTAGATTGATCTGTCGACTGTATCCTAACATGTTTTTTTTATTAATCAGGAGAAAACATTGTTGAATCAATTGAAAGTATTGCGGCTTTCTGTCCGAGATAAAGAAGAGGAATGTGTCGGTCTTCGGCAAACGTTGCAGCAGAATGAATTGATGTTGGAGCAGAGCAACAGACATATTTCAGACTTAGAAGAAAGCCAGGCACTCGCCGATAAAAAAGTAAGACAAATTTCTTTTTTATATTTTTACTATGGAGTCACCGTTTATCAAGGTACACAAAGGGAACTAAAATAGGATTGTTAGTCAAGGTGTGGTAGTGACTTCAGCAAGAAAACATAGTTCTTTCTTTCTTTGAAAAGAGTCAGGCGTTTGTGATACTGTCGACTCCCCTCCCCAAGTGCTAGTAAGTAAGGGAGAAAGAGAAAAAGAAACATAACCAAAAATGGGAAAATAGGTTTATCTGGTGAACAATGGAGAGTAAGTTTTTCACCAAGGTATCTGAAAGAAAGCTGAAATAGGATTTTTAATCAAGGTGTGCCAAAAAATGGTTGGACATAAAGGTAGATAATGATGATGATCATCATCGTATGAATCCAGAGATTCTATTCTTGGCATTGGTTTCCCTGGTATTTTTTTTTCTACTCAGAATTGTTTTAGAAATTTATGGTGTGAAGGTTGCTAACATCCTAAGCGAAACTGATTTTTTGTAGAATGAACTGGATTCAAACCTGGGACACCCAAGACGTCAGTCCGTGTCATTAATTCATGAAACACTGTCACCTCCCATGATTAGGGACAGTTTATGGATCGTCTTGTGTTTGTGTCATTTGAGGACAGTTTTGAGTTGGACACGCAGAGCAGATTGATATAAGCTAACATCCACCGATGACAAACTATTAGCACTTAAGGTACAAAGGAAAAGTAACGTATCCAATTGTTATTGTAGTTGGCTTAATCTGTTGTGATGTCTCTCTCCTCTTTTCTGTCATTGTAAATTCATTTTTAGACTCTTCATGGGGAAAAGGACCGAACAATGGAAATCAGTATGGTTGGAGTTGGCTTACGGTCAATTTTTTTGGGGGGAGAGGATGGTTTGTGGACGGTTTTGGGTTCACACCGATTGACGACAGTTTCCAGTTATACGCAGTTGAAAGCAGGTCGTGGCTTGGGCCAGATTGCAATAAGCTGATATCAACTAACAAACAGCCTTGACAATAAATGTAAATGTGAATGTTACCGTGTAAAGGGTTGATGGTGTCACACACACACACCTAGAGTGCAACTGGTATTTGCAGAATGTGTTGTGTTGTTTGTTGGGTTTTTTTTTGTGTTTTGTTTTGTTTTTTTATACTTTTGTGCACTTCCCCCCTCGGACACCAATGTGATAGACGACACAGCTAATAAATGTGGTATTGTGGTTATTAATCCTATGAATTCCTAGTTGTGCATTGAATGGATACTATAATACTTAGTTTGCTGCACCTTATCTTAACAAAGGTCTATACAAAATTTCATCCAGATTAGTCAGTAGTTTTGGAGAAAAATTGACGCTGATCAACCAGCTTACGCACACAGGCTCGACAGATGATGTAAATGTGAACCTTAGCATGTAGAGAGTCGATAGTGCATCACACACACACCCAGAGTGCAACCGATATTTGCAGAAGTGTTGGAGTTTGTGCTTTTTGGAGACAGCCAATCTTAGGATAGGTCTGAGCTAGCTCTGACTGACTGAGGAACATAGCCTTAACAGAGTATGTACATGCGGACCTTAGCGTTCGGAGGATCGATGGTGTCACACACACACCCAGAGTGCAACTGATATTTGCAAAAAGTGTCAGAGTTTGTGTTTTTGGTCAAATTTTTTGTATACTTGTAAACCTGTGCGCACCCTCAGCAGCTGTCAATGCGAGAAACGATGATACATCCCGAGTGAAGATAAAAGTAAAGAAATTTATAGCAAACAACGTTGGGTCGGCAGCATTTGTTGAGCAGGTAGCACGTGGTTTTAATACACGTTCACCTAAAAAGAAGACACATTTCTTATTATTATTAAAGAAAGTAAGCTAACTCTTAACATATTGATCTCTATTGTATAGTCCATTGTTCCAAATCACTGTCAGACCTTGATTAACAATCCTACTTTTTGTCCCCTTTGTGTTGTGTTTTAGTTCCTTTTATATTGTGTTTTAGTTTCTTTTATATTGTGTTTTAGTTTCTTTCTGTGTCTCTCACACAAGAAGCCATGACCAAGTTCAAAAATATTCTCTTGTGACCAAATGATCGTCTTTGTGATTGCAAAACTGGTACACAATGTAAATCAATTAAGCTTTGAACATGTGTGGGTGTGTGTGTGTATCCATGTGTGTGTGTATCCATGTGTGTGTGTGTATCCATGTGTGTGTGTGTGTGTCCATGTGTGTGCGTATATCCATGTGTGTGCGTATATCCATGTGTGTGTGTATATCCATGTGTGTACGTATATCCATGTGTGTGCGTATATCCATGTGTGTGTATATATCCATGTGTGTGTTTGTGTATCCATGTGTGTGTTTGTGTATCCATGTATGTTTGTGTATCCGTGTGTGTGTGTGTGTGTGTGTGTCCATGTGTGCGTGTGTCCATGTGTGCGTGTGTCCATGTGTGCGTGTATCCATGTGTGTGTTTGTATCCATGTGTGTGTGTATATCCATGTGTGTGTCGGGTATGTGTGCTTTTTTTATTAATTTTCTTCCTTTGTAGATGGTAACATTGGGTATGGGGAAGCCAAACCAGCTGCCAACATTGCCCTGCTTTTTATTGAAACCAACCGAGAGCTCTTTTTAGCATCCTCACTGTTCCTTTAAGTGCAATTGTCTGGATCTCTATTGCACTTGGTTCACCAGGAATATTAGTTAGGTAGGACTTCAGGTTCTTCTTCATAAGCCCTGTGGCACCTATGATAACTGGTATGATTGATATCTCCCTAAGAGTGTGTGTGTGTGTGTGTGCACGTGCACGTCCGTGTGTGTGTGTGTGTGTGTGTGTGTGTGCGTGCGTGTGTGTGCGCGTGTGTGTGTGACACTGTTTCCATTGTCTTCTCTTTCATCTTTTCTTTTTCCAGTTCTGGCCGTGTCATCGTCTCCCACACTGGTAGCTGCCAAAGTGTGTGCAGTGACTCACAAGACCCTTAAATAAGTTTGCAGACTTTTTTGTTTTTTTGTACACACATTCAAAATTGTCGTAGACTCTTGAAACATCAGTATGTTGTTGCTATACATCTTATGAGATGACTGACCAATTTTTATGATTTTGAGTTTAATTGAACAGCTACAGCAGGAATCGGAATACACTACTAAAGCCTGATTGTGACAGCTTGTGAATTTCAAAAATAAAATGTGGATGCGAGGACACTTTAGAAAAACGATATGCAATAAAATCATGTTTTAAACTTGAGAAAAAATGCCATAGAATCATATGGAATGCTTCAGACTGTTCACACTTTGGACCATCTTGCATGAATTGAGCATCAGTTTTGGAGTGGTATATGAGATTCAAGGAAGTCTATGAGGGATGGTCAAGGGAGTGGGCAGAGTAAGGAAGTCTGAACACCAGAGTCTTTCATGCAGACAATTTAGCTAGTTACGAGGTGTCTTCAATAAGTTTCCAGACTTTTTTTAACATTTATTTAATTCATATATATGAGGTGCCTTAAATAAGTTTCCATATTTTTTTCGTATTGGCACTTTTAGTGATAGTACACACATGAAACTCTAATCCACCTCTAAGTAATCCCCTCCAGTTGTAATGGACTGTGTGTGTGTGTGTGTGACACCATTGACTCTCTGAACGCTAAGGTCCACATCTACCTAGCAAGTCGAGGCTTTTTTGTTGTCGGCTGACGTTTGCTCATCTCTATCTGCTTCGAGCCACCACCGGCCTTCTGTATCAAACTGGAAACTGTCCTCAACTGTCGCAAGCTCAAGACTTAACTGTCGTAAACTGCCGCAAAACTCATTACCACTCTTAAAACTGCTGTAAACTAACTCTTAATATCTTGACTGCTATTGTCCGGTCTTTTTGTTCCGATCACTGCCACACCTTGATTAACAATTCTATTTTAGCTTTCTTTTGTCTGCCTTGGTGAACAACTTCCTATAGCTTTGTTCTATTGGTAAATGTGTTTTTTTTGATAGATTTGTAAAAGTGAGAATGTTCTGCAAAGTCAAAATCAAAATAACAATTTTCTTCTACAAATCAACCAAACTAAGCACTATGAATGTATGTAGCGGTTGCACTGTGTGTGTGTGTGTGTGTGTGTGTGACACCATCGACCCTCTGAACGCTAAAGTCCATATCTACATCTGCTGTCAAGGCTGTGTTCGTCAGTCGGTTGATCAGTTCATTTTCCGGAATTTACTCTATCCTCTTGTAATATCGCCTCAGCATCAGCTCCTCCTTGTGCTCAAATCATATCACCATGGTAACAACATTTCTGAAAAACCTTAATTTTTCTTGAACAACTGTACCATCCAGATATACAATCTCCACATCTGAGTTCTCATTCGTCTCCATTGTCTTATGCTTGCCACACAATTTGATTATCTATCTATATATATAAAAGCGAAAATGTATGTATGTATGTGTGCGTGTGTGTGTATGTTTGTGTGTCCGCTAAAAACTTTTGACAGACACGACGAAAATTCACAAACTTGGTATCATATCAAAGCGCCATCCTTCGCTCGAAAAATATCGAAAAATTGGCCAAAAACGTTCATTTTTTCACCTTGAAATCAACAATTTTCAACAGGGTGGGGGTTGTGGTCAACAAAAACGGTCTTCTCGTGACGACGGCCGGTTCTACGCATGCGGCAGATGACGTCATGATCTTATTTACTTTAAATAGTTGAAAAACTAAACAAATTTCATGTACGTCACGTTAGGTCAGTTGATTAGCGCGTTGGTTCATTATTTAAACGTTTTGGGTTCGAATCGTGGTGTGAGATGTCTTTTTTCTTTTTTTTTTTGACTTTTTAAATTTAAATATTGAACCAGTGTTATTTAAGCCATTTTTCACGTAACATTCGTTTTTCTGGGTTTTTTTTTACTTCGCTTATCCACGCCCGACCACACACCCAAAAACACCCAGGTACCCACCGATTTTTTTAATTTTAATATCGAAACAGGCTTATTTAAGCCATTTTTCATGTGTTCGTTTTTCTGTTTTCATCGTTCGTTTGCCTTATGTTAGTTTTTTTGTGTTTTTTTTTCGATGTTTTGATTACCTACCCCCCACCCCCACCACGTAAGTTTTAACGTTGTTTTCTTTTTTTACTTCGCTTATAACAAACAAACCTGGTCATTGACGTGGTCGTCGTCATCGTCGTCGTAACACTCGATGACTTCCGGGCGCGCACCTGTTAATTTGGTTCTTACTTGAATAAATTAAAACATCTTTCAGTAACTCATTCTGGCTGTCCGATTTTATTTTCAAACTTTGCCTCAGAGCTTCGGGTTCGATCCTAACCAGGTTTCTTTTTTATTTAACACCACACACACCTCCAAACACCCGGGCAATGCCGGGTACCGCCGCTAGTATATATTAAAAGGCAAAAGCGGCGCACGCATTTTTGTATGTCCAGCAGAGGCTTTTTTCACCAGGGGGAGGGGGTTAGAGTTAGGGTCATGGGGGGGGGGTTACTATTTCTAAGAACTTTTTATATACTCCCTAAATCATAATATCTACGATTTACAGACACGCATGCACAAAAACTTGAATTAGTTTAAATATAAAAAAACAACCTAATTTCCCTCACTCGGTCATAGACCAGGTGGTATAGTAGCAGCGTCGTTATCTTAAGATTGTACGCTCGAGCCTAGATACCAGATTTTTTTTTTTTTTGATTTTAGAAGTTTTAATATTGAAACAGGGTTATTTATGCCATTTTTCGTCCATTTTTTTTTTTTCATCATGTTTGCTGTTTTTTTTTTGTAATATTTAAGCAGGATGTTCGCTTATTCTTTATTTTCCATTTTTGTTTTCATTTATCTCCCCCCCCCCCACCCACACCTCCAAACACCCGGGCAACGCTGGGTACCCCCGCTAGTAATATTTAAAAAAAAAAAAAAATTGTTACATACATTTTTTTTTTTTTTTCTCTTCAGATGTCCAAACTTGAGCAGCATCTTTTGGTTGAGCGCAGCAAACAATTAGAACTCATCCACTCACTGAAGCAGAAGTCCGACCATTTCCAGCAGGTTGCGACTGACGAAGAACGGCAGATCCAGAGGCTCAACGAAAACATCCAGTGAGTGCGTCTCTTTTATTTATGCATGCGTGACCGATAGTACCCAACCATTCAAACTCCTCAGCCTGACATTCTTAGGCAACTCGAGTCGGAATAATTACATAGAAGATGCTGCCAAGTCTGCTTTAAAGAAGGTAGGCTCCCTCTACCATGTTAGAAAACTTCTAGTATGATAGTTGGAGGTTACAGTAAAGAGAGTGGTAATAGTGTAATGTGGCCGTTACTTTTTATCTGTGTCGTTACACTTCAAACGTCTCGCACCCAACACGTTGTCTGGTATCGTCGTAAAGGAACAAAAAAATAAAATAGGAGAGAAATAAAAATCTGACGCGGATGCTGACGCCAACGCTTTCTCATCCTCGTGTTTACACGTCCGTCTTACAACCACGTGGAGTATTTTTCTCCTTTTCTGGTGACGCAAGCTCGCACACACTTGCTAATTTGCATATGTGCGTTAACGGCTGCTACTGCTAATATTTTTGCTAACCAGCTATCCTTCGGCTGCTGATCGTGATATTTTTTTAAATTTTTTTTTTACATGGTAGTCACCACTTATCAAGGCCCGGAGGCCACTCGAGGATAAGGGTTAGTTGTATGTGCAGTAATCAATGAGATAGTATTGTAGTAATCGTTAGTATTGGAGATTTGATAAAGTGTCTTACTTAAGGGGGCGATTCATCAGAAATTTGTTTATGTTGGACTTGAAGTCATCCAAATTGTAGTCAGGTGGGAAACAGGCAAACAGAAGAGAATTCCACGGGCGTGCACTTCTAAGAAAGAAGCTTTGTTCATGGAATCTACGTTTTGATTTAGGCACAAATAAAGAGTGGGGAAAATTATTGATAGTGGTTTCAGCAAGATGGGGGTTTATCGTGAAAGATTGGCGAGGGGGACCAGAGATTGGAGCTCAGAAGATTTTCTCACATGCGCCCATACGCACCCTGTTATAATAGGGGAAGATTTTTTTTAGTGGAAAACGCTCTAGACAAGGCGTGAAGCCATTTGAAGATATCTTTTCTCTTGCGTGCAAATCAGTCTGGTTTCCGATTTTGGACGGAGCAGACACGCCGAGATTGGTGCAAAGATGCATCGGAGAAAGAAACACAAAAAGAGTTAAGAATGGCCATTAAGAAAGAATGAGAAATGCCAAGAATCAGAAAGAATAAAACCAGACATTAATTAAAAGAAGCCTTCGACTTGTTATTTTGTGCGTGCGGTTTTCTTTGCAGTTATGAACGATGAAGACAAGAGGGAAAAAAGGTATGCCAACATTTGTTTTCTTTTTCTTTTTTTTACACAGGAATCACCACTTATCAAGGCCCGGAGGCCACTCGAGGATAAGGATTAATGGGTATACATTAGTAAATGTGATTATAGCGTAGTAAACATAAGTAGTGGGAATTTTGTAAATTGGATTATGTAGGGGACATATGCATATCGCACACACACGTAATAAGATATACACGTCACAGGCAATACCCTCTCCCCTGCTACACAACAGATGAAGAAGAGAACGTTCATCAAGAATGTTATGTTCCAACTCTGGTACATCCTTGAGTACGGCATCATCTAAACTCTGTTCTTTTAAAGCAGTCATCAGTTGTGCTTTGTTTGGTTTGCGTAACATATGTTTTGCCTCACAGAGATGGTGAAAATTCATAGGCCATTACCTTATCAAGGGAAAGCAGTTTGAGACATCTCAAGAAACAACAAAAGAGCAGGGTCTATTGTTTCGTCCTTAGTAATGTCAACTGCCGCACTAGATGTCAGGATATTGGTTTTCTTGTGCCGCTTTTACGAAACACAAAACAGTGACCGTCCATTGTTGCCGTTATTTCCTTGCAAATGGTAAACAGGTCATGAACATTCACGTCTATATTTGCATTGAGAATTGCCGCTCTGTAAAAAGACAGAGTTGAGATTGTTTATCTATACTAAAAAATATGCGTGGGTATCGATCCTCTGTTTCGTAAAACACTTTTTTTTTACTAATATTAACAATTAGTATAGATCTCCCAGAAAAACTGAGCCATAGAAAAACCTTTAACGAATATCTTGGTGACCCCTGATGATTGAACATCCTTTATGATCTACGGACCCACCCTCAAACGAACAGTTCGAATTCTTGTAATGCAGAGCCAACCCTATTTTTCCTAGTAGAGAAAAAGAAGCATGTTTTCAACAGCCGAAGAAGGTCGCAGGTTGCAGCAACCAGAACGTTGTGCTAAAAACACCCAAGATGAGAACAATTGTCCGATTAATCAACATAACACAAGAAAAACCTTATTCCGCGGAGTTTCGAAAAATACAATTCTTCTCATCAGAGGAAAGAGGTTTGCAAATCTATACTATCAATAAAATTCTAAATGTTTATTTACGTGTGTGTATACCAATAAAACTTTCGAACAAATGCACCGAATTGAAAGGTGTGAGTCCCTAGATTGTCCTTATCTATATATGGTTCGTAACGAACAATGCCGAGTCACACAAAAGCCTGAAATAAGGGTTTTTTGGATGTTTCGTGCAATGTTGAAAAAGTTTCCTGCACATATCAACGGAATTTAGCACTGTCTGTATACAGTCACGGTAAAATCTTTCGGCATACGGACAGGACTTGTGGTGTAATGGATAACATGTCTGACTACTGACCAGAAGATAGTAGGTTTGAATCCTGGCAAGTTTGTAATAATTTTAACCATCATTTTATCCAATGTTTTTATCCTTACCCTTAGTTCGCAGGGTAGTTTTGTTTGTTTCAGTGATTTTGTTTTGTGCATATGGGAATTTTCTCACATGCGCCCATACGCACCCTGTTATAATAGGGGAAGATTTCTTTTAGTGGAAAACGCTCTAGACAAGGCGTGAAGCCATTTGAAGATAACGTTTCTCTTGCGTGCGAATCAGTCTGGTTTCCGATTTTGGACGGAGCAGACACGCCGAGATTGGTGCAAAGATGCATCGGAGAAAGAAACACAAAAAGAGTTAAGAATGGCCGAGTTAACAAGATAAGCGTTGATGTTGAATGTACTTGATGTTGAGTGTACTCGATTTTGTGTTTGAGTCGATGTTGTGTGTGCCGACACGGCGCAGTCGCTAATTCTAAATAAAAGCAAATGTTTTTGTTTTTTTTTGTTTCCAGTGAGTTACAAACCTTAAAAATGGGTCTTTCTGAGCAATTGGCTGAGAATAATAACAAACTTCAAGAGGAACAAGAGGAAAAAATGCGTGCGACAGCCAGCCTCGGATTTATGAAGGAGCAGTACGAACAAACGAGCGCAGAGCTAGAGCAGCTGAGAAACACGGGTAAGAAATTGAGCGTTAATTTTTCATCTGTAAAATGAGTCTTAAAGACAATATTATTCTATTTGTGACCGTTTAGTGATTAGCACCGATGTTGTGTTTTGGGATAACTCAGAGTGTATCTTGACGCAACAATCCGATCATTTGAGGCCCCTAGCACTGATCTGCGTCTTTTAGCTTCGGAAGAGATAAAGTTTGAAAATTTGGAAACAGACAGACAGACATATAGCCTTTTATATATTAGATTTAGGTTCAACTTTTAAAATCCCACCAGATAATTTTATGTTTTAGGTGTAAAAATTGTAACAGAACGGATTTTCTGGGAAAACTCTGGTCCCCCCCCCACTCCCCCCCCCCCTAGAGGTGCCTTTCAGCCATTTTAAGGCTAAAATTGAAACTTTTGTGTTTATTAAAAAAATTGATGCCTTGGATTTTTATAAAACGAAAAGTTGTAACTAACTGATTTCTATATAATTTTGTTTGTCTACACTTTGCGATAACATTTGGGTGTGTCCCAGGACCTCTTTTAGGGCTAATAAAAACATTCCATTTTAGGGACTATTTTACCATATTTGTCCAAATTTTTCTGTGTATGTTTATTTAGCAGTTTTGCATGGTGCAGAACTCAAACTTAAATATTAAAGCCTTGGGGACTTTTGGGGATAAATGGGGGTGGGTGCAAATGATGGGCTTAGTCATTTCTTTTTTTGCATGGTGCAGAACTCAAATTTACACATGTTAAGGCCTAAAACTGCATTGTTAGTTCATTTTTATCAGGATTTGACATCCCCTGAGGACTTTGGGGGCTAAATTGGGTGGAGTGGAGGGAGGGGGACAATGTCTATTTTTAAGATGAGGATTTGTAATTATTTTTTATTTGGAGTATTATTCTAATTTTGGTTGTTATATGTGTAGATCAAAAAATTCATTGAGTATATAGGTTGAGAAGTGTCCTCACACACACCCAAATATATATTTTTTTTTTATTAATAACAAAATAAAAATAAGCTGTGGCACCGTGCACTCACGGGGGACCACGCATGCTTCATTTGTTTAATATAATTTTTCGATTTCTGTTTCAGTTTCTCATTTAGAAGATCACGTAAAAGCGCAGAATGAAGAAATCAAGACGTTAAATCGGGAGAACCGAGAACTGAATAAATCCGTTGCATTGTTCAAGGTAATTTGTTTCATTTGTGGCATATCAACACCTTAACGCAGAGTTTTTCAACCAGCGGTAAATTTACCGCTGGGGGTAAAATAATTATATAATGGGGGTGGGGGGTAGGGGTGGGGTTAAATAATTGAAATACCTGATAATTTTTAAATAATTATTTGTTTTCAAATTGTGTCGTGTAATACAAATTAACTTTATGTGTCGTGTCTAAGAAATATATAAATTAACTTCATGATTTAGAAAAGTTTTTTTTTATTTCAGTGATACAAAATATATCACAAAAAATATTTTCTGTGATACGAAATATATCACAAAAAATTATTTTTTTGTATTTTATACAAAAAAAATATTTTTTGTGATACGAATATATCACAAAAAATTTTTTTGTGATACGAATATATCACAAAAATTTTTTATTTTTTATTTTATACAAAAAAAATTTTTTTTGTGGTACGAATATATCACAAAAATTTTTTTTTTTTATTTTATACAAAACCTAAACTATAAAAAGATTCTTTGATCTTCTTGTTTTTTTTTTTTGTCACTTTTTGATGGCTGTGAATTTTTTTATACAAAACCCAAAGTTTTAACAAATAAAAAGGTTTAATTATTTTTGGTATTATTTTTTTTGGACTATTATTCTCATCTTGAATGTTTTTCTTTTTTTTTTACGTTTTGGCCGATATAACCTCCGATCATCTTCAGGTATATTCACACTTGATGTTATTGGTGAATAGTGAAAAAAGGTTTGGTTTATTTGTTTTCACAAATAACACAGCTGTTAAAAATTTTAACCATAAATAGCGCCAAGTCTTAAAAATTTTTTTTTTTTTTTTTAATAAATCTGGACCCATTCCAGTTTTTTGATATGATGAATATCTATTTTTGAGATGAGGGTTTATAATTATTTTGTCATATTATTGGGACTATTATTCTCATCTTGGTTATTTTTTTCACAACGTTTCGGCCGATGTAACCTCCAGCCATTTTCAGGTGTATTCATACTGGATGTTATTGGTAAATAGTGAAAAAATGTTTGGTTTATTTGTTTTTGCAACGAACACAGCTGTTAGAAATTTAAAATGCAAATAGCGCCAAGTCTTTTTTTTTTAATTTTGTTATTAATAAAAAAAAAAAAAAAAAAAAACCCAACCAAGATGAGAATAATCGTCCAAATAATAAAAAAATTATAAATCCTCATCTAAAAAAAAGAGACATTCATCATATCAAAAAATACGGAATGGGCTCGGATTTATTAAAAAAAAAAAAAAAAGAAATTTAGAGACTTGGTGCTATTTGTGTTTTAAATTTCTAACAGCTGTGTTCGTTGGGAAAACAAATAAACCAAATTAATTTTATAATTTTTTTATTTACTGCGACACAAATTAACTTCATAATTTTCAGCTTAGAAAAACGTTTCATTTTGTTTATTTTTTTAATGCGAATGCATACTACTGTTCTGATACAAAACGTTCTAAACAATAAAAAGGTTCTTTGTGACCTCCTTGTTTTTACGTGACTTTATGATGACTAGGGCTACGGCAACAGAATATTCTTTTCATTGGTTTGACTCTTGAGTATATATCCGACACAATTAATCAACCGAGAACCACCTCACTCTATATAAAAACATATAAGATATGAACGGATACACGCTTGAGAGTCAAAACAATGAAAGGAATATGCTGTTGTCTCAGTCCGAATTATTATTGTGTATATTTTTTTTTTGTATGGGAGTTGGGAGTAAATGGAGAAATGCATAGAACTGATGCGGTCAATGATGGAGGAAATGCTCAGGATGGCTGCTTTAAGGGGTCATTTAATGCCAACTGATATTTTTTTTTTTTTTTTTTTACACAGCGATCACCACTTATCAAGGCCCGGAAGCCACTCAGGGATAAGGGTTATTGCAAGTACAGTACGTTAGTGTGGAGATTTGATGAAGTGTTTTTTCTAGGTTAGCAGTATTTTTCCGAACAGTTGGCTGAGATGGCGGAAATTTTCTGTTTCTATGTCTATCCTTGTAGCCATGTCACTAGTAAGGGTGCTGGAGGTAAACGTTTTGTCTGGGCTGACGTTATCCGCCTGATAGTCAGGGACCCGAACCTTGGATTAACCACTAAGGAGGCTGTCCTATCAGCAGGTGCAAAGTACTGGGGCTGCTGTATTGCCATTTGGTGAATGGATTCTGGACCATGCAGTAGCTTCTGGTGGGGCCTCTCGATGCCATACTAGTGGGTAATTGTTACGGCTTTACCTTATCATTAGCTACAAATAAAAAAAAAATTCTTCGTTTCTTTTTCTCTCTTAATTTCCCCTCTCTGTCCTGCTCTAAGTAAATCTGTCGACCTAGTCCACAAATTCCAAAATTTCATCATGACAAGTTTCAAGAAAAAATACACGATTAAACCCGGTTCTCCAACTTCCAACGTAGACCCCTACTACTATGTCTCCTTCTCCAACATCAGGGGTCTTCGTTCTAACCTTCCAGAGGTTGAAACCCAATTACAGGAGACTAAACCAGACCTTTTATTTTTAAGTGAAACTGGCATTGGACAGGCTATTTCCCTGGATGAGTTTGCAATTTCAGGATACTCTAACTTAACTTCTAAATCTGACCCCCAAGATCGCCATGGGCATGGAATATGTGCCTATATTAAAGATAGCTTTCCATGTGGGAGGGACATCTCCAGGGAAGATCCTAACTTACCCTATATGTGCTTCCGGGTTGCTTTAGCTCACACTACTGCATTTATATTTACTCTCTATCGCCCCCACAACAGCGGAGTTACTATCTTTCAAAGCATATCTGAGAAAATTGACCAAGTCCTTTCTACTTATCCTTCAGCTAACATTCACGTATGTGGAGACTTCAATGTTCACAACGTCGAATGGTTGACCCACTCAAACAAGACCGATGATGAGGGGAGGTTCTGTCATGATTTCTCCATTGCCTATGACCTCACTCAGATTGTTCAGGAACCTACCCGTGTGCCCGATAATGACGGCCAGTATGCGAGCCTACTAGACCTTTTTCTCACAACTTGCCCTGAACTATGTTCAGTTTCTGTTCTGTCGCCTCTTGGATCTTCCGACCACTCTGTTGTATCAATTAAGATAAAAATGAAATGTAATAAGTCCCCAGACGTACCTCTTCATCGTACAGTATATCGATACACTAAGGCTGACTGGGATAGCTTCCGTACATTTATATCTGATCTACCTCTGCATTCCATGTTTAAAAAGGATGTGTCCTCTATAGTATTAGACCTAACTGAATGGTTAATTGTAGGTATTGACCATTTCATACCCTCTAAAAAGTTTCAGCAAAAACCTAACAGCCAGCCATGGTTCTCTCCAGAATGTGCTGCTGCCATTGCGCACAGAAATCACTTTTTCCACTGCTTCAAACGTAATAGATGTATGGAAACTAAAGCCGCTTTCAGGACTGCCAGCAACCATTGTAAGAAAGTAATAAGGAACGCAAGAGTGTTGTATGCTCAATCTGTTAAGTCCAAAGTAGCTGAGCAGAGGCTTGGTTCCCACCAGTTTTGGCAAATAGCAAACAGAATCCTGAATAGAAGCGTGTGCTCCATCCCAACTATTATCAATGGACCTGAGGTAATCTCGTCAGCATCAGACAAATCCAAACTCTTTGTCAAGAACTTTGCAGCTAATTCTACCCTTTGCGACCAAGACCGCCAACCTCCAATATTTCCTCCTGTATCAGAAAACACGCTATGTGATATACGTATATCTGTACGTGATGTTGCGAAGCTAATCAAAAACCTTGATTCGAGTAAAGCAACTGGCCCTGATGGTATTCCAATTATAGTACTCAAAAAACTTCAACCTGAATTAGCGCCCATACTTACAAAACTGTTTAAACGTTGTCTTAAGGAGAATAGTTTCCCATCTCCCTGGAAAATCTCATCAGTATGCCCTGTATTTAAGAATTCAGGTGATCGCTCATCCCCCTCTCAGTACAGGCCAATAAGTCTCCTATGCGTCATGAGTAAGTTGCTAGAATCTGTGTTAAATACAGAAGTAATCAAACATCTCAACAAAAATAACCTTCTTAGTGACACTCAATATGGTTTCCGTTCTGCTAGATCTACAGCAGATGTCCTTACAGTTATATCGCATAGGATTAGCAAATCTCTCGACGGTGGCAATCTTTCTAGGGCAATTGCTCTTGACATATCTAAAGCCTTTGATAGGGTATGGCATAAAGGTTTACTTCATAAGATCGCTAGCTATGGTATAGCTGGAAAAGTCTTCTCAATTATTAAATCATTTCTTTCTGATAGGTTCATAAGAGTAGTAGTTGAGGGGCAAAAATCAGAAGCTCACAGTATTAATGCCGGTGTCCCTCAGGGATCCATCCTGGGCCCAACTCTTTTCCTGATCTACATTAATGATCTTCCAAATCATATCCTTACATCATTTGTAGACATTTATGCTGACGACACTACCATTTATGGTACCACATCTAAGACAGTAAACGACCAAGTTCTCTCCAATTCTCTCTCCTCTGATCTTGAGCACGTAGTACAATGGGGAAAGGAGTGGCTGGTTACTTTTAATACATCTAAAACCAAGCTTCTCTCTTTACATCATCAACATTCTAATTCACATTTGTCATCAATTGAAATGAATGGCTCTCGTCTTCAGGAGACCTCAAGTTTTGACAAGCTTCTGGGCTTGACCATTACTCCTGATCTTAAATGGAACACGTATATCAAATCTGTTGCCAAGGCCGCTGGAAAAATGGTGGGATCTTTCTATCGATCCAGTAGATATCTCACTGCTGATGCTATTCTCTACCTATATAAGAGCCAGGTACGTCCAAGGATGGAATACTGTTGCCACATCTGGGCAGGAGCTGCTAGAAAGGACTTGTCCTGCCTTGATAGAGTTCAAAATAGACTTCGTAGCCTCGTAGGAGATGTCCTTTTCTCCTCCTTGCAACCTCTATCTCACAGAAGAGATGTTGCGAGTTTGTCTCTGATGTATCGTTATTTTCATGGAAAGTGTTCAACTGAGCTTCAATCTATGGTCCCCCCTCGCCAAACTTTCACAAGAAACACTCGTCTAGCTGTAAACACTATCAATAATTTCCCCCACTCTTTATCTGTACCTAAACCTAAACGTAGATTCCATGAACAAAGCTTCTTTCTTAGAACTGCACGCCTGTGGAATTGTCTTCCGTTTTCCTGCTTTCCGGCTGACTACAATATAGTTGTGTTCAAGTCTAAAGTAAATAAGTTCTTGATGAGCCGTTCCATATAAGTTATTAAATTTACCAAATTTTCATTACTAATGATTACTATATTGACCAATTTCTACTGTACACTCTTTAACCCTTATCCTTGAGTGGCCTCTGGGCCTTGATAATGTGGTGATGCCTTTGTAAAAAAAAAAAAAAAAAAAAAAAAAAAAACTTAAGGGGGCGGTTCATTAGGAATTTGTTAACGTTGGACTTGAACACATCCAAGTTGTAGTCCGGTGGGAAGCAGGCAGACGGAACAGAGTTCCGCAGGCGTGCAGTTCGAAGAAAGAAGCTTTGTTCATGGAATCTACGTTTTGATTTAGGCACAGATATAGAGTGGGGGAAATTTTTGACAGCGGATTCAGCTAGACGGGTGTTTTTCGTGAAAGATTGGCGAGGGGGGATCAGAGATTGGAGTTCAGACGAGCACCTGCCATGGAAATAACGATAAAACAAGGATAGGCTCGCAACATCTCTTCTGTGGGAGAGAGGTTGCAGGGTAGAGAAAAGGGCGTCCCCCACTAAGCCACGAAGTCTATTTTGTACTCTGTCAAGGCAGGATAGGCTGTTTTTAGCAGCTCCTGCCCAGATATGGCAACAGTATTCCATCCTTGGACGTACTTGGCTTTTATATAGATAGAGAATTGCATCAGTAGTGAGATATCTTCTGGAGCGGTAGAAGAATCCTACCATCTTTCCAGCAACCTTGGCAACAGTTGATTGAGTTATTTCAGCAATTATGAAAAAGTGTTGTTATTAAGTACATAAATAGAAAGGTTCCCACTCCATCGATGGCTTAAATGCTATCGACTTTGGTGCTGGGGGGGGGGGCTTCAACTGATAACTAAAAGAAGCTACAAGAGAATAGATAGAAGAAGAAAAAAAAACTCTAAAACTCACTGGCATGAGAATTGGTTAGTCCCACACAAAATGATCACGGGTAGAAGGTGAGTGCCATCCCAATATTTAGTGAACAGGAGCAGATAGTACTAAAAGTCTTGGGAAACTTACTGTCACTCAGTTTTCAGACAAAAAAATACAGTGTCTATTACCAATTTGAAAAATTCAGACAAAAAAAAAGTGACCATTTACTAATTTGGAGAATTCAGACAAAAAAAAAGTGACCATATACCAATTTGGAGAATTCAGATGAAAAAAACGACCATTACTAATTTGGAGAATTCAGACAAAAAAAAAGTGACCATTTACTAATTTGGAGAATTCAGACAAAAAAAAAGTGACCATATACTAATTTGGAGAATTCAGATGAAAAAAACGACCATTACTAATTTGGAGAATTCAGACAAAAAAAAAGTGACCATTTACGAATTTGGAGAATTCAGACAAAAAAAAAGTGACCATATACTAATTTGGAGAATTCAGACAAAAAAAAAGTGACCATATACTAATTTGGAGAATTCAGATGAAAAAAACGACCATTACTAATTTGGAGAATTCAGACAAAAAAAAAAGTGACCATTTACTAATTTGGAGAATTCAGACAAAAAAAAGTGACCATATACTAATTTGGAGAATTCAGATGAAAAAAACGTACATTACTAATTTGGAGAATTCAGACAAAAAAAAAAGTGACCATTTACTAATTTGGAGAATTCAGATGAAAAAAACGACCATTACGAATTTGGAGAATTCAGACAAAAAAAAAGTGACCATTTACGAATTTGGAGAATTCAGAAAAAAAAAAAGTGACCATATACTAATTTGGAGAATTCAGATGAAAAAAACGACCATTACTAATTTGGAGAATTCAGACAAAAAAAAAAGTGACCATTTACGAATTTGGAGAATTCAGACAAAAAAAAAGTGACCATATACTAATTTGGAGAATTCAGATGAAAAAAACGACCATTACTAATTTGGAGAATTCAGACAAAAAAAAAAGTGACCATTTACGAATTTGGAGAATTCAGACAAAAAAAAAGTGACCATTTACTAATTTGGAGAATTCAGATGAAAAAAACGACCATTACTAATTTGGAGAATTCAGACAAAAAAAAAGTGACCATTTACGAATTTGGAGAATTCAGATGAAAAAAACGACCATTACTAATTTGGAGAATTCAGACAAAAAAAAAGTGACCATTTACTAATTTGGAGAATTCAGATGAAAAAAACGACCATTACTAATATGGAGAATTCAGACAAAAAAAAAAGTGACCATTTACTAATTTGGAGAATTCAGACAAAAAAAAAGTGACCATTTACTAATTTGGAGAATTCAGACAAAAAAAAAGTGACCATTTACTAATTTGGAGAATTCAGATGAAAAAAACGACCATTACTAATTTGGAGAATTCAGACAAAAAAAAAAGTGACCATTTACTAATTTGGAGAATTCAGATGAAAAAAACGACCATTACGAATTTGGAGAATTCAGACAAAAAAAAAAGTGACCATTTACGAATTTGGAGAATTCAGATGAAAAAAACGACCATTTACGAATTTGGAGAATTCAGACAAAAAAAAAAGTGACCATTTACTAATTTGGAGAATTCAGATGAAAAAAACGACCATTACGAATTTGGAGAATTCAGACAAAAAAAAAAGTGACCATTTACGAATTTGGAGAATTCAGATGAAAAAAACGACCATTACTAATTTGGAGAATTCAGACAAAAAAAAAAGTGACCATTTACTAATTTGGAGAATTCAGATGAAAAAAACGACCATTACTAATTTGGAGAATTCAGACAAAAAAAAAAGTGACCATTTACGAATTTGGAGAATTCAGATGAAAAAAACGACCATTACGAATTTGGAGAATTCAGACAAAAAAAAAAGTGACCATTTACGAATTTGGAGAATTCAGATGAAAAAAACGACCATTACTAATTTGGAGAATTCAGACAAAAAAAAAAGTGACCATTTACTAATTTGGAGAATTCAGATGAAAAAAACGACCATTACTAATTTGGAGAATTCAGACAAAAAAAAAAGTGACCATTTACGAATTTGGAGAATTCAGATGAAAAAAACGACCATTACGAATTTGGAGAATTCAGACAAAAAAAAAAGTGACCATTTACTAATTTGGAGAATTCAGATGAAAAAAACGACCATTACGAATTTGGAGAATTCAGACAAAAAAAAAAGTGACCATTTACGAATTTGGAGAATTCAGATGAAAAAAACGACCATTTACGAATTTGGAGAATTCAGACAAAAAAAAAAGTGACCATTTACTAATTTGGAGAATTCAGATGAAAAAAACGACCATTACGAATTTGGAGAATTCAGACAAAAAAAAAAGTGACCATTTACGAATTTGGAGAATTCAGATGAAAAAAACGACCATTACTAATTTGGAGAATTCAGACAAAAAAAAAGTGACCATTTACGAATTTGGAGAATTCAGATGAAAAAAACGACCATTACTAATTTGGAGAATTCAGACAAAAAAAAAGTGACCATTTACTAATTTGGAGAATTCAGACAAAAAAAAAGTGACCATTTACTAATTTGGAGAATTCAGATGAAAAAAACGACCATTACTAATTTGGAGAATTCAGACAAAAAAAAAAGTGACCATTTACGAATTTGGAGAATTCAGACAAAAAAAAAAGTGACCATTTACTAATTTGGAGAATTCAGATGAAAAAAACGACCATTACGAATTTGGAGAATTCAGACAAAAAAAAAAGTGACCATTTACGAATTTGGAGAATTCAGATGAAAAAAACGACCATTACTAATTTGGAGAATTCAGACAAAAAAAAAGTGACCATTTACGAATTTGGAGAATTCAGATGAAAAAAACGACCATTACTAATTTGGAGAATTCAGACAAAAAAAAAGTGACCATTTACGAATTTGGAGAATTCAGATGAAAAAAACGACCATTACTAATTTGGAGAATTAAGACAAAAAAAAAGTGACCATTTACTAATTCGGAGAATTCAGATGAAAAAAACGACCATTACTAATATGGAGAATTCAGACAAAAAAAAAGTGACCATTTACTAATTTGGAGAATTCAGACAAAAAAAAAGTGACCATTTACTAATTTGGAGAATTCAGACAAAAAAAAAAGTGACCATTTACTAATTTGGAGAATTCAGACAAAAAAAAAGTGACCATTTACTAATTTGGAGAATTCAGATGAAAAAAACGACCATTTACTAATTTGGAGAATTCAGACAAAAAAAAAAGTGACCATTTACGAATTTGGAGAATTCAGATGAAAAAAACGACCATTTACGAATTTGGAGAATTCAGACAAAAAAAAAAGTGACCATTTACTAATTTGGAGAATTCAGACAAAAAAAAAGTGACCATTTACTAATTTGGAGAATTCAGACAAAAAAAAAGTGACCATTTACGAATTTGGAGAATTCAGATGAAAAAAACGACCATTTACGAATTTGGAGAATTCAGACAAAAAAAAAAGTGACCATTTACTAATTTGGAGAATTCAGACAAAAAAAAAGTGACCATTTACTAATTTGGAGAATTCAGATGAAAAAAACGACCATTTACTAATTTGGAGAATTCAGACAAAAAAAAAAGTGACCATTTACGAATTTGGAGAATTCAGATGAAAAAAACGACCATTTACGAATTTGGAGAATTCAGACAAAAAAAAAAGTGACCATTTACTAATTTGGAGAATTCAGATGAAAAAAACGACCATTACGAATTTGGAGAATTCAGACAAAAAAAAAAGTGACCATTTACGAATTTGGAGAATTCAGATGAAAAAAACGACCATTACTAATTTGGAGAATTCAGACAAAAAAAAAGTGACCATTTACGAATTTGGAGAATTCAGATGAAAAAAACGACCATTACTAATTTGGAGAATTCAGACAAAAAAAAAGTGACCATTTACTAATTTGGAGAATTCAGACAAAAAAAAAGTGACCATTTACTAATTTGGAGAATTCAGATGAAAAAAACGACCATTACTAATTTGGAGAATTCAGACAAAAAAAAAAGTGACCATTTACGAATTTGGAGAATTCAGACAAAAAAAAAAGTGACCATTTACTAATTTGGAGAATTCAGATGAAAAAAACGACCATTACGAATTTGGAGAATTCAGACAAAAAAAAAAGTGACCATTTACGAATTTGGAGAATTCAGATGAAAAAAACGACCATTACTAATTTGGAGAATTCAGACAAAAAAAAAGTGACCATTTACGAATTTGGAGAATTCAGATGAAAAAAACGACCATTACTAATTTGGAGAATTCAGACAAAAAAAAAGTGACCATTTACGAATTTGGAGAATTCAGATGAAAAAAACGACCATTACTAATTTGGAGAATTAAGACAAAAAAAAAGTGACCATTTACTAATTCGGAGAATTCAGATGAAAAAAACGACCATTACTAATATGGAGAATTCAGACAAAAAAAAAGTGACCATTTACTAATTTGGAGAATTCAGACAAAAAAAAAGTGACCATTTACTAATTTGGAGAATTCAGACAAAAAAAAAAGTGACCATTTACTAATTTGGAGAATTCAGACAAAAAAAAAGTGACCATTTACTAATTTGGAGAATTCAGATGAAAAAAACGACCATTACTAATTTGGAGAATTCAGACAAAAAAAAAAGTGACCATTTACGAATTTGGAGAATTCAGACAAAAAAAAAAGTGACCATTTACTAATTTGGAGAATTCAGATGAAAAAAACGACCATTACGAATTTGGAGAATTCAGACAAAAAAAAAAGTGACCATTTACGAATTTGGAGAATTCAGATGAAAAAAACGACCATTACTAATTTGGAGAATTCAGACAAAAAAAAAGTGACCATTTACTAATTTGGAGAATTCAGATGAAAAAAACGACCATTACTAATTTGGAGAATTCAGACAAAAAAAAAGTGACCATTTACGAATTTGGAGAATTCAGATGAAAAAAACGACCATTACTAATTTGGAGAATTCAGACAAAAAAAAAACGACCATTTGCTAATTTGGAGAATTCAGACAAAAAAAAAGTGACCATTTACTAATTTGGAGAATTCAGATGAAAAAAACGACCATTACTAATTTGGAGAATTCAGACAAAAAAAAAAGTGACCATTTACGAATTTGGAGAATTCAGACAAAAAAAAAAGTGACCATTTACTAATTTGGAGAATTCAGATGAAAAAAACGACCATTACGAATTTGGAGAATTCAGACAAAAAAAAAAGTGACCATTTACGAATTTGGAGAATTCAGATGAAAAAAACGACCATTACTAATTTGGAGAATTCAGACAAAAAAAAAGTGACCATTTACTAATTTGGAGAATTCAGATGAAAAAAACGACCATTACTAATTTGGAGAATTCAGACAAAAAAAAAGTGACCATTTACGAATTTGGAGAATTCAGATGAAAAAAACGACCATTACTAATTTGGAGAATTAAGACAAAAAAAAAGTGACCATTTACTAATTCGGAGAATTCAGATGAAAAAAACGACCATTACTAATATGGAGAATTCAGACAAAAAAAAAGTGACCATTTACTAATTTGGAGAATTCAGACAAAAAAAAAGTGACCATTTACTAATTTGGAGAATTCAGACAAAAAAAAAAGTGACCATTTACTAATTTGGAGAATTCAGACAAAAAAAAAGTGACCATTTACTAATTTGGAGAATTCAGATGAAAAAAACGACCATTACTAATTTGGAGAATTCAGACAAAAAAAAAAGTGACCATTTACTAATTTGGAGAATTCAGATGAAAAAAACGACCATTACGAATTTGGAGAATTCAGACAAAAAAAAAGTGACCATTTACTAATTTGGAGAATTCAGATGAAAAAAACGACCATTACGAATTTGGAGAATTCAGACAAAAAAAAAAGTGACCATTTACTAATTTGGAGAATTCAGATGAAAAAAACGACCATTACGAATTTGGAGAATTCAGACAAAAAAAAAAGTGACCATTTACTAATTTGGAGAATTCAGACAAAAAAAAAAGTGACCATTTACTAATTTGGAGAATTCAGACAAAAAAAAAGTGACCATTTACTAATTTGGAGAATTCAGACAAAAAAAAAAGTGACCATTTACTAATTTGGAGAATTCAGACAAAAAAAAAGTGACCATTTACTAATTTGGAGAATTCAGACAAAAAAAAAGTGACCATTTACTAATTTGGAGAATTCAGACAAAAAAAAAAGTGACCATTTACTAATTTGGAGAATTCAGACAAAAAAAAAGTGACCATTTACTAATTTGGAGAATTCAGACAAAAAAAAAAGTGACCATTTACTAATTTGGAGAATTCAGATGAAAAAAACGACCATTACAAATTTGGAGAATTCAGACAAAAAAAAAGTGACCATTTACGAATTTGGAGAATTCAGACAAAAAAAAAGTGACCATATACTAATTTGGAGAATTCAGATGAAAAAAAAAGTGACCATTTACTAATTTGGAGAATTCAGATGAAAAAAACGACCATTTACTAATTTGGAGAATTCAGATGAAAAAAACGACCATTTACTAATTTGGAGAATTCAGATGAAAAAAACGACCATTACTAATTTGGAGAATTCAGATGAAAAAAAAAGTGACCATTTACTAATTTGGAGAATTCAGATGAAAAAAAAAGTGACCATTTACTAATTTGGAGAATTCAGATGAAAAAAAAAGTGACCATTTACTAATTTGGAGAATTCAGATGAAAAAAAAAGTGACCATATACTAATTTGGAGAATTCAGATGAAAAAAAAAGTGACCATTTACTAATTTGGAGAATTCAGATGAAAAAAACGACCATTTACTAATTTGGAGAATTCAGATGAAAAAAACGACCATTTACTAATTTGGAGAATTCAGATGAAAAAAACGACCATTACTAATTTGGAGAATTCAGATGAAAAAAAAAGTGACCATTTACTAATTTGGAGAATTCAGATGAAAAAAAAAGTGACCATTTACTAATTTGGAGAATTCAGATGAAAAAAAAAGTGACCATATACTAATTTGGAGAATTCAGATGAAAAAAAAAGTGACCATTTACTAATTTGGAGAATTCAGATGAAAAAAACGACCATTTACTAATTTGGAGAATTCAGATGAAAAAAACGACCATTTACTAATTTGGAGAATTCAGATGAAAAAAACGACCATTACTAATTTGGAGAATTCAGATGAAAAAAAAAGTGACCATTTACTAATTTGGAGAATTCAGACAAAAAAAAAAGTGACCATTTACTAATTTGGAGAATTCAGACAAAAAAAAAGTGACCATTTACGAATTTGGAGAATTCAGACAAAAAAAAAAGTGACCATTTACTAATTTGGAGAATTCAGATGAAAAAAACGACCATTTACTAATTTGGAGAATTCAGATGAAAAAAACGACCATTTACTAATTTGGAGAATTCAGATGAAAAAAACGACCATTTACTAATTTGGAGAATTCAGATGAAAAAAAAAGTGACCATATACTAATTTGGAGAATTCAGATGAAAAAAAAAGTGACCATTTACTAATTTGGAGAATTCAGATGAAAAAAACGACCATTTACTAATTTGGAGAATTCAGATGAAAAAAACGACCATTTACTAATTTGGAGAATTCAGATGAAAAAAACGACCATTACTAATTTGGAGAATTCAGATGAAAAAAAAAGTGACCATTTACTAATTTGGAGAATTCAGATGAAAAAAAAAGTGACCATTTACTAATTTGGAGAATTCAGATGAAAAAAAAAGTGACCATATACTAATTTGGAGAATTCAGATGAAAAAAAAAGTGACCATTTACTAATTTGGAGAATTCAGATGAAAAAAACGACCATTTACTAATTTGGAGAATTCAGATGAAAAAAACGACCATTTACTAATTTGGAGAATTCAGATGAAAAAAACGACCATTACTAATTTGGAGAATTCAGATGAAAAAAAAAGTGACCATTTACTAATTTGGAGAATTCAGACAAAAAAAAAAGTGACCATTTACTAATTTGGAGAATTCAGACAAAAAAAAAGTGACCATTTACGAATTTGGAGAATTCAGACAAAAAAAAAAGTGACCATTTACTAATTTGGAGAATTCAGATGAAAAAAACGACCATTTACTAATTTGGAGAATTCAGACAAAAAAAAAAGTGACCATTTACTAATTTGGAGAATTCAGACAAAAAAAAAGTGACCATTTACGAATTTGGAGAATTCAGACAAAAAAAAAAGTGACCATTTACTAATTTGGAGAATTCAGATGAAAAAAACGACCATTACGAATTTGGAGAATTCAGACAAAAAAAAAAGTGACCATTTACTAATTTGGAGAATTCAGACAAAAAAAAAAGTGACCATTTACTAATTTGGAGAATTCAGACAAAAAAAAAAGTGACCATTTACTAATTTGGAGAATTCAGACAAAAAAAAAGTGACCATTTACTAATTTGGAGAATTCAGACAAAAAAAAAGTGACCATTTACTAATTTGGAGAATTCAGACAAAAAAAAAAGTGACCATTTACTAATTTGGAGAATTCAGACAAAAAAAAAGTGACCATTTACTAATTTGGAGAATTCAGACAAAAAAAAAAGTGACCATTTACTAATTTGGAGAATTCAGATGAAAAAAACGACCATTACTAATTTGGAGAATTCAGACAAAAAAAAAGTGACCATTTACGAATTTGGAGAATTCAGACAAAAAAAAAGTGACCATATACTAATTTGGAGAATTCAGATGAAAAAAAAAGTGACCATTTACTAATTTGGAGAATTCAGATGAAAAAAACGACCATTTACTAATTTGGAGAATTCAGATGAAAAAAACGACCATTTACTAATTTGGAGAATTCAGATGAAAAAAACGACCATTACTAATTTGGAGAATTCAGATGAAAAAAAAAGTGACCATTTACTAATTTGGAGAATTCAGATGAAAAAAAAAGTGACCATTTACTAATTTGGAGAATTCAGATGAAAAAAAAAGTGACCATTTACTAATTTGGAGAATTCAGATGAAAAAAAAAGTGACCATATACTAATTTGGAGAATTCAGATGAAAAAAAAAGTGACCATTTACTAATTTGGAGAATTCAGATGAAAAAAACGACCATTTACTAATTTGGAGAATTCAGATGAAAAAAACGACCATTTACTAATTTGGAGAATTCAGATGAAAAAAACGACCATTACTAATTTGGAGAATTCAGATGAAAAAAAAAGTGACCATTTACTAATTTGGAGAATTCAGATGAAAAAAAAAGTGACCATTTACTAATTTGGAGAATTCAGATGAAAAAAAAAGTGACCATATACTAATTTGGAGAATTCAGATGAAAAAAAAAGTGACCATTTACTAATTTGGAGAATTCAGATGAAAAAAACGACCATTTACTAATTTGGAGAATTCAGATGAAAAAAACGACCATTTACTAATTTGGAGAATTCAGATGAAAAAAACGACCATTACTAATTTGGAGAATTCAGATGAAAAAAAAAGTGACCATTTACTAATTTGGAGAATTCAGACAAAAAAAAAAGTGACCATTTACTAATTTGGAGAATTCAGACAAAAAAAAAGTGACCATTTACGAATTTGGAGAATTCAGACAAAAAAAAAAAGTGACCATTTACTAATTTGGAGAATTCAGATGAAAAAAACGACCATTTACTAATTTGGAGAATTCAGATGAAAAAAACGACCATTTACTAATTTGGAGAATTCAGATGAAAAAAACGACCATTTACTAATTTGGAGAATTCAGATGAAAAAAACGACCATTACTAATTTGGAGAATTCAGATGAAAAAAACGACCATTTACTAATTTGGAGAATTCAGATGAAAAAAACGACCATTTACTAATTTGGAGAATTCAGATGAAAAAAACGACCATTTACTAATTTGGAGAATTCAGATGAAAAAAACGACCATTACTAATTTGGAGAATTCAGATGAAAAAAAAAGTGACCATTTACTAATTTGGAGAATTCAGATGAAAAAAAAAGTGACCATTTACTAATTTGGAGAATTCAGATGAAAAAAAAAGTGACCATATACTAATTTGGAGAATTCAGATGAAAAAAAAAGTGACCATTTACTAATTTGGAGAATTCAGATGAAAAAAACGACCATTTACTAATTTGGAGAATTCAGATGAAAAAAACGACCATTTACGAATTTGGAGAATTCAGATGAAAAAAACGACCATTACTAATTTGGAGAATTCAGATGAAAAAAAAAGTGACCATTTACTAATTTGGAGAATTCAGACAAAAAAAAAAGTGACCATTTACTAATTTGGAGAATTCAGACAAAAAAAAAGTGACCATTTACGAATTTGGAGAATTCAGACAAAAAAAAAAGTGACCATTTACTAATTTGGAGAATTCAGACAAAAAAAAAGTGACCATTTACGAATTTGGAGAATTCAGACAAAAAAAAAAGTGACCATTTACTAATTTGGAGAATTCAGATGAAAAAAAAAGTGACCATTTACTAATTTGGAGAATTCAGATGAAAAAAAAAGTGACCATTTACTAATTTGGAGAATTCAGATGAAAAAAAAAGTGACCATTTACTAATTTGGAGAATTCAGATGAAAAAAAAAGTGACCATATACTAATTTGGAGAATTCAGATGAAAAAAAAAGTGACCATTTACTAATTTGGAGAATTCAGATGAAAAAAACGACCATTTACTAATTTGGAGAATTCAGATGAAAAAAACGACCATTTACTAATTTGGAGAATTCAGATGAAAAAAACGACCATTACTAATTTGGAGAATTCAGATGAAAAAAAAAGTGACCATTTACTAATTTGGAGAATTCAGATGAAAAAAAAAGTGACCATTTACTAATTTGGAGAATTCAGATGAAAAAAAAAGTGACCATATACTAATTTGGAGAATTCAGATGAAAAAAAAAGTGACCATTTACTAATTTGGAGAATTCAGATGAAAAAAACGACCATTTACTAATTTGGAGAATTCAGATGAAAAAAACGACCATTTACTAATTTGGAGAATTCAGATGAAAAAAACGACCATTACTAATTTGGAGAATTCAGATGAAAAAAAAAGTGACCATTTACTAATTTGGAGAATTCAGACAAAAAAAAAAGTGACCATTTACTAATTTGGAGAATTCAGACAAAAAAAAAGTGACCATTTACGAATTTGGAGAATTCAGACAAAAAAAAAAGTGACCATTTACTAATTTGGAGAATTCAGATGAAAAAAACGACCATTTACTAATTTGGAGAATTCAGACAAAAAAAAAAGTGACCATTTACTAATTTGGAGAATTCAGACAAAAAAAAAGTGACCATTTACGAATTTGGAGAATTCAGACAAAAAAAAAAGTGACCATTTACTAATTTGGAGAATTCAGATGAAAAAAACGACCATTACGAATTTGGAGAATTCAGACAAAAAAAAAAGTGACCATTTACTAATTTGGAGAATTCAGACAAAAAAAAAAGTGACCATTTACTAATTTGGAGAATTCAGACAAAAAAAAAAGTGACCATTTACTAATTTGGAGAATTCAGATGAAAAAAACGACCATTACTAATTTGGAGAATTCAGATGAAAAAAAAAGTGACCATTTACTAATTTGGAGAATTCAGATGAAAAAAACGACCATTTACTAATTTGGAGAATTCAGACAAAAAAAAAAGTGACCATTTACTAATTTGGAGAATTCAGACAAAAAAAAAGTGACCATTTACTAATTTGGAGAATTCAGACAAAAAAAAAAGTGACCATTTACGAATTTGGAGAATTCAGACAAAAAAAAAAGTGACCATTTACGAATTTGGAGAATTCAGATGAAAAAAACGACCATTTACTAATTTGGAGAATTCAGACAAAAAAAAAAGTGACCATTTACTAATTTGGAGAATTCAGATGAAAAAAACGACCATTACGAATTTGGAGAATTCAGACAAAAAAAAAGTGACCATTTACTAATTTGGAGAATTCAGACAAAAAAAAAAGTGACCATTTACTAATTTGGAGAATTCAGATGAAAAAAACGACCATTACGAATTTGGAGAATTCAGACAAAAAAAAAAGTGACCATTTACGAATTTGGAGAATTCAGATGAAAAAAAAAGTGACCATTTACTAATTTGGAGAATTCAGATGAAAAAAACGACCATTACGAATTTGGAGAATTCAGACAAAAAAAAAGTGACCATTTACTAATTTGGAGAATTCAGACAAAAAAAAAAGTGACCATTTACTAATTTGGAGAATTCAGATGAAAAAAACGACCATTACGAATTTGGAGAATTCAGACAAAAAAAAAGTGACCATTTACTAATTTGGAGAATTCAGACAAAAAAAAAAGTGACCATTTACTAATTTGGAGAATTCAGATGAAAAAAACGACCATTACGAATTTGGAGAATTCAGACAAAAAAAAAAGTGACCATTTACGAATTTGGAGAATTCAGATGAAAAAAAAAGTGACCATTTACTAATTTGGAGAATTCAGATGAAAAAAAAAGTGACCATTTACTAATTTGGAGAATTCAGATGAAAAAAACGACCATTTACTAATTTGGAGAATTCAGACAAAAAAAAAGTGACCATTTACTAATTTGGAGAATTCAGACAAAAAAAAAAGTGACCATTTACTAATTTGGAGAATTCAGACAAAAAAAAAGTGACCATTTACTAATTTGGAGAATTCAGACAAAAAAAAAAGTGACCATTTACTAATTTGGAGAATTCAGACAAAAAAAAAGTGACCATTTACTAATTTGGAGAATTTAGATGAAAAAAACACCATTTACTAATTTGGAGAATTTAGATGAAAAAAAAGTGACCATTTACTAATTTGGAGAATTCAAAAAAGAAAAAAAATGATGGTTACCAATTTGGCGAATTCTACAAATCTGGTGTTTTTAATTTTGGTTGTTTTCATTTTTGTCCGCAGGTAAAAGTTGACGAGCAGAAAGTATTTAAAGAAAAATTGCAACATCACATTTTGGATTTGGAAGCAAGTTTAAAAGCCAAGGAAGAAATCTGCAGAGATTTAGGGGAAGCCATTAAGTAAGTTAATTTTTCATAAAAATAAATCCTGCTTCTCGCTGCTCAACTCCTGACAGTCCGTCGGGTTAGACACAATTCTAAATAGTAACCCATTAGGATAAGTCCAAAATTCATCATTCAAAGTCAAGACACCAGAAGTGGACTCGATTTACATAAATATGGAACGAAGTCAGAAAACATGAAACAAAATACGAAACCGTATGGAAGTAATTTATTTAAAAAATTTATTTTAGTTTTAACAATTTTTGTGTTGTCTTGGAACAATAAAAAATATTAATGTTTCATTTTTTTACATTTCTATAAATATTTTTTTTTTTTTTTTTAACATTTGTGTTATCACAGAAAAAAAAAAATCAATAAGAATTTTTAATTTTTACATTTCTTCCAATAATGTCTATTGGAAATCTATAATATAAAGCTGAACGTCTGTGTGTGTGTGTCTGGTCACGAATAGACTCCTATACGGTTGACTATTATAGAAAACTGATCACATATAATGATAGAAGATGTATCGAGACACAGGAATGGGTATGTTTGATCTGGCATAATGATGATTCATTAAAATTCTGGGGTCTGCGTATGCGCCTGGTCCACAAAGTATGGAAATAAAAAAATTTTAAAAAAACGTTTACAAGTGTTTCTGATATAGATATACATAAGAATACTTTGATAAGTATGTTTTAAGTTAAATAGGGATGGTATAATAAAATTGTGGGGTCTGCGTTCGCGCCTGGCCTCCATAGAATGGAAATAGGCACAAACTTTAATAAAGACTTTTCATATCTATCTGCGTAAGTATACTTTGATAATTATGTTTCAGTTTGAAGAAATATGGTATAATAAAATTATGAGGTGTTCGTTTGCGCCTGACCTCCATAGAATGGAAATATGTCACAAAGTTTAACAAGGTTTTTTAATATAGATCCACAGAATATTGTGATAAGTGTTTCCATGTGAACAGGTATGGTATAATAAATTATGGGGTTTATCTATTTTATTTTTACTTTCATCATATTTTACTTTGGTTTTGATACCCCCAAATTCGAAGCTATCTCTTTACAACCCTTCCTTAACCCAGTCACCGATGGGTACTTTTGCTAGTATATATATATATTCCAATCTTTTTCCCTCTTTCTCATTTTTTCCTTTTTGTTAGTCTCCTTCTCCTTTTTTTCTCTCTCTTTCTCTTTCTCCCTCTCTATTCTTCTTCCATTCTCTTTCTATCTCTTTTCCTCTCTCTCTCCCTCTTTCTCAGTGTCATTCTTCTCTGTCTTTTGGTTATTCTCCCCTTTTTTTTTTTTTGCAAATAAGGACCTGTGATGTAATGAATAAAGTACTCAGTAAAAAAATTCAGTTCTAAATAACACTCTTCTGACGGTTGAAGGTTCAATCCTCAGCGTGGGCGATACTAAAAATACAATTGCAAATTACATAAAACTTCTATCCGGTTATGTCCAAAAAATTCAGTATGCAAAGCTAAGACGCCGAAAGTGGATTCAATTTACCTAAATATGGAACGGAGGTCACTGAGCATGAAACGAAATACAAAACCATATGGAAACAATTTATTTAAAAAATTATTTTAGTTTTAACATTTCTTTTGCTGTCATGAAACAAAAAAAAAAAAACTTTCATTTTTTTTTTACATTTTTATAAATGTTCTTTTTAGTTTTAAAACTTGTGTTATATCAGAAAAAAAAAAAGAAAAAAACAATGAGAATTTTTAATATTTATGTTAGGGTCCCAACTGTGGGTTAAATAGAAACTGACTTGAAAACAACAAATATATTCTATTAAAAAATTTTTCTTCAAAATCTTTGGATTCGGCATTAAATAACCCGAAAAGGGTTGATATGCCGTAAAACAAAAACAACGAACCAACCAACCAACCTAAATATGGAACGGAACAGAATTACTGAACAAGAAACGAAATACGAAACCATATGGAAACAATTTATTTAAAAAAATAATTTTAGTTTTAATACTTCTTGTGCTACCATGAAACAATAAGTATCGAAAAAATTTTATTATATACATTTCTATAAATAGTGTCTTTTTGAAATAATATATTTATGTTTTTCACAAGATTTATCACAGAATTTCATCATAATGTATGAAAGTTTTTTTTTTATTAACATTTCTTGTGTTATTACAAAATCTTATTTTAAACATTTGTATAAAGAAAAGGGTTTCTTAAAATAAATAAATGGAATTCTGTCCTTAAATAGAAACTGACTTGAAAACAATAAATATATTCTATTAAAAAAATTTTCTTCAAAATCTTTGGATTCGGCATTAGGGTTGATAGGCCGTAAAACAAAAACAACCAACCAACCAACCTAAATATGGAACGGAACAGAATTACTAAACAAGAAACGAAATACGAAACCATATGGAAACAATTTATTTAAAAAAATAATTTTAGTTTTAACACTTCTTGTGCTACCATGAAACAATAAGCATCGAAAAAATTTTATTATATACATTTCTATAAATAGTGTCTTTTTGAAATAATATATTTACGTTTTTCACAAGTGTTATCACAGAATTTTGTCATAAATAATGTATGAAAGTTTTGTTTTTTTTAACATTTCTTGTGTTATCACAAAAAAAAAACTTATTTTAAACATTTTTATAAAAAAGTTTCTTAAAATGAATAAATGGAACTTCATCGGTTCCATCTGATTTTGTATTTCGTTTCATGCTTTGTGACTTCTGTTCCATATTTAGGTAAACCGAATTCACTTTTGGTGTCTCAACTTTGAGTAGTGAGTTTTTGGACTTAATCTCCCATTATATTCCAAGTGGCAATATACCTTGTTTGAGGTGAAAAAAAAAAAAATGTAAAAGTTTTGTGTTTGAATAACACTTATGAAGCCATTGTTTTGCATGAATAGTATTTTTTTTCATCAGAAAGCAATGCTTTATCAACCCACAATTGTCAGATTTTGCCATGGTTTTAAAAATGTGCAACAATCGTCTGATTTGAATAATTGTAATTTATAAACTAATAATTCAATTGAGCTGAAATCAAGTTTTTTTCCACTCTTTAGATAAAACGGATGGAGATGAATGTTGAATAGATTCTTCCGATGTGAATAAAAATTGTGTCGCATCTTCTGCTTGGTGCGGATTGTGAACCCACGTGACTTATTTTTCGTCATTCCTTCCGATTCAGAGCAAGTTGGTTGATGGACGCCCAACTGTTGAGAGATGTCCAAGCAAAAACATTTTCTCTCCACCTAACCCTAACCTTCTCCTTGGCTTTCCTCTTCCTCTTTTGCCTTCTAACGTACCTCAAAGCATAACTTTGACCGTCCAGTGGTTGATCGTTTGACATGGCCAAAAAGATAGAGATAAAAAGGGGGTCAATCAGAGGGGAAAAATCATGCATAAATCAAGTCCAATAATGAAATACACACATCGTACCCCAAAGTAACGATTTACTTTCGCCCAACGGCTATGAAAAGAACAAGCCGATAAGTGATTTGGGTGGTTTTGAAATACACTTCTTTGATAATGTGTCTCACGTTATTGCATTTTCCTATCATGGCGTGTCAAATTCGGCAAGATTGTTTGGTCCTGCTTGGGAATGTGTCTGTCGATTCAACGGTATTTGTTCATGGTGTGGCGTGTCGATTCGGCGGTGATGTTCGGAATTGCGTGGACGAATTTAAGGACCGTGCCGTCACTTGTAAAAACAAATATATATATATATATATATATATATATATATATATATATATATATGTATATTTTTTTTTTTTGTTCTGGCGCTCTCTCTCCCTTGTGTAGCAACAAATATAATACACATTTACCCGCATCTTGCTGCCTACACCCACCATGCTATGACATAAAACAACATTCACCCAGGATGAATTGAGCTCACTCTTCGCAAAGAACACACAGCATCTTAGATGAACACAGACCACACATGATGGTCAGCAACAGCCAAGATAGTTATGGATAACCAGTGTCAAGTCCAGTGACAAACACCGTAAACCTGTGAACTGGAGCTAAATTCCATGTCGACTTTGATGGTGCATAATCATGGCATGCAACGTGGCCGACCCAAGTCGCTCCTTCTAAAAGTGCTTGATGAAGGTGGGGTGGGGGGATGATTTTGCACAAGACGAGTGCAATTTTGTCAGTTTTTTATGTTTGTATTTTAATTGATTATTGGATGCATGAAAGAAATTTCACCAAAGTTTGAAAACATTTGTTAAAATCCTTGTTGTTGTTTAATGTTATGTTTTTTTGTTTTTTTTGCTATAGAAACTTGCAAAATGAGATAATGCTGAAAAACGATACAGTTGAGGGTTTACAGAAAAATTTAGAAGAACAGCAGAATGAACTGGACAACAGAGCAGCTAAAGTAAGTGGAAAAAATTCCTTTTGTTGAATATTACTTGTCAGAAATATACTTTTAAATTTAATTGTAGTCTACGAGTCCACAGATTAAGAGGGACATACAGTGTGATTGGCAAGATATGAAACTTAGAATTCCACAATCAACCTAACAATTTCCAACGAAAACAACACAAAATCGTTAGAAACATAAACAGCTCTAATCTTTGTTAAAGCAGATAAAACTAGAAATTTTTTATAAAATAGATAAACAAGAATATAACAAACTAATCACAGAAAACATTACAAAAAACTACAAAAAACTAGATACAAACAAATGCGACTATGTAGATATAATAAATACTGAAAGTAAACAAATTACCGATAAATTAAAAATCAGCGATAAAGTTGGCAAATTGAAACCTAGAGAGGCATACATTCTGCTCAAAGACCACAAATGGGACTTCAATAATAATCCCAGCACCCGCTTGATAAACCCAACTAAACCAGAAATAGATAGAATTAGCAAAGCAATACTTTCTAGAGTAAACAAACAAATCAAACAAGACCTAGAATTAAACCAGTGGACAAATACTGCCGAAGCCATCACCTGGTTTAAAAATATAGAAAACAAAAGTAAATGTACGTTTATACAGTTCGACATCATAGACTTCTATCCCTCGATATCCGAGGAACTTTTTAACATTGCCCTAGAATTTGCCGAGGCATACACTGATATATCCTCAGAAGAAATCAACATCATTAAAAAATGTAGAAAATCAGTTCTAATAAATAACAATAACCAATGGATAAAAACTAAAATGACAAATTTGTTTGATTTGGCGATGGGTGCCAGGGACTCTGAAGAGGCCTCAGATCTTGTAGGATTATTCATTCTATATACCCTCACAAGCATATTTGATACTACGGATATCGGCCTAAATAGAGATGACGGATTAGCTATAATAAAAGACTCCAACAAAGTCAAGGGAGATAACTTTAAGAAAATCATACACAAAGAAATGAAAAAATTAGGCCTAAAAGTAGATGTATTAGTTAACATAAAAATAACAAACTTCCTGGACGTCGCGTTAAATTTAGAAAAAAACACGTATGAACCCTACTTAAAAGATAATGCTACTCCAATATACATAAACCCTAAGTCCAATCACGCACCATCAATTATAAAACAGATTTCTAACTCGATCGTAAGTAGACTCAGCAATAACTCAAGCGATGAAAATGCATTTAACAGGTCAACCAATATCTACGAAACAGCCCTAAAAAATAGTGGATACAAAAATATTGATATCAAATATAAGCAACAAAACACCAATAACTATAATAAAATTAAAAATAGAAGAAAAAGAAATATAATCTGGTATGCGGCCCTATACAATCAAATGTTAAAAACAAAACTTGGCAAGAAATTTCTAGATCTTATTGAAAAGCACTTTCCCACAACCAACCCCTTACATGAAATTTTCAATAAAAATATCCTAAAGTTATCCTACAGCTGCTGCGAAAATTTAGAGATGATAATTAAAGCACATAATAACAAAATTTAAATAAAAACAATGTAAACAACAACAAAATAGACGATAAAAAAAGTAGACACCATGAGAAAAATAAAACTAACACAAAAGACACATATATAACTAGCAGAAATAATAATAATGATAATATTAATAAACCAACTCCGGACAACAACAACCATACTAGAAATAAAAATACTAATAACGAACAGGATAAATGCAACTGTAGATACCACACACTTTGCCCACTTCAAAATAAATGTCTAACCAAAAGCATAGTTTACCAGGCCACAATATTTGCGAAAGAAAACCCGAATAACAAGAAATATTACGTAGGTATGACTCCCTTAGATTTCAAAATTCGATATGATGACCACAAAAGTATATTCAACAATAAAAAACACTGTATGAAAACAACGCTAGCAAATAAATACTGGAAACTCAAGGAAAGCTGCCGTTAGCCGGTAGTCGAATGGAAAATAGTAAGACAAGCAAACACCTGTAGAGACCTAGACGACCCATGTAGATTATGCCTTCATGAAAAATTTGCTATCCTGTACTTTAAAGAACCCCAACATCTATTAAACTGTAGGAGAGAAATACCAAACAACTGTGTTCACAAGATAAAATTTACTCTAGGATAGCAATAAAAAATAGTTTTAAAACTAACAAAACAATAGAAAATAAACAAATAAATAAAATAAATAAACATGCATATACATAAACTATCATACATATATGTATGTATATATATATATATATAGATAAACTATAAGTATGTATATATATATATATATATATATATATATATAGATAAACTAACATAAAAAACCCTAACCTAGATTTAAAACAGGCCAAGAAACTAGATATCCAGGCTAAATAGAACACACACAAAGAATCAGGTCAACCAGAGGTCAAATCGGCCTTTGTCCTGTAAGTGCATGTTCATTGGCTGATAGGAAAGGCGTGGTGGATACTAGAAAGCTGATTGGCTAACTAAAATCTCAATAGAAGGTGCATATATAAAAACGACAAGCAACCACAAAATTTGCGCATAAGCCTGAAGAATCTTAGAGTGGATGAAATGCGGAATATTCAGTGTAGCTTAATCGCCATATATATTTTATAAATTACTAACTAGCTCTACCTACGTATTGAGCACTTTTGAAGTAAATACTTTAAGTTTACACATAAATTTATACTTTTGTATATTAATTTTATGTAAGTAAATGAAGAAGTTATATATATATATAGAGAGAGAGAGAGAGAGAGCAAATAGTTAATAAAACATGTTTAAAAACACTTTGAAATGAGTTAAAAACATATTTAATCTGAAAAGGAAATACTTAATAAGTGGATAGTCCTTAATCCGCAGAGTTTCAAAGAAATACTTTCCTTCTCATCAGAGGGTAGGAATTAGCAAAATGCAGGATCGGATTTTGCATACAAAAGTATTTGATGAAACTACAAGTAAATCAAAGATCTTACTTGATAACAAAAAGTGAAGAAAAAGGTGATTACACGTGAATGGATAGTCTGGTGAAAGGTAAAGTATCCAATGATGGTAAAATCCAAAAATGTAAATCCAAGAAAGTTAATTAAATTTCCATTCGCACAAGTAAAATCCAAGGAAATCGCGTAATTGGAAGATGGTCCAAAATAATCCAAAAGGCCGAAATCCGAAATATATATATATATATATATATATATATATATATATATATATATATATATATATATAAATAAGGATTGATATATATTATAAGAAAATATATTTCTACAAAAATATATATGTATATATATATATATATATATACACACATATATAGTACAAAATTTTGTTGAAATTCAAAGACTTACATTTTTTCTTTTACATAACTCTTGTTTATTTCATATTGGATCCCTTCATTACAGCCACTTTGTTAATGGGATGACAATTCTATGATTTTATGTTTTCATAAAAATTTTCTTTCACCAACTCATCGGATGTGATTTCCATCCGATGTTACCAACAAAAAGTTAACTTTGTACATGATAAAGCTGGTGCATTCATTTGGGGAAAAGAAATTCCATCCCCATGTTGTTACAGGTCGGCCATATATATATATATATATATATATATATATATATATATATACTAGCGGGGGGTACCCTGTGTTGCCCGGGTGTTTGTAGGCGTGTGTGTTTTTGGGTAAATGAAAAGAAAAATCGTTGGCCGGGTGTCCTGGGTGTTTGTTTAAAACAAACAAAATGACGCCTTGACGCAGTGTTGGAAAATAATAAAGTGTGAAAAAAAAATGTGTGACGTTTAACGGCAGGTGCGCGTTTTTGACGAGTTAAGCTATATAAATGACGTCAATTTTGAGTGCGGGACAGTGTTTTGTTTACCGCGAGTCTGTTCGCTTTTTTTTTTATACGGCGATCAAAAATTGTTGAATATTTATCTTTTCAAAGTCGGGCAAATTAAATAGACAGGTGACCCCGGTTGTTAACTTGTAGATATTATCATTTAGGCGTGATATAAAAAGTTTTAAGAAGAAGTGATTCGACCGATCGCTTCTCGGAAAAAAGCCTTTCTCGGACATACACAAAAAGTGAACATACATACATACACACATTTTCGTTTTTATATTCATATATATATATATATATATATATATATATATAATCTAAATGAAGGATCCAAATCTAACATGCGAATATAGTTTCTATTATTCTAAACCAGGTAAGAAATATAAATAAAGTATAAAGCTCATCTAAGAATGGAATTTTTTCCATAACGGTGAGCATTTTTTGTATTCAGTTGTAGCAGTATTGATAGTGAAATAAATGATACCCTCTTCAAATCAATAAAACAACTTAACAATAAACTAGCAATTATTATTAAAAAATTAAATTAGCAATTTGGGGACTGGAAATTAATTTAATTGATTTTGTCATCTGACATCTAAAGTTTGTAGAATCCATGCTGGTTTATTTATTTATTTACTTTACTCCTTGTTCTAAATGTTTTTGCCCATAAATGCAGGAGTAGACATCTTCTCATCGGAGTGAAACACATTTGTTTTGCTGTCAGAATAATAATTAGAGGATATATACTATTTTATTTTGATACCCAAGAATACAACACATGAATTATAACTCTGGCTTTGAAGACATGAGCAGCATAAGTGATTAATAACAGATGTGGGTTAAACCCATGGGTAAAAACCAATTTTTAAGATTAAAAACATAATTTATATCTTTAATTTATTTAAATAAGCTATCGTAGCACGTTCTGGATCTGTTTGATTAAATTAATTATTAAATCATAGTATATTAATGCTCAATTATGAAATGTGATAATTTTGTTGCTTAATCCTTAAGTCAACTCTTTTCGGCTTAAAACTTATTGGTATATGAAAATTTACTGGATTACACGAACTCAGTATATTACATACAAGTCTCTCTCTCTCTCTCTCTCTCTCTCTCTCTATATATATATATATATATATATATATATATAATATTTTTATTTATATAGACAAATATTATATAATATTATGCTAATGTTTCGGAGCGATTGGTTTATTAAAAAACCAAAAGTTCCTCACCAGGTAACAGAAATAAATTTATCTGCTATTCAAAGCATCTTTTTTTTTTTTTTTTTTTTACACGGTGGTCACCACTTATCAAGGCCCGGAAGCCACTCAGGGATAAGGGTTATTGCAATTACATTACGTTAGTGTGGAGATTTGATGAAGTGTTTACTTAAGGGGGCGGTTCATCAGGAACTTGTTAACGTTGGACTTGAACACATCCAAGTTGTAGTCAGGTGGGAAGTAGGTAGACGGAAAAGAGTCTGGTTCTTAAATGAAAGAAGTGAAACATATTTTTTTATTTATAAAAATAAAATATTAAATCGCTAACTTGAAGTGGAAAGGAGTGACATTTCAGACTGAAAAATAGAACGAGATGTTGGGGAAGGAGATGTCAAAGCTTAATAAGGTAAAAGGGAAGGGTAGAAAGAGATAAAAAGGAAAAGGAAGTGACAGTTAAAAAGAAGAAAGAAAGAAAAAGAGAAGAACCGAGAGAATTAAGGAAGACGTAAGGGGTCAGTATCGTTACATTACATTACTATAACGAGCCTTTTGGCCAAGATGAAAGTGTAGTATCTGTTCCGGCAGATGCTGCAAGCTATGACTAGCTATGACTAGCTATGACTAGCAAAGACCAGATGTGGGGGCAACCCCACATGCCTGACCATTAACCAGCTTCCATTTCCCACCTCTCGGGAGCTGGTCCCCTTTTTCCCTTCCCCTTCCCTTCACTCCTCACATTAAAAATCGGCCTTGTGCCTAATTTGCTCGGTGGGGGAGCAAATAAACACCATCTGTTCCGGCAGATACTGCAAGCAAAGACCATATGTGGGGGAAACCCCACATATAAGACCTTGGTCAATGTAGGGGCAACCCTTCATACCAATTGTCACTATCCAGCTCCCCTACTCCCCGGGGAGTTGGTCCCCATTTCCCCTTCACTCCTCACATTAAAAATCGGCCTTGTGCCTAATTTGCTCGGTGGGGGAGCAAATAAATACCATCTGTTCCGGCAGATACTGCAAGCTATGACTAGCTATGACTAGCTATGACTAGCAAAGACCAGATGTGGGGGCAACCCCACATGCCTGACCATTAACCAGCTCCCATTTCCCACCTCTCGGGAGCTGGTCTCCTTTTTCCCTTCCCCCCTCTCTTCACTCCTCACATTAAAAATTGGCCTTGTGCCTAATTTGCTCGGTGGGGGAGCAAATAAATACCATCTGTTCCGGCAGATACTGCAAGCTATGACTAGCTATGACTAGCAAAGACCAGATGTGGGGGCAACCCCACATGCCTGAGCTTTAACCAGCTCCCATTTCCCACCTCTTGGGAGCTGGTCCATTTTTCCCCTTCCCCCTCCCTTCACTCCTCACATTAAAAATCGGCCTTCTGCCTAGTTTGCTCGGTGGGGGAGCAAATAAATACCATCTGTTCTTCAGATGCTGCAAGCTATGACTAGCTCTGACTAGCAAAGACCAGATGTGGGGCAACCCCACATGCCTGACCTTTAACCAGCTCCCATTTCCCACCTCTCGGGAGCTGGTCCCCCTCTTCCCTTCCCCCTCCCTTCACGTCTCACATTAAAAATCGGCCTTGTGCCTAATTTGCTCGGTGGGGGAGCAAATAAATACCATCTGGTCTTCAGATGCGGCACTTCCATTTCTCGTTCTCTTTCAGTGGAGGAGAAATCCTTCACGACTGAGACAATTTTAATTTTTGTACCTTTTCTCCACGTTAAAAAACGACCCTGGTGTCTAACTCTGTCCCGTGGGGAGGCATTGTAAATAGGTACATTACTATAATAAAAGAGGAGGGGTGAAAACAATATGCCAAGTTTACGAGCGTTTAAAATAATTTCTTCAAAAACACAAACGCTAGAAGATTTTTTTTTTCTTTGCATAAGAGCATTGTTTTTCTTTTTATAAATATTTTTTTCTTTTAAGTACGCCAAAGGATAGAGTACTGTTGCCGCATCTGGGCAGGGGTTGCCAGAAGCACCTTATCCTGCCTTTCTGCCCTCACCCCAACCGCTGCCCTCTATTTCACAATAATATGACGATAATTGGCGTGATAATGAGAAAAATCTGGAGTGCTTAATTGTACACCAAATAATATGGTAATGTTATATTTATTGATCTCGGACAACACCGAGTAGAACAACGATCATGGTTAATTCTGGACAACACAAAAAATTAATTTTTTTGGATAAAAAAACCAATAACATGCAGCAAATATGAGTTTATTAACATTTCTATGAAAATAGTGTCCATTGTATTTTAAATATAGAACTGACCCAAATGAGATAAATTAATAAATACTAATAAAATACTCAGAAAGTAATATTGTGTTACATAGTTCAATACAAATAACAAAATCACATTGTAAGACACAATCGTTAATTTACTCAGCAGACAATGTTCTTTTTTAGTCCTGTTTTTTTTTTTATCTTCCTTTTTTGCCCTGTTTCTTTTGAATCTTTCCTTTTTTTGCCCTGTTTCTTTTGAATCTTCCTTTTTTTGCCCTGTTTCTTTTGAATCTTCCCGTTTTTGCCCTTTTTTTTTACATGGGGGGTTACCACTTATCAAGGCCCAGAAGCCACTCGAGGATAAGGGTTATTGTATGTCCAGTAACCAATGGGATAGTATCGTAGTAATCGTTAGTATTTGAGTTTTGCTGACGTGTCTTACTTAAGGGGGCTGTTCATCAGGAATTTGTTTGTATTGGACTTGAAGACATCCAAGTTGAATTCGGGGGGTGGGGATAGGCAAGCGGCAGAGAGTTCCACAGCCGTGCAGTTCTAAGAAAGAAGCTTTGTTCATGGAATCTACATTTTGATTTAGGCACGGATAAAGAGTGGGGAAAATTATTGACAGTGGTTTCAACTAGTCGGGTGTTTTTTGTGAAAGATTGGGAGAGAGGTTGCAGAGAAGAGAAAAGGGCATCCCCCACCAAGCCACGATGTCTGTTTCTTTTGAATATTCCTTTTTTGCTTTGTTTCTTTCAAATCTTTCCATTATTCTGATTATTATTATTATGATTTTTATGATTATGATTTTTATTATGATTTTTTTATTATTATGATTATTATTATTATTATGATTATGATTTTTATTATGATTATTATTATTATGATTATTATTATGATTTTTATTATTATTATTATTATGATTATTATTATTATTATTATTATTATGATTATTATTGTTATTATTATGATTATTATGATTATGATTATTATTATTATTTTTATTATGATTATTATTATTATTATTATTATAATTATTATTATTATGATTTTTATTATGATTATTATTATTATTATTATAATTATTATTATTATGATTATGATTTTTATTATTATTATTATTATTATTATGATTATTATTATGATTTTTATTATTATTATTATTTTTATTATGATTATTATTATTATTATTATGATTATTATTATTATGATTATTATTATGATTTTTATTATTATTATTATTATGATTATGATTATTATGATTATGATTTTTATTATTATTTTTATTATGATTATTATTATTATAATTATTATTATTATGATTTTTATTATGATTATTATTATTATTATAATTATTATTATGATTATGATTTTTATTATTATTATTATGATTATTATTATGATTATTATTATTATTATGATTTTTATTATGATTATTATTTTTATGATTATTATTATTATTATTATTTTTATGATTATTATTATTATTATTATTATTATTATTATGATTTTATTATTGTTATTATTATTATTATGATTATGATTTTAATATGATTATTTTATTATGATTATTATTATTATTATGATTTTTGTGATTATTATTATAATTATTATTATTATGATTTTTATTATGATTATTATCATTATTATGATTTTTATTATGATTATTATTATTAAGATTATTATTATTATTATTATTATGATTATTTTATTATTATTATTTTTATTATTATTATGATTATTATGATTATTATTATGATTTTTATTATGATTATTATTGTATTTGAAAATGAGGTTACATCAAAAGGAGATCACTCATATTCTTGTCTAGGGTTGTCAGATTGGCCTTTTAAAACCAATTTTTGAAAATTTGGCCCTTTTCTTTTCTTTTTTTTTAAGCAGTTTGGCTTTCTAAAATTGTATTTGGCTATTTTTCAAAGTGAAACATAGATTAACTAAGGAAGGAAAAAAGCAGAATATTATATAGATTGATCCGGATAACAAATGATCCTAGTTAACTGCTGATTTTTTGTTCATCCCCAATTCACAATAATAATAATAATAATAATAATATGAAAATAAATAATGTTGATAAAGAAAATAGTCTGGAGAGATTTAATATATACCACTTACCAAATGTAATAGGTCTGCTTTTTCAACTAAGCTCCAACCCCTGTCCCATCGCAATAATGTTGCATCCTTGTGCCTGTTTTAGAAGTATTTTAATGGAATGTGCTCTGATGAACTCATTGCGTATGTGCTCCGTTGACATACATATCCTCAACAAACCTGCTTATCAACAAAATCCCACCCCTTCACTGTTGAGGTCCCTAAATGCCAGAAAGCTTTCTACTCTAATAGTTTCTTCCCTCGAACAGCTAGACTTTGGAATTCCCTTCCTGCTACCTGCTTCCCTGAGAGTATTGATATGTAGAAGTTTAAATGTAATGTAAACTAACATCTTGTTAATCTTTCTTAGGCACGGTCCCAAATTGTAGCCCCTGGTGTCCAAGTGGCGATATTATGCCTTGTTAGGGATGAAGGTGAGTAGAAAGACAAAGTACTGTAATCTTAAATTTATTGATCCCAAACTATGCAGAGTAAAACAAATAGTCGCAGCATATTTCCAAATTCTTGTTCCCCCACACCACTGGCTCACTCGGTGGCTTTCTCTAAAATTGTTTTTTTGTTGTTGTTTTTTTTCTGATACCGTCGTCTCACACGCACACAGGGGAGCCATGGCTCTCCAGGTTGGGAAATCGATGTTGATTCCAGCTTTTTTTTACACTAGCTATTACTATCCATCTACTTTGTTTAGGTTTCCGAATTAGTGGCTACAATGTCTGAATACCAAAAAGAAATGGAAGGCCGCGTTTCAAATTTGGAGAACCATTTAAAGACGACGGAAAATGATATCAAAGAAAGAACTGAGCAGGTAAATAATCCCCATATTAAAAAAAAATAAATAAAAATATAGAAAAATTTGCATGATGGACGTACCGTGATGAAAGGAAAATATCGTATTCCAAAAATCGCGTAAATTGGTCAAGTAATTTTATTTTTAAATAAGAAAATCAAATTTTATGCATAACAGGATAGCATCCATCTTATACACCATTTGAAAACAATCTAAAAAAAAAAAAAAAAATTCAAAGGGAGATAACTCAGTAATTTAATGGACTAAAATGTCTGTATTGTATTTCTTTTAGTCTGTCTAGTTGTCTCTCCAGCCCACTTTTTCTTGGAAACTACTGGGCTAATTTGGCTGAAATTGTGTCTGGACCTTTATGATGATAAGGTGCAGCAAACTAAGTAATATGGTATCTGTTCGATGCAGAGGAAGGAATTAATAAGGGTTAGTCACCACAATACCACATTTACTCTAGATGTTTGGCATAAAGCACTCATTCTAAGTTAACACACACACACACACACATATATATATATATACATATATATACATATACATACATATATACATATATATATACAATATTTATTACGACACTATATATACATATTTATACAACCTTGAAATATGTATATATAGTGTCATAACAAATATTGTATCTTCAGCTCTCACATCCACGATCGAGCACTGTATTGGATTTTTTTCATTGTCTCCTGACACGCTATATATATATATATATGTAAATATATATATATTTCCGTAGAAATATATTTTCTTATTATATATCAATCCTTATTTAAGAAGCTCAATGTAATTACAGAGCAATATAGAGAATAAATGACAAAAAGTTATATTCCAAAATTCATGATGTTGACCATCTTATAATTTATTCCTTTAATTCAGTTTACTGATACAATTCTTGACAGTATCTGTTTCGAAACGCAAAATCAATCACTTAATTATATCAATCTGAATCTATTCTGCCCTTAACTCATCAGAAGAAATAGCAACAATCAATCCGTCAAAAGGAAATGAAGTGTGATTTGACATGATTAAAATCCGAAAATTGGAAGAGAAGCTGCAGATACCTTTTTATTTTTCCATTACGCCATATTGAATTTTTATCAAACAAAGTCATTAAACCCAACTATTCATACTAACAATTTTAATTAATTAATGAATCCTCTACCAAAATGTTCTATTTAATAATTAGTAAATTTATTATTAAGCTTTGTATACATACTTATGAAAATAATATTAACAAATTATAAACTATTATACATGTTTGTATATACGAAACTAAATAAAAAAAAAAAATATATATATATATATATATATATATATGTATATATATATATATTTCTGTGGAAATATACGTTATTTCCTTATAATATATACCAATCCTAATTTAAGAAGCTCAATGTAATTACAGAGCAATATAATGAATGAATGACAAAAGTCTGCTTCAAATTTCACGATGTTGACCATCTTGCAATTTATTCCTTTAATTCAGTTGATATTCACAATACCAATTTCAAAATGGCTTAATGTAAACATATTATAAGGTCTTTACAGCTTCTTTTCTAATTTTCGGATTTTTAATCATGTCAAAACGTATTTTATTTCTTTTTGATGGATTGATTGTTGCTATTTCTTCTGATGAGTTAAGGGCAAAATAGATTCACTGATTGATATAAAAATTAAATGATTGATTTTGTGCTACGAAACAGATAATGTCAAGAATTGTAAATATCAACTGAGTTAAAGGAATAAATTGTAATCATGAACTTTGGAATGTAGAGTTTTGTCATTCATTCACTATATATATATATATATAATTCAGAATAATGAAATACAATAAATCTACTGGTGTGCAAATCCAGTGATTATCAGTCTTACAATATATATATATATATATATGTATATAAATAAAATGAACTCATTTTTTCCTGTCTGATTTTGACCTTAATAGGATTAAAAATCAAGATATTTCATGTAAATATAATATGCACAAACGGCAGAACAATATCTGAGGTGTGTTATAGGCTTATTATTTCTCAAATTCCTCGATAATCTTAGATTTCTATACTTTTTCTGCTGAGAAGTCACGGCCAAAATCGGTTAAGATCAATGGAAGTGGTAAAATATTTTCTCTCTAATAAATTCCTCCTCCCCCTGCCACCACTTAACACCGTTTGGGGATCGTTCACAAGGAATAGTTGAGAAGAGAACACCGGTTTGGCTTCGTAGTTCTTTCATGTGAAGTTATTTAAAATCACTAAACTAAGCTGCAGTGTTCTGTGGCGTAGTGGTTAGCGTGCTGGACAATTCACATTATATTTTCACGTTCGCGCCGACCTACCCTAGTCGTTTTTTTTTTTTTTTTTTTTTTTTTTTCCTAAACAACTGGAATGGACTTTTCTTGGTGGTTGAACTGTTAACGTTGCAGATATTTTTTTTTTTTTTTTTCACACTTTATTTTCCTACTTTTACTCATGACTCCGGGTTTGATCCTTCCTGCTTACCTACCATAACATTTTTAAAAACTCCCCCCCCCCCGGTCCCGGAAACAAACACTCGGGCAACGCCGGGTACCCCCGCTAGTATATATATATATGAGCAAACAGCTAATGAAATATGTTAAAAAACACTTTGAAATGAGTTAAAAACATATTTAATTTGAAAAGGAAACACTAGATAAATGGATAGTCCTTAATCTGCGGAGTTTCGAAGAAATACTCTCCTTCTCATCAGAGGGTAGGAATTAGCAAAATGCAGGATCGGATTTTGCATGCAGAAGTATTTGATGAAACAACAAATAAGTCAAAGATCTTACTTGAAAACAAAATAAGTTAAGCAGAGAGAATATGGTAAAGAAAAAGGTGATTACACATTAATGGATAGTCTGGTGGAAGATAAAAATATCCTGTGACGGTAAAATCCAAATGTAAAACTTCAAGAAAGTTAAAAGAATTTCCATTTGTACAAGTAAAATCCAAGGAAATCCCGTAATTGGAAGAAGATGGTCCATAATAATCCAAAGGCAGAAATCCATGGAATAATTCACAAAAAAGTGTGTACAAGGAAAAAATAATATTAACAAAAGAAAAATAAGATGTGCTTTTCACTCTATTTCCGAGACATTATATATATATATATATATATATATATATATATATATAACTACTTCATTTACTCACATAAAATTAATATCCGAGAGTATAACTTTATGCATAAACTTTAAGTATTTACTTATATATATATATATATATATATATATATATATATATATATATATATATATAGTAAGTTATAAAAATATATATAGCAATTAAGCTACACAGAATATGGCCTGACGAATTTTCACAAGAATGAAATGCGGAATATTCTGTGTAGCTTAATTGCCATATATTTTTATAACTTACTACCTAGCTCTACCTATGTATTGAACACTGTTGAAGTAAATACTGAAATTTTATGCATGAAATTATATTTTCATATATTAATTTATGTGATTAAAATTAAGTTGTCACATATATATATGTATATATGTGTATATATATATGTACATATATGTATATATATATGTGAAAGGACCTGAAGAGGGATGGTCATTGACGAGAGAGTCAGAAGATTTGGGGCTATATATAATGATGGGGGAGAGCAGCGTGTTTTCCTTATGTAAATTAGATGTCTATATACATATATACATTTTATGAGAGAAAGTAAATTAGAGTAAACTAGCGTAGTGGATTACGTCTAAAAGTTAAAATATCGTAGAGATTTAAAAGATTGCTTCTGGAAATATAACCGTTATAGATTAAGTAAATAAAATGAAATGAGATTACGAAGGGAGTTTTTAAAAATTAGAGATAATTGAATTTGGATAAAATAGCGTAGTAACTTGACAGATGGTGTCTAAAAATAAGAATAGGAGGTGATAAAATGGGGTCTAAAAATAGACAATGATAAAATAAAATACGGTAAATAAGTAAAATAAAAATAATAAAATGAAGTGAAATTACGAATGGATTTTTTTTTTTTAAATATATATATATATATATATATATATATATATTTCTAGTTTAACCTGTGTCTAAATTGTTCTCTTTAATAATTATTTTCGACAGATAGGGAGCAATGTGGAAAAAACCTTTTCTTTGTTTAATTATATTGTTGGAATGGGAGATTATAGCTGACTCAATTAAACATCGTGTTGATCTGTTATGTATGTGTTTAAGGAAAGTTGCTTTGTTTAAATTAATTAAACGTAATTTAAAGAAAAGAATATACGTAGGAGAAAGTCAACGTAATTTAAAGAAAAGAATGTATGAACACAAGAAAGAGATGTAAAAAAACAACGATACATTCAACGCCATATTTTGTCACATCATGGAGAACGACCACCATTTAATTCCAATACAATTACAGATTCCGATTCTTTACAAATCTCTAAATATTCTACTATAAAATTGTTATTTTTTCACGATTGTCATGTTTTTTTTTTTGTTTTTTTTTTTGGTTTTTTTTTTGTTTTTTTTTTTGTTTTTTTTTTTTTGGTTTTTTTTTTTTGTTTTTTTTTTGGGGTTTTTTTTTTGTTTTTTTTTTTTGTTTTTTTTTTTTTTGTTTTTTTTTTTTTGGTTTTTTTTTTTTTTGTTTTTTGTTTTTTTTACATTGGTGTCACCACTTATCAAGGCCGATTGGCCACTCAAGGATAAGGGTTAAAGAGTGTACAGTAGTCAAAAGGACAATATAGTAATCGATAGTAATGGAAGTTTGGTAAATTTGTTAACTTAAGTGGAACGGCTCATCAGAAACTTGTTCACGTTGGACTTGAAGACAACCATATTATAGACAGCTGGAAAGCAGGAAAACGGAAGACAATTCCACAGGCGTGCAGTTCTAAGAAAGAAGCTTTGTTCATGGAATCTACGTTTAGGTTTAGGTACAGATAAAGAGTGGAGGGAATTATTGATAGTGTTTTCAGCTAGTCTAGTGTTTCTTGTGAAAGTTTGGCGAGGGGGGACCATAGATTGAAGCTCAGTCGAACACTTTCCATGAAAATAATGATAAAGCAGAGACAAACTCGCAACATCTCTTCTGTGAGATAGAGGTTGCAGCGAAGAGAAAAGGACATCTCCCACCAGGCCACGAAGTCATGTGTATATGTTTTCTCAAACGTATGAACATTGTGGGGTGGCGATCTGTAGATTTTAGTTTCATTGGACCCCCTGACAAAAGGAAGGTGAACCTGTAAGTTCACCCTTGTCTGTTTGTCCGTTCATCATGCAACAGTTACCCTTAAATGTAAATTCACCCTTGTCTGTTTGTCTGTCCGCTCTTTTCTCGATAACTACGCCTTGGAATTTTTTGAAATTTTGCACAAACATTAAACATGATATGAGTAAAAAAGTAACAGAATGGATTTTCTAGGAAAAAAAAACTCCGGCTGGCCCTTCCCCTCCCTCTTCCCCAGGGGTGTCTTTCGGGTTAAAATGGCTAAAACTGATACTTTTGTGCTTATTAAAAAAAATTAATACCTTGGATTTTTATAAAACTTTCAAAAAAGTGTTAACTCACTGATTTCTATAATTTTGTTTGTCTATACTTTGCGATAACTCTTGGGTGTGACCCAGGGGCTCTTTTAGGGCTAAAAAAAACACTCCATTTTTGGGACTATTTTACCATATTTGTCCAAATTTCACTGTTTTGCATGGTGTTGAACTCAGTTAAAAATATGTTAAGGCCTTGGGGACTTTTGGGGCTAAATGGGGAGGGGGGCGTTGGGGGAGGCAAATGATGGACTTAGTAATTTTTTTTTTTTTTTTTTGCAAGGTGAAGAACTCAAATTTACATATGTTAAGGCCTAAAACTGCACCGTTTGTTCATTTTCACCTGGATTTGACGTCTCCTGAGGACTTTGGTGGCAAAATGGGGGAAGGGGGGGGCAAATGCTTAACTTGGTCATTTTTTTTATGCCTCATTCACTGTGCACTCACGGAGCACCATGCATGCTTCACTTGTTTTAAACAAAATCAAATGGAAAAAGATAATAAATGGCATTTTTTTGGCATCGGAAAATTGGCACAATTTTCCGATTCCGATAACTCCCAAAATTCTGATTTGTCCGATTTCTGATTCTGATATCTGGAATAGTTTGCTTTCCGAGTTGTAAACTATTGAAAAAAAAACTTAGTTATTCAAAAAAATTTTCAAAATGTTTTCATCTTTTGTGTTTCAATATTTTTCATTTTTATGATTTTTTCATTTTTATGATTTTTTCATTTTTATGATTTTTTCATTTTTATGATTTTTTCATTTTTATGATTTTCTTATTTTTATGATTTAGATTCGAAACTACAAGGAACAGAATGAAATGACTTCCCTTGAACTCGAAGACAAAATGTCTCTTCTGGAACATGCTGACCAAACGTGCCACAAATTACAGCTGGAACTGACAGAAAAAAAGTCGACGGTGCAGACTTTAACACAGGTTTACCAATACTTTTTCTGATTTTTTTTGCGTGTTTTAAAGCAAACACATTATTAATGATTTTATAGAAAACAAGCAGATATATCTGGCATTGCCCGGTATTAAATGTAACATTAAATTGCTTTAAAAAAATGAAATAAAAAACACGGAAAGAAACCGAGACATGTGCATGCGAGTATTACGTTTTTTTTAAACAGTTCAGTAAAAAAAAAAAATACTCAAGCTGAGATTGGAACCAAAACCTAAACACAGTGAGTCAAGTACAATAACCATTATACCAGTTTGACATGCTTTTTTAAGCGTGTTTTCAAACCTACTTATTCTCAACATAAGAAATCTGTCATGTGAACAATTTGCACACATCTGGGAAACAGTTGACAAACAGATAAAAATCCGATCAGTTTTGACCCATTAGTAGCCCTTTTTACGGGATGAAAACTGATAAAAAAAGTATTCCACATGTCTGAATACCTTATATACCAAATTTCATATCTGTAAATCAAAAATTTGTTGAGTATATGGGTTGAGAAGTGTCCTCACATACATTCTCACTTTAATAGATATGTAGACTAGCGATATTTAACCAGTGTTGCTGGACAAGAAATACACGAGGTGATCACAAAGTGTTTTATTATTATTATTATTATTATAACAACAACAACAATAATAATACTAATAACAACAACAACAATAATATGGAAAGATACACTGAATAATAATAATGAAATATTAAGTAAAACTCTGGAATGCGGAGACTAATATATAAACCACATACGCGGGCCAGACGAGCGATTAACGAGACAAAACAGAAACCGTTACATGGAACCAAAAACATTGAAGCTGTATATTTATTGGTTCTCCATCCCCATTCCCATAACCCAATTACCCTCCCACCCAGAATGATGCCAAATAGTCGAGAAGGCTCAAGGGGGATGAAAAGACTGAGGAGAGAGCGCTGACTAGACGTCTGCTGAACAAATTCCAAGAGAACTGGTACCTTGGACAGGCTTATTGCCATTTAAACTTCAGTGGAGATCAATGGCCACTGCTAGCGAGAAATCAATGCTTAGCGGCTGTTGCGATAATGCAAATTCATTTGCAAATGTTATCGAAAGAGGTGGAGGGTACTGGAAATCTGGGGAGACTTGTTGTCACTCAGTTACCAGGGAACACTACAGGTTGTTCTCAAGGAGAAATCCTTTACAACTTGTGTGAAAACTCCTTGTGAGCCAATAATAATAACAACGATAACAATAATAATAATAATAACAACAACAACAACAACAATGATAATAACAGTAATAAAAATAACAATAATAATAATTATAACAATCATGATAATAACAATAATAACAATAATAATAATGATAATAATAAAAACAGCAATATTGATATAAAAACAATAATAATAATAAGCAATAAATGCAAAAACAATAATAATGAGAATAATAATAACAATAATGATAATAATAAAAACAGCAATATAAAAACAGTAATGATAATAATAATAACAACAACAATAATAATAATCACAACAATAGTAATAATAAACAATAAATACAATAATAATAATGATAATAATATTGATGTAACATTTTCATAGATCGCACATGTTCTCATAAATGCAAACCTAGTTTAAATAAATTTCTTAACTCAATTTTTCTAACTTGGGAATAGTGCAACATTTTCTAAATATCATTATAAACTCTTCCAGAACATTAAACGATGTTTATAATGATTGAACTATTAAAGAAAGAATGAAGAAGAAATACAGTTGCAAGTGAGGAAGAATTTTATATATATTTTTTGTGCCTCTCTATTTTAGACCATCCAGAATCTGAAAGAACAAGAAAAAGAATCAACTAGAAACAAATCTGAAACAACACAGGAACTACGATTGACACGAGAACGTCTTCAAAGCCAAACAAACGATTTCATTTTAGTTCGTCATCAGCTTGAACAGTTACGGCACGAACACGACAAACTCGCACAGCAACTTGATAATATGGCTGTCACAATAAGTGTAAGTTTTTTTTTTTTGGTCCCAAAAAATTTATTTTCAGGGACACAAGCGTTGCATTTATTATATACCCTTGGTCTTGTATTATTTATTATCTGTAAATCCGAGCTATAAATACCGCTTGTCTGCTCGTTTTAACTTTTTTCTTCTTGTCCTATTTATTATCTGCCCCTGTTTCTTGCACCACTTATTATCTGCCCCTGTTTCTTGCACCACTTATTATCTGCCCCTGTTTCTTGTACCACTTATTATCTGCCCCTGTTTCTTGCACCACTTATTATCTGCCCCTGTTTCTTGCACCACTTATTATCTGCCCCTGTTTCTACCCTCGTCTTCTTATATTATTTATTATCTTTACATCATCAGCGCTCTGATCCCTCATCTGGCATCAATTGAAATGGATGGTTCTCGTCTTGGGGAGGCTCCATGTTTTGACAAGCTTCTGGGTTTGACCTTTACCCCTGATCTGAAATGGAACACGTACATCAAGTCTGTTGCCCAGGTCACTGGGAAAATGGTGGGATCTTAATACTGTTCCAGAAGATATCTCACTACTGATGCAATTCTCTATCTGTATAAAAGCCAAGTATGTCTAAGGATGGAGTACTGTTGCCACATCTGGGCAGGAGCTGATAAAAACAGCCTATCCTGCTTTGACAGAGTACAAACTCTTCCCTGCAACGTCTCTTCCACAGAAGAGACGTTGCACGCCTGTCTTTGTTTTATCGTTACCTCCACAGCAAGTGCTCGTCCAAGCTTCAATCTCTGGTCACTCCTCGCCAATCTTTCATGATAAACACTCGTCTAGCTGAAGCCAGTCAGTAATTTTCCCCACTCTTTAGCTGTGCCAAAACCAAAACGTAAATTCCATAAACAAACCTTGCACGCCTGTGGAACTCTGTTCCATTTGCGTGTTTCCCACCTGACTACAACTTGGATGTCTTCAAGTCCAACATAAACAAATTCCTGATGAATCGCTCCCTTAAGTAAGACACTTTATCAAATCTCCAATAACAACGATTACTACGATACTATCCCATTGATTACGGTACACACAATAACCCTTATCCCGAGTGGCTTCCAGGCCTTGATAAGTGGTGACCTCCATGTAAAAAAAAAAAAATAAAATAAAATTATCTGACCTTGTTTCTTGTACCACTTATTATCTGCCCCTGGTTCTATTCTTGTCTCTTTCTTACTGCTTATTTCTTTCAGTATGTTAAAGTGTTCAATTCTTGACAGCACCTGTTTCGTAGTGCAGAAACAATCATATAATTATTATTTACGTTTTTTAATATTTTCTGCTCTGACTCATCTTTAAAATGAAAAGAAAAAAGAATGTGGGCATGAATACATAAATCCGGAAAAATCTGAAAATTAATTGCGTTTTTTTTGCATTACAATGTCTCGATACAAAATTAATTTGTTCTGGTGTGACTTTCCTATCCTATATAACATCTTACATGTAAATATCTAATCTGTTCTAAGTAAAACTATGAAAACACTTGTTAAATTTTATTGTAAAGAGTAAAAAAAAAACTTGAATATTACCTAACTTACTTATTAATCCCTTCACTTTTTGATTATCTGCCCTTGTTTGTGTCCTTAGTCACCTTGTCTTTTTTATTATCTGCCCTTAAAATAGCTTTTCTCGTTCCGTTTTCAGAATAAAGAAACAAATATTTCTCAGTTGGTGGAAAAACTGAACACGATGCGTGTGGAAAAAGTCCAAACGGAAACCAGAATGTCGGCTAAAATAAAACAACTCCAACAGGAACTAAAAATGGAACAGCAAGCGCATGCAATGGAGGTTCGTTATTCCCCTCTATCACCTCGCCCCTCTCTCTCTCTCCCTCCCCCTCCATCTTTCTCGATCTAACATATAAATGTAATTTCCTTAATAAACAGAAGAAATAATTTCGCAGAAAACCTTTTATAAATTGCACAAAAGAAGATCTCAGGCATCTGAACCAAAGAACTAGGAAACTAATGAGCATGCACAAAGCACTGCACCTGACTATGTTATGTGGCCATTACGCTTGAACCGTATTTGTTACTGTTCAAACTCTCTCAGACGCCCACGCCATCTGGTACCGTCTTAATTAATTAAAGATCAACAAAGAAATGAGTAAGCATAATATTTATTAGCATGACGAGAAAGTTCTGGCAGAATTTTTAATTTTGATTTCAAAAGTATTTTCAAATCAGTTTTCATTATAATACCTTTACTTTATATATGACTACCGATGGGTACCCGGCGTCACCCGGGTGTTTGGAGGTGTGTGTGGAAACTCCGGGGGTGGGGGGGTTTAAAAAATAAAAAGTAAGTATGAGGATCGAACCTGAACCGTTGAGGCAAAGTTGTAAATTAAAGTGTGAAAAAAAAAAACATGCAACGTTAACCATTGCCCCACCGCGAGATGCTAACGGAAACACGTTTGAATTTATTTAATTACTTGGATTTCGCAGGTGTCCGTTTTAATGAGTTAATGAGGTCAAGTTTGACTGCGTGATAGTATTTTCCCAAGATGTTATAGGAAAAAGACTAACCCACATGCGGCGAGCGACAAATGTTGAATATTTATCTTCCCGAAATCGAGCAAATTAAATAGACAGGCGAGCTTCGTTTTTAACTGTGAGATATTACGATTTATATGTGATATAAAAAGTTTTAAAAAGTTGTGAACCGACCGACCGCTCCTCTGAAAAAGCGAACACACATACATACATTTTCGCTTTTATATTTAAAGACTACCCTGGGTGCCCGGCATTGCTCAGATGTTTGGAAGTGTGTATTGAGCAAAAAAAAAAAAAAAAAAAAGATGGTAGTAGGCAGGCAGGCTTGAACCCGTACAGCGAAGGAGGAAAAGAACGTGAAAAAAAAAAACATGATGTCTTTGTTGTTGCATCCATCGCCAAACTGGAAGTGAGGAAGGTTTAAATTAAGGCTAGTCAATCGAAAAGAGAGGATGACTTTCGAAAATATCGGTGAAAAAAAGCGACCCCCCTCCCTGTAGAAAAGTACCCAGTTGAAGGTGAAGATATTAATGTTTTCAGCCAATTTTTTGATATTTGTCGTCCGAAGGGTCGAGCTTCAAAACAATACTGATCTTGTGAAAATCCAGCACCTCTTTCAAAAGTTTTAGACAGATATACATACATACATACATTTAAACAGACAGGTGAGATTTATATAATAGACTAACGAGGGGTACCCGGCGTTGCCCAGGTGTTTGGAGGTGTGCGTGGTTTTGGGTAAATCAAAACTCCGGTGGAGGGGGGGGGATTAAAATAAAATAAAATGTTTTGGTAGGTAAGTATGAGGATCGAACCCGAACCCTTGAGGCAAAGTTGGAAATTAAAGTGTGAAAAAAAAAAGAGTGTGACGGTTTTAACCATTGGGCCACTGCGAGATGCTAACGGAAACACGTTTGAATTTATTTAATTACTTGAATTTGGCAGGTGCACGTTTTAATGACTTAATGAGGTCAACTTTTAACTGCGGTGTAGCATTTCATTTAGTGCGGGAATGCTTTTTTATTTTTTTTTTTCCCCAAGACGTTGGAGGTAGGGGGAAACATTATAGGAAAAGGCCTAACCTACATGCGGCGAGCGAAAACTGTTGAATATTTATCTTCCCAAAGTCGAGCAAATTAAATAGACAGGCAAGCTCTGTTGTTAAATCTGAGATATTATGATTTACATGTGATATAAAAAGTTTTAAAAAGTTGTTAGGTGACCGACTGCTTCTCTGAAAAAAGCCTTTCTTGGACATACACAAAAAGCGAACATACATTTTCGCTTTTATAAATATAGAGATTTTAAAGAACATTTTTTGCTCTATTTAATTATTTAAATTACAATCGTTTTTAAACAATTATGTCTTCTTGTTATGTCTGTTGAATGCAAGATGGAAAAAACAGCAAATTCGCACAATTTTCTTATTTCAATTTTAACTAGATCAAAAAGCTGCTGAAACAACTTGCAATATCAACGAAGCATTTGGCCCAGGTACCACTATTGAATGCACAGCACAGTGGTGGTTTAAGAAATTTCATGGCGGTGACAGGAGTCTTGAAGATGATGAGCATAGTAGTCAGTCATTAGATATTGACAACGATCAATTAAGAGCTTTAGTCGAAGCCAATCCATGCACAACTGCTCGATAACTTGCTTCTGAATTAGATGTAACGTATATGATGACTTCCAATTACTTGAGAGAGATTAGAAAGACAAAAAAACTTGCCTAACAAATTGAACGACAACAAATAGAAACGCTGTTATGAAGTGTCACCTTCCCTTCTTTTTTGCAACGAGAACAACCCGGGCTGTGACTTGCAATGAAAAGTGCAATGCTCAGCTCAGTGGTCAGAAGACGACAAAGCTCCACGACACTTCCTGAAGTCAAAGTTGCACCAAAACGAGGTCATGCTGACTGTTTGGTGATTTGTGACTGGCCTCATCCATTAGTTTTTTGGATACAGATGAAACTATTATAGCAGGGAAGTAGTGTCCACAAATAGATGAAATGCATCAGAAACTTCGACAACAACACCCAGCATTAATCAACTGAAAAGGCTCAATTCTCCTCCACGACAATGCTCAACCGCATGTTGCTAAACCGATCCTGCAGAAGTTGAACGAATTAGGCTACGAAACTCTGCCTCATCCACCATACTCTCCAGACCTCTCACCTACTGACTAACACTTTTTTCAAGCATCTCAACAACTTTCTTCATGAGAAATGCTCCAAAAACTTAAGTGATATCAAAAACGCTTTAAGTGACTTCATCGCCGCCAGAACGTAAGATTTTTACGTTACTGGCAGAAATACACTTGTTTTGTGTTGTCAAAGTGTGTTGATTCTGATGGTGCTTATTTCAATCAATAAACTTTTGTTTGAGCCGAGATATTTTCACTTGAATTTCAAAGTTAAAAACCCCAAGAACTTTTTTGTCAACCTGATATCATATAAATGTCAACCTGATATCATATAAATGTCCACCTGATATCATATAAATGTCAACCTGATATCATATAAATGCCAACCTGATATCATATAAATGTCAACCTGATATCATATAAATGTCAACCTGATATCATATAAATGTCAACCTGATATCATATAAATGTCAACTTGATATCATATAAATGTCCACCTGATATCATATAAATGTCCACCTGATATCATATAAATGTCAACCTGATATCATATAAATGTCCACCTGATATCATATAAATGTCAACCTGATATCATATAAATGTCAACCTGATATCATATAAATGTCAACCTGATATCATATAAATGTAATAAACAGAATAAATATTTGAGCAGTAAAATACTCTGGACTGTTTTTAAACTGCACCAAAGAAGAACTCAGGCATCTGAACCAAAAACTAGGAAACTAATGAGCATGCACAGCAATGCATTACATCTGGCCATGCGTAATGTGGCCATTATACTTCTCTCCTGGAGCCTCATGTCGTCTGGTACCATTGAAAATGAACAAACAAACAAAAATAAATAAATCCGACTCAGCTTTGTTTTTTCTGGTTCAACAAAAAGGCATTTATTACTGTTACTTTCCAAACAATGCCTGCTTCTTTTTTTTCTAACTGTTCATTTTATCTGCCATGAGATTAACAAAACATTAATACTGTAACTCTTTTCCCTCTCCCATTGTAAAACTCATTCATGTTCTGCAAGGCAGGGAACAAAAATGATAAAATCCACTATAAAACACTTAAACCAAACGCTACAAACTAGCAATTGAAGATACAAAGAGCTTGAAGAATAAAAAAAAACTTCTACAAAATAACTGGGTGCAACATTAATACTATTTCCAAAATTACTGGATTCAGCATTAAATAACCCGAAAAGGGTTGATATGCCATAAAACAACCAAACCAAACCAAACTAGTTCGTTCAGTTGTAAATAAATAAATATAACGGCATAAATAAAGTTGGGATTGATTAAAGCACACCTTGTATGTAAAATGTTTTTGACTCCTAATGGGGGTATGAGACGAATGAATTCGCCAATCATTTTTATAACCAACGTCTGTGCTAAACAACCAATGAAAACGTTTCAAAATTATTATAAAAATTGTCGAATTTTGGATTCAATCAGTTTGCCATTTGCTACGTCACAGACCGCATTTAATTCTTCGCCGCCATCTTGTTTACTGATCTGAACTAAGCCGCCATCTTTGTTCAACACAAATGTCTCAAAACTTAACATTGTACATATTAGTTCAGTATCTGGGTAGATACCAGATACCAACAGTCCCTTGCTTACATACAATATGCGACCATCTGTCTCAGAGAGTGGAGGATTTCGTTTGTTGTCATAAACAGACTTTTTTCAAGCACTGTAATGAAGGTAATTTTATTAAATGCAAAAATTATCAGTGATAGTTTAACTATTGAACTTCACAATTTTTCAAGTTTGAAGACAATCATAGTAGCTTTACCCTTTAAACTAAAATTAACAAATAAATATTTTTAATCATCAACATCATAATCTATAAATATAAAAGCGAAAACGTATGTATGTTTGTATGTGTGTTCGCTTTTTCTGTGTGTCTACAAAAGGCTTCTTTCAGAGAAGCGGTCGCTCGCTTCACAACTTTTTAAAACTTTTTATATCACATACAAATCGTAATATCTCACAGTTAACAATGAAGCTCGCCTGTCTATTTCATTTGCTCGATTTCGGGAAGATGAATATTCAATATTTGTCGCTCGCCGCATGTGGGTTAGTGTTTTTCCTATAACATCTTGGGGGGGGGAAAGTGTTCAGCAGTAAATACTATCCCGCAGTCAAACTTGACCTCATTAACTCATTAAAACGAGCACCTGCTAAATTCAACTAATTAAATAAATGCAAACGTGTTTCCGTAAACATGTCGCGGTGGGGCAATGGTTAACGTTGCACTTTTTTTTTTCACAACTTTGCCTCAACGGTTCGGGTTCGATCCTCATACTTACTTTTTTTTTTAAACCCCTCCCCCAAACACCCGGGCAACGCCGGGTACCCCTCGCTAGTTCATGTCATAAAGGGTTAATTTTTTGGTTTATTATATATTGTATCAAATTTTGTTTTGAAAACTTGAATTTTGTCTGGAAAAGTCCTTGAAAATTGACATTGAAAATCTGTAACATTCTCTTGTTGGTTGTAGTTTTGGCCACAGACAATGGAATGTTTCTGCTTTACCAATATTTCCATGCAAAATTATTGTCTTGTTATTTTACATTTCTGATGACCGTCTCGGCCCTAAATAACATGACAATATTCTGAACAGCTTGGTATTATTTCTTTGTGCTTTTGTTCACTAACTGGTGCGATTTGTATTTCCCAACAGCTCGAACGCTTGAAAGAGACGCAGGTTTTGCTGCAGGCGAACAAGGACGAACTTTGTGGGTTGCTTAACGAAACCAATCAGCAGAAACTGAAGAACGGCACAAAACACGAACAGGAAATGAACTCCGTCAAAGCGTCTTTGCATTTATTGCAAGACGAATTGAAGGTTCAAAAAGACAGTGTTACGTCACTCAACGAACAACTCGTCTTGAAGGTAAGAATTCATTTCTTTTTATTTTCGTTCTTTGGTTGGTATGACTGCAATATTGTGTTTGCCTGCTGGAAAACAAATATATCTTGCATTGCTCGGTCGTAAAATATGCTAAACTATGATATTTTGATTAATGCAGATTTCATATTTATTATTAAACTAGTGAGGGGTACCCGGCGTTGCCCGGGTGTTTGGAGGTGTGGGGGGTTAAAAAAAAAAAACAAGTAAGTATGAGGATCGGACCCGAACCGTTGAGGCAAAGTTGTAAATTAAAGTGTGAAAAAAACAAAAAAAACGTGCAACGTTAACCATTGCCCCACCGCGAGATGCTAACGGAAACACGTTTGAATTTATTTAATTACTTGGATTTAGCAGGTGCCAGTTTTAATGAGTTAATGAGGTCAAGTTTGACTGCGGGATAGTATTCATTTACTGCTGAACGCTTCCCCCCCCCCCCCCCGGATCTTATAGGAAAAAGACTAACCCACATGCGGCGAGCGACAAATATTGAATATTTATCTTCCCGAAATCGAGCAAATTAAATAGACAGGCGAGCTTCGTTGTTAACTGTGAGATATTACGATTTATATGTGATTTAAAAAGTTGTGAAGCGAGCGACCGCTTCTGAAAAAAGCCTTTTGTTGACATACAGAAAAAGCGAACGCACATACATACATACATACATACATACATTTTCGCTTTTATATTTATAGATTATATTGGACTTAATATATAATAATAATTTAAAAAGTTGATAAATTTGGGTATTAAACTTATATTTGGATTTTAGCTCGAGAAAATCAATGCAAAAGTGTGAAAATTAAAAAACATGGAATTTGCCAGGTGAAAGTCAAATAATGGCATTACGAATATGCATGCATAACGTAATAGCTATTGGTTCATGTTTTAAGTTTCAGCCTTGCAGTAAACATGTCTTCATAGCTCAGGCATTAACGTCAAAGGAAAAAGTAAATCGTAAGCTAAACGTTTTGATTTTGATTCTCGGTGGTGGTGCACCAGTCCTTTTTTTTAAAACTTTTTAAATCATTGCTATATATTTGTCCAATATAATGTATATATATATAAGGCAAAATGTGTGTGTATGTATGTATGTTCGCTTTTTGTGTATGTCCGCGAAAGGCTTTTTTCAGAGAAGCGATCGGTCGACTCACTTCTTCTTAAAACTTTTTATATCACGCCTAAATGATAATATCTACGAGTTAACAACGGGGGTCGCCTGTCTATTTAATTTGCCCGACTTTCAAAAGATAAATATTCCACATATTCAGATCGCCGCATGTTGGTTTCACTTTTCAGTATAAAAACAGCGAAACAGGATTCGAACCGGATGTAAATGTCACCGTCAACTATCCTGCAGTAAAACGATTTGACCTCATTAAAAACTGCGGAATAGCGTGATGTTTGGCATTAACTTTTTAATCGTTCTTACACTGACTGTTGCTGTAGCGCAGGTGTTCGGGCTTAGCCTATGGGCCTCAAGGTGCTTGGTTCGAGCCGACCTGTCACCAAGCCCCCTCCCTTATTTTTATTTTTCATTTTTAAAATCGCTGTTTTTTTCTCGTTTTTTTTTTATATTTAAACAGGGTTAAGTTTTCTTTTTGTTCTGCGTTAAACCCCCCCCACCCCCACCCACCACCACCACCACCAAACGCACATGCCTACAAGCACCCGGGCAATGCCGGGTACCCCTCGCTAGTCCTCACCTGTCTGTTTAAATGTATGTATGTATGTTTGTATGTCTGCCTAAAACTTTCGACAGAGGTGACGGAATTATACGAGATTGGTATCATTTTGAAGCTGGACCCTTTGGACGACAAATATTGAAAAATTGGCTAAAAACATTAATTCCTTCACCCTCAATGGGAAACTTTTTTCGCTGATAGTTTTGAAAATCATCCCCTCTTTTTGATTGACTAGCCTTAATTTAAACCTTTGCCACTTCCAGTTTGGATTATGGGCACAACAGCAAAGATGTCAAGGTGTTTTTTTTTTCATTCTTTTCCTCCTTCGTGGTACTTTTTTTTTTTTTGCTCAACACACATCTCTAAATATCCAGGCACCCAGGCTAGTATAAATACAAAATCTGCGTTAATCAAAATATCATATTTAAGCGTATTTTATGACTGGGCAATGCCAGGCGGCCTGCTAGTATATATATATATATATATATATATATATATATATTTTTATTTGTTTTTGTTAGCGATACTCTTTGAACGAATTCAATTATTTATACGAAAGTGCATTTTTACCTAAATGCGAGTTGGGAATAATTTTCCCTTTGACCAATTTGGTACCCCCCTAAATGGGGAGCGGCATATATATATATTATTTTTAAAATATAATTATCCACTGACACGTGTTTCATCGTCTAGATTCAGCCACTCTGATGAGTCGTAGACGACGAAACACGTGTCAGTGGATAATTATATTTTAAAAATAATATATTAAATTGTTTAGTAGGTTTTTACTTTATTGACAACTCAACACCTACCTTTAAAATGACGAATTTTACATGTTTTTTGGGGTATGCTGAAAACAAATATCAAATTCAAATTTGGGACAGACAAGTAGTTTTTTGGATATTAAGACATTTTTTTTTTCAGTGTTCTTAATGAAAGTCAGTGGCGGTTGCCATTCTTGATATGGAGAAGCGGAGTATTTTGTAACATGCATGTGCATTAGTACTTTTCAGTTGAGGAAAAACATGGCCACCAGTGAAAACATAATGCGTTACACTGGATAATAAATGTGATATTCTTTATCAGCATACCTGAAACCGTATGAAAGCCATCAATTTAATGGTGAATGCTAAGTTGCCATTAAGGTAAAAAAAATGCCAAAACTTTATGATGTTAGTTTTAAAAAATGTCTGGACACTAAAATTTACACCAACGCATCCAGTATTTTTGTTTTCATAATATAAAATTTGATCGGTAAAATATTTCCTTTCGATATTATTTTGGTCATTGATTTTAATATAAGCAGAAAATGGGATGAGACATTTTGCCATTAAAATATATTTTTTTTCTTGTTTAAAAAATATATTTGAAAATTTGGATAACTTTTGGTATACTGTTTTTTTTTGTTTTTTTTTTTAATCCAACACATAAGTACTTAATTAAATTTTTGTGCTATTTTGTTTTATTTTCAGAAATTACTAAACAAATACCTACAAAGTTTTTATATTCTTGCCCTGGATGTATCTAAAATTTAGAAATAATTTTTCATACTTTAGGTGTCAACTGGGCCAGATTTTGTCAGGGGTTGTTTTTCAGCTATTTCCAATGTTATCTCTTTATGGTGCCGAGCAATGCAGGGTAGCCTGGCTAGTTTAAATTATTAAATTATTATGGTGACGTTCGATTAATAATTTACTAATTGAATCAAATTGTTATAAAACTACTTTTGTTAACATAATGACGTTTTTATTTCCATTTATAAAATTTTCGACACTTACCCAGTTTTACTCAAATAAACTATTTTTATTTTTATAATTGCAAAAAAACTTTATTATGTACTTACCCGTTAGGTTAAAAAAATGTCTGTACACCAAAATTTATGTAAATTCATCCAGCATAAGTATTAAAATGTTTGACTCGTCATAAATTTAATTTTTTTATTTTAATTCTTTTTTTTTTTGGCTTAGCTTTTTTATTAAAAAAAAAATTTTTTTATTCAATTTTCACCCCAAACAAGGCACAGTGCCACTTTAAAGTAGGAGGCTACTATCAGGAACATAAGTTGCAGGGGTACTATGTGGGGAGTTGGGCAGCAAGATGTTTGTTCACATTACACTTGAACTTCTGCATGTCAGTACAGTTGGGAAAGCAGAATCTTGGAAGGGAGTTCCAAAGTCTAGCAGTTCTGGGGAAGAAACTATTGGAATAGAAGGTTTTCTTACACCTAGGGATCTTCACTGTGAAGGGGAGGGATTTAGCTGCTTGTCGGGTTTGTCGGAGGGATTCACGTCGAGGGGGTACAAGTGCTTGTAGTTCATCAGAGCATTCACCATTAAAACACTTGTAGAACAGGCAGAGGGATGCAACATTTCGTCGATGGGGCAGAGGTTGAAGCTTAGATGACAGTTCAGGACCTATCAGGTTGGCGATTCTCTTTTGAACCTTGTCTAGGAACGAGAGACAAGTAGCAGATGCACCAGCCAAAATGTGACAACAAATGTACTAAGTCCCTAAGGCATTTCTAAAGAATTTCTTTTGTTTTATTGACAGGATGTTACTTTGTCGAAATTACAGTCGGATTTGAAAAGTTATGAAACAAAGTTTCTGCAGATGAGAATTCTTCAGTTGGAGCAGAACACAGTTCATCAGCCGAAAAATGGTTCTGTGTTTCCCACTGAGTCCGTGGCAAATATGTCGGACAAACATTTCACTGGTGTCTCATCGGCAAAGACAGAACAGAGGTATTTGCAGTGATGGCTTTTATCGTTAGCGTTAGCAGATGTTGTTTCAGGAATTAAAAAAAATTTTCACCAACCTTTTTTTTTTATTTTTTATTTTTTTTTTATTTAACTTTTTTCAGCCTAAGCACTGAAACCTCAACGGTTGGTGTGATAGGGGACGTACAGTGAGTACAAAAAGTATCCGATACAAAGCGAAAAGTTGATTTATTTTTGTTACACGAATACAAAGACAATAACAAAATGTTATTCTGATGTATTTTTGTATGATGAATACAAATCTCGTATCAAAAATCATATATAATTATGCGTTCACGAGATAATTACATAAATGTCATACGCACACATTTTTTTTTTTTTTTACACGGTGGTCACCACTTATCAAGGCCCAGAAGCCACTCAGGGATAAGGGTTATTGCAAGTACAGTACGTTAGTGTGGAGATTTAATGAAGTGTTTACTTAAGAGGGCGGTTCATTAGGAATTTGTTTACATTGGACTTGAAGACATCCAAGTTGTAGTCCGGAGGGAAGCAGGCAGGCGGAACAGAGTTCCACAGGCGTGCAGTTCTAAGAAAGAAGCTTTGTTCATGGAATCTACGTTTTGATTTAGGCACAGATAAAGAGTGGGGGGAAATTTTTCACAGTGGATTTAGCTAGACGGGTGTTTTTCGTGAAGGATTGGCGAGGAGGGACCAGAGATTGGAGTTCAGACGAGCACCTGCCATGGAAATAAGATAAAATAAGGATTTATAGTTTCCTTCCATTATGGGTAGGATTCTAACACTGTTTCCTTTTCACTTACGTATGGTCTAGGAAGACTTTTAGACTCAGCATTAATATTAAACACTAATACTAATTACGCAAAGAAATTATTATCTTCCCTAGTATAGGGAAAATAATAATCAAAGGACAAAATATTAAGACAGACCTGGTTAATTCATACTATTACCCCAAACTTTTTTTTCTTAAATAATTTAAACAAATGAATAAGATTAGAGGAAAAAAGTGTACGTAGGTATTTAAACAACGTATTTTTAAAAGTGTATATGTATATAGACACTGAACAATCCAACCTTTTCATACACACACATTTATAGTTTCCTTCCAGTTATGGGTAGGATTCTAACACTGTTTCCTTTTCATTTACGTATGGTCTATGATCGTTTTCTTCTTCTGTATTTTTCCTTTTAATATCCTGAGGATGTCCCCTGCAATAGGGACGAAATGTTGATCAACATTTTATAAATTCATTCGGTTTTTCTTTTTTCAAAACAACATAACGTCAACCATCGCTGGTATTTTTATTTTATTTTTATTCATAAATGTCATATCTAAGGTTCAAAAAGTATCCAACTCACACAAAAAAAATATTAGTTTTTAGTAATATTAAAAAAAAATTTTTTTTTTTTATTACATTTTCACCCCAAACAAGGCACGTTACTACTTTGATGTAGGGGGCTACTATCAGGGACATAAGCTACAGGGGTACTATGTGGGGAGTTGGGCAGCAAGATGTCGGTTCACGTTACACTTGAATTTCTGCATGTCAATACAGTTAGGGGAAGCAGGTATCCGAAAGGGAATTCCAAAGTCTAGCGGTTCTGAGGAAGAAACTTCTGGAGTATAAGGCTCTCTTACACCTAGGGATCTCAACTGTGAACGGGCGGGATTTAGCTGCTTGTCGGGTTTGTCCGGGGGTATTTACGTCGAGGAGGGTACAAGTGCTTGTAGTTCGTCAGAGCATTCACCATTAAAGTACTTGTAGAACAGGCAGAGGGATGCAACATTTCGTCGATGGGACAGAGGCTGAAGCTTAGATAACAATTCAGGACCTATCAGGTTGGCGACTTTCTTTTGAACCTTGTCTGGGAGCAAGAGGCTGGTAAATATGGCCTTTACTCGCCATAACATCTTCCAAACATTTGGGATACTTCCTTACAAGATTGTTACAAATGTTAACTTGAATTTTATCGCACTCTTCTTGGCAGATTCGTTTAAGTTCTGTCAGATTCCTCGGGTCTCTCTTTTCTACAATCAACTTTTGGCACAAATTTTCAATTAAGTTGAGGTCAGGTGATTGACTTGGCCATCCTAATACCTCTATTTCCTCCCCACAAAATCATGTAGTAGTTGCCTTAGTCGTGTGCTTGGGATCGTTGTCCTGCTGGGGTATCCAATCATTAACCGTTCAAAAATACATCAGAATAGCATCTTGGTTTCGCTTTTGTTTTCGTGTAATAAAAATTAATGAACTTTTTGCTTTGTATCCGATTGCACCCACTGTATTTATATGCGGCAACCTGAATGGCGAGTTGTGCAGCAAGATGTTTGTTCACATTACATTTAAATTTTAGCATGTTGGCACAATCGGGGAAACTGATTACAGGGATGAAAATTCTAAACGCAAACGTTTTGAGAAAGAAGTTATTGGTCCTTCGACAAAAGGAGGAATTGGACCAAGTAATTCACACCCGTGTGTCTTTTCGTACTTTAGTCATTGTAAAAGTAAATTTTTGTCATAATGGATTTTCTGGGACAACTCTGCTTGCCCCCACAGGGGGGGGGGGATTATAGAGGTGAAATGGCCCCCAAATCATTCATCCGTTCATTTGTTTGCACTTTTCTTAATAATCACACCTTGGATTTTTTTTTTCAATTTTGCACAAACATTAGTCATGGTAAAAGTAAATTTTTGTCGTAACGGATTCATTTGTTTGCACTTTTTCTCAATAACTACACTTTTAACTTTTAAAAGATTTTGCACAAACATTAGTCATGGTGAAAGTAAATTTTTGTCTTAATGAATTTTCCGGGATAACTCTGGTTGCCATTCTGGGGTGGGCGGGGGGGGGGGAATTATAGGAGTGAAATTGTGTTGGAGATCGGAATTACTGATCTGTAGAGAAAATAAAACGTGTTCAAAACTTCGACCTCAATTAATTGAATCCAGAACACCAAATACAATGTATAGAAGACATTTATTTACAAACCGTGTAAAAAAAACATAAGAACATCCGTGTGGCGTACACATGTAAGCATAGGTTATCTGAAAGGTTCATTGTGTGTAAATGCGTGTGTACTGAATGTTCAGAAAGATTTCTTAGTTGTTCCACGAATCCTTTTATCAGATTTTATATTTTCTTTTCATTGAAAAAGATACTATTTCTTCTCTGGTGGACAGAAATCTCATGAATATCTGTTTTTCCTTGACCAAGTGTCAGCATGCCCCCCCCCCCCCCCAACCATACCTCATCCTCTCCCATCTTCTCTTCCTCTATTTGAAAAGCAAGATCATCTGGTGTCGCCAGGGATCTCGTCATAAATAAAGAAAAGACATTCATATTTTTGATAAGTTTTTTTATTTTGTTTCCACCTTAACATTTTCCTTTAAGATGATGACTTTTATAGGTTTTTGGGTATGCTGAAAACAAATATCAGAGTTAGATTTTCCGCAAATAAGTAGTTTTCCAGATATCAAGCAATGTAATTCTTTATGTTATTAAGTGGTGGCCATTGTTATTGTTGTGGTGGCACCCACTCATTTACATATGGGGATAATATTACACATAAATAGCAAGACTCGGTTAGTCTGAGTGTGTGTTAACCAGAAGCCACCGAAGGCCGAGCCGAGAGCAGATATGTTCTCCAGCCAAGACTCTCTTACCTGACAACTATTATGTAAGTATACTGTGAATATACTTTTCCTAATACACTTCTTATTGATCTACCTTTGTTTGTTGAGTCTTCATTTGTATTGCCTTATACGTTATTTGGTTCAACCTGCAAACATAACAGTTGGCGACGAAGATGAATGTCAAATATAACAGTTATACGTGCAAGCGCACATATTGGGACACAAGTGCTATGAGTCCATCAGAGCACATTTCATTAAAATATTTGGAAAACATTGTGGTGATGGGACAGAGGTTGGAGCTTGGTTGATAGTGTGGTGCCTTTTTGCTGGATCCTGTCTAAAAGTGAGAGATTAGAGGTTGATGTATCAGCTTAGATGTAGCAAAAATACCCTGCGTGGGCGAATGGTGGCTTTGTAGAGACAGAATACTCTCTAGTGTAAGCAATTTTCTAGCATGGTAAAAGGAAGCTACCTTCTTTGCAGAATACTTTCATGATGATGATAATGATGATGGTGGTGAACACGAACTTGTATTGCAATCCACATAGTTCTGAAAAAAGTTGTCAAAAAACAATATATAACAAATAAATGTTATCAAAGGCAAGATAAGTTCCTATTTAGAATGCCTCCCCACGGGACAGAGTTAGACACCAGGGTCGTTTTTTAACGTGGAGAAAAGGAACAAAAATAAAAATTGTCTCAGTTGTGAAGGATTTCTCCTCCACTGACAGAACAAGAAATTGAAGTGCAGCATCTGAAGAACAGATACTACACTTTGATCTTGTCCCGAAGGCTAAGTTACTTTTCTACCTAACTGGATATTTTTTAGTGTTTTTATTTAATGTAAAATGTTTATTCAATTCAAAAAAAGAGTAATGTTGAACGCTGCCAGAGAACAAGAAAAGATGGCTGCGATGTCTGTGAAGACTCAATAATCACTTTAAAATAAGAAATAAAACAAAATGGTGGTAGAAACCCACCCAATAAATGTCATCCTGTTTGTAATAAAATATTTTCCTGTTTTTTTTTTGTTTCCAGTTCAAATTTGTTAGAAACGACCTGCACCGAAATTCCTCAGGATGATCTTCAATTCAATGTCAGCTCTCGTCTAGGCGATCCGCAGATGTTTGGAGATATCCAGGTCCAACCGGAGAGAGTTCCACATGAACCGGATGTGACTGGTCCAATGTTTGAGAAAATCAAGAAAATGCTTGTCAACTTGACTGGTGGTTTACCTCAACATGAAGGCAGTGTTGGAAGGTCAGTAGGATCTGTGGTTAACATTCATTGTGAAGGAAAGAGGGGGGGGTGATTTAATTTTCTAAAAAAGCCGTTCAAATTCTGTTTTTTGTCATTTTTATATTTCATGAGAATATACAATATAAATGACACGTTCGGTGGAAGAATGACGTAAGCGACACTTGATAATTTCCACAAAAAAAAAAAAAAAAGAGGAGGTTCAATGTTTGGAACATAATGATACTTTGAGTAATTGCATGAAAGTTCAGGAAATCTTTTTAGCAAACTTTGAACGTTTCCCTTTGAAAACTGCTGGGTCCTTCAGCCTCACTTTTTTTTTCTCACTTCGAGCCGGAACTTTCTTTTGGGAGAGACTTTCCTCTCTTCTCACTGTTTTCTCCACTTGAGCAAAAGCACACTCGCCTATCCGTCCGAGTTCGGTCTTTTAAAAAATTGTTATAAATTTTGTACATTTATCTTAGTTTATTTTTTTTTCATTTTTAATTTTAAATTGGTTTATGTCCGTGTCACGTTTCTACAGTGGTTATGTCACCAGCTTTGAATGCTATAGTTTCAGTTTCGATTCTAGCTGATGGCACCTTTTTTTTTTATTAAACTTTTTTTGAAATCACGACTATAATAATACATGTGAAATCTGTACAAATTAAAATATCATATTTAAGCGTATTTTACACCCTGGCATAGTTATTTTAGAATAGGGAGTCACTTTCGAATCACCCTATATATATATATATATAGATATATATAGATATAGATATATATATAGATTTGTTGGGTTTTTTTGGGGGGGTTCAAACGATAGAGTCGATTAATATTGGCTTCGCCTCGAAGCTCGATTTTTTTTTTTTTTATGTATTTTAGAAAGTCGCCCATAATTTGCTTGGATGTATATATAACATTTTTTTAATTTATTTTTATTATTTATTTTAAAAATAATAAAAATAAATTAAAAAAAAAAAAATATATATATATATATATATATATATATATATATATAAAAATGAGATTCAAAGATTGTTTGAGGTCCACCTTAAAAAAATGTGAGATGGATGAAAGAAACTGGGAGAGTCTTACTTTGGATCGTGAAGAATGGAGAAGGACCTTGCGGCGAGGTGTGGGCAAGTTTGAGGCAGATCAAACCCAGTATGAGCAGCTGAAACGTGATATCCAGAAAGGGAGGGTGAAAGGAGCAGTGGATGGGCGGGGGCGCCAAACTAGTCTGGAGCGTGAGGTGTGCGGAAGATTATGTCTGAGCAGAGCTGGGCTGATGAGCCACCAGACTACTCATCAGCACAGTGGGCCACAACACAGTCTTGTGTTGCCAGATCTAACCTGTGTCAACTGCGGTCGGACGTACAAAACTGCAGGTGGTTTGAAGCGGCATTTGATTATACATAGAAGTGACCATCAAGAACGTGCTGATAGTCTGCACAATGTGTGCCAAAGAATGTCAGAGTTTGGCAGGGCTTAAAAGCCACCTTCGTGCGGCCCATCACTTATTTGTTTTCGTGTTTCTGTATATCTTTTCATTTTTTTTTTTTGTGCTATATCAAGTAATGGCAAGGTTCGAAAACGAATTTGCTGTCATCATCATATATATATATAAGGAGTAAATGGGAAAAAAAAAAAACCTGAAGAAAGTGCTCAATACTGCTGAAAAAAGCCTTTTGTAGACGTACAGAAAAAGCGAACACACATACATACATACATACATTTTCGCTTTTATATTTATAGATGTCTTTCTTTCTCCTTCTAAATGGGGGAAAAAAAACCTGAAGAAAGTGCTCAATACTGCTGAAGAGCAAAATATGTTTTTTTATTACCGTTTTTAATCTGCTTTGTTACACATGTTTCGATTACTGAAATTAACCGCTTGTCCCTTTCCTTTCCTTTTTTATTTCTTATTTCTTTCTTTCTCCTTCTATTTTTTTTATGCATCTCACATTCTTCTTTCACCCTTCTCTTTCTCCCCCCCCCTCTCTATTCCTATTTACATCTGGTTTGATATTTTAAACCCCTCCCCCCATCACCACCTCTCAATGATTTTACAATTGACTGCTGCTGCTGTTTTTTGATTGGAATTTTGTACTTTTTCTAATCTCTTTTTCCTCATTGTAATAAATATTTCTGTGAAGTCTGACGAAGTTATCGAATCGGTAACACGATTCGGTAATCGAAACATGCAGATTAAAAAATGGTGACAAAAACGTATCAAATCTCCAATACTAATGAATGCTGCAACACTATCCCATTGATTACTGCACACAAAATAACCCTTATCCTCGAGTGGCTTCTGGGCCTCGATAAGTGGCGTCCTTCATGTAAAAAAAAAATATATATATATATATATATATATACATATATGTATAATGTTAAATATATGTCTTCTTTTTAAATTTAACAAAATTCCATAAAAATAAACTACAAACAAACATCGAAATATTATAGTTATTCATACTCATATTTTGTCGTCTCTATAATCTTGTCGGACTATCGTAAGCATCTCTTATGATACAACATTATTATTTATTCATTTATTTATTGCGGACTATTGTCCTCATCTTTAAGTTGTTGTTTCACAACGTTTCGGCCAACTATTCCTCTGGCCTTCGTCAGGTGGTTAACCGCGATGAGATAGGAATGTCGAATCTCCTAACTGCATTCTCAGCAATTACTACCATCCATAGTTGTTGTCGCCTCACCACGTTTTTGGTCAACTAAGCTTCTGGCTGGCTTTGGGTACAATTGAAACCGCTATCTTTAGACAATGGAACCATAAAGATTCAACGGCTCTATCCACTGCGTTACAGGCCCCGAAGGTCAAGTTATATTTTTTGTCTTATAAATCCACGTTTTATTTATCATCTGATCTTCCATGGTCATGTCCGTACCGAATGGTATATATATTATTTGATTGGAATTCGTTATTGAGATGAGTTTTATTTATTCATTTTTTTATTTATTGCTGATTATCATCCTCATCTTTCTTAGTTGTTTCACAACGTTTCGGCCAACTATTTCTCTGGCCTTCGTCAGGTGGTAACCGTGACGTGACGGGATAGAAACTCTGAATCTCTTAACTGCATTCTCAGCAATTACTGCCTTCCATAGTTGTCGTCGTCTCACCACGTTTTGGCCAACTAAGCATCTGGCCGGCTTTGGGGTAGGATTGAAACTGCTATCTTCAGACAATCACCTGGAACCGTAGAGATTCACCGTGTCTATCTACTGCACCATGGGCCCCGAAGATGAGGATAATAGTCCTCAATGAATAAATGATACAAATTACTCATCGTAATAATGAATTCCAATTAATTAAATAATAAAAATTTTTATTATTAAATATTTCTTGTGTTCTCTTTCAGTGTGCTATCACCATCCATGGCAGCCACGACTACCCCAGAGATTAGTGCCGCACCCTCCATAGATCCATCATCTCTCGACCTCACTAATCTTGACCTTGATCCACACGCGAAAAAGTCTGATGAAGATAGCAAATGTTTCGTTCCACTTTTCAGCCAAAAAATTGAAACGCTACATGAAAAGCCTCCTCGTAAGTCAGGTGAGCAGTTTAAATTTAGATCTGATTATAACTATTTGTGCTTGAGGCAATGCCGGGTGGCCTTGCTGGTATTGTCTGATGCGTGCCGATATTGTCAGACTGGAAAAAGGAAAACTAAAAGCCCACAAATTTGTTAAATATAGCGAGAAACGCAATTAAAGTTGAATTCCAGGAATGGAGATACGCAAATAACAGATGTGACTTGTGGCCTTTATGAGATTGTTTGCGATAACTTCACGTATTCTTAAAGATTAAAAAACCAAATTCATACAACATCATACTCGCTAGGTTTGCATGTTGGATGGCATCATCCTAGTGAGTTCAAAATTCCCATATATATATATATATATATATATATATATATATATATATATATACATATGTGTATACTAGCCTGGGTGCCCAGCATTGCCCGAGTGTTTGTAGGTGCGTGTTGAGCAAAAAAAAAAAAAAAAGTGTAGGAGACAGGCAGGCTTGAACCCGTGACGCGAAGGTGGAAAAGAAAATGAAAGAAAACCTGACGTCTTACCACTACTCCATGGCGCGACTGGAAGTTCTGAACGTTGGAATTAGTAAAGTCATTCCAACCGATACGATGACTTGCAAAAATGAAAACAAAGCGAAGTAATAACCGTGTTTGAATATTATAAAAAACAAACAATGTTAAAACTATTTTTAAAAAAATTGTGAAAAAGAAAACAAAAAACAAAAAAAAAACAAAAAAAACAACCCTCCTTGTAGAAAACTGTCCAGTTGAGGGTGAAGGAATTAATGTTTTTGGTCAATTTTTTTATATTTGTCGTCCGAAGGATCGAGCTTCAAAATGATCATCATCTTGTGAAAATCCGTCGCCTCTGTCGAAAGTTTTAAGCAGACATAGAAACATACATACATACATTTAAACAGACTGGTGACATTTATATGATAGATTTATATATATATATATACATATATATATATAACAGCCAACGTGTGGTATATTTTGACGTGCAACGATATTGTCGGATTGGAAAAGGAAACAAAACAAGCCTACAATTTTATTAAATGCAATTAAAATTAGTTTCCAGGAATACCTGCATAAAAAGTGTGACCTGTGACATGCCTGAGATTGTTTACGACGGGGGTTGCTGAGGCCGGTGGACAGTGCAAATGGAAAAACTGTCAAAAGGGTTTTTTCTAGGGTTTTGCAGTGCAGACATCTCCCCAATTTAAGAAAGAAAAATTTGGAAAAAAAAAATTTGTGGTTTGTATTACTGTACACATAGATTCGAAAAAGTTGTCAAAAAAACAAATATATAACAAATAAATGTTATCAAAAGCAAGATAAGCTACTTTTCTACCAAACTGGATATATTTTTCGTGTTTTTATTCAATGTAACATGTTTATTCAGCTCGAAAAACATACAGTGTTTACCGATGTAAATGTAAACTAGACAAAATACTGTTAGAAATGTGCTCAATATATGTTACCGTGACATAAGTTGACATATATTCGGTGTTTTTTAAATAGTATTTTTTCTAGTTTATTATTTATAACACCTTTTCCCAAACTTACCATGTTAAAGAGAGTTTCGGGCGCGCTTTTTTAAATTTTCCAATACATCGGTAAACACTGCATGTTTTTCGAGCTGAATAAACATGTTACATTGAATAAAAACAAAAAAATGTATCCAGTTTGGTAGAAAAGTAACTTATCTTGCCTTTCATAACATTTGTTATATATTTATTTTTTTGACAACTTTTTCGAATCTATGTGTACAGTAATACAAACCCAAAATTTGTTAAAGAGAGAGAGAGGGGGAAGTAAGTTAGCAATTAAGAATTTCCTCTAGTTTGAAAAAAAAAAAAAAAAAAAAAAAAAGTTATTAATTTCAAATTCTCTTAGGGAAATAGAAAAGTTATTAAATTATAATTTCTGTATGCGAGGACGGAGGAGCAAGAAGTAGTGAGATATCTTCTGGAGCGGTAGAAGGATCCCACCATCTTTCCAGCGACCTTGGCAACAGACATGATCCCAAATATAAGGCGGAACGATAAAACTGTCGCCCAAGAAAAGACGACATGATTCCATTTCCGTTTGATAAAAACCGGTTTTCTTTTTTTTTTTTTTGTTGCAGACCATCTACTAGTTGACCAGTTTTGTACAAATCCTAAGAGTAATAGAAGCCTTCTATCATGTCTGAAAGTGACATAACGTTCAACGAGCGAGATCGGAGATGCGCCGCTGTACAACTCATGCTCTCTACCGATCCAAGTTATGACAACAGGACCATTGCCAGCACCCTTAAAAATGCATCACTGGATAACAGAGACATGCCCAGAGTGATGGAAACAAAGTTCCCGGCCACGATTATAGTGTTTGGTGTGGTTTCAAGTGAGAGCCACATCATACAACTTCACATCTTCGAAGTCGGTTTGAAAGTCAACACCAAAGTGTACGCGGATGTGCTGAAGAGTGTGGTGATCCCCTGGTGCAATCAGGTGGTTGTTGGAAGACTCTGGGTGTGACAGTAGGACTCGGCGCCGGCTCGCAAGTCCAAAGAAACTCAGATTTGGCTTCAGAAGGAGTGCTACGACTTTGTACCCTTTTCTCACTGGCCCCTCTCCTACTCCGACATGAACCCGCTCGACTAATTTGCTCGGTCATATGTCGAGAACATCACCAACATGATCTCCCACAGCACCAAAGCCAGCCTGATTGCCACTATCTGCCGAGCTCCTGCCGGCACTTGTGGAAAAAGTATGCTCCCATTTCTGGATCCGTATCGAGGCGGTGATTGAGGCTGAAGGCGGCTACACTAAATAGATGTCAGCTCCACTACATAATCAAGTTACCCGAATTGATTTTTTCAATAAAAGTTTTAAAATAAAGCTGTAGTGGTGTTTTCTTTAGGACGACAAATTTATCGTTCCCCCCCCTCCCCCGTATAAATGAAAAGATATATATATGTATATATCTTATCTATTTGTCAAAGGTACTGAAGCTTTTAATGCATTTTTATTCTTTACACTAGCGGGGGGGGGGGGGGGGGTTACCCAGCGTTGCAAGGTTTTTTAGAGGCGTGTGTGGTTGGGGGGGGGGGGAAATGAAAACAAAGCGAAGTAATAACCGTGTTTAAATATTATAAAAACAAACAATGTTAAAACTATTAAAAAAAATTGTGAAAAAAAAAAAAACAATTAAAAAAATGAACGTGATGCAATACAAACGGTCCGGCGGTGCCCGGGTGTTTGAAAAATCATAAAAACTTTGAAGGGTAGGGGGTTCGAACTCGAATCATTGAGGTGAACACGCAAAAAAAACGTGATGAATTAACTAAAAAGTGAATTAGGTCAAATATCGATTCTGCAGTGAAGTTTGTTTTGGTTTAGTTTAAGGTCATAGTTAGATTTCATGGTTAGAGTCGTTAAAACTAGAAGTAAAAACTGCTTAGTCCCGCTGGTCACGTCTTACACTAACTAAAAAAAAAAGAAAAAAGAAAACAATAATAATAATCGCGTTTCCGCATTTTTTCATTTTTTTATGGGAAAAACAGAAATCAGGGGGAAAAGATAAAAAAAAGAACAAAAAAAACGGCATAAATAACCTTGTACGATTCCAAACCGGTGTTTCCTCATACTGTTCCTTGTGAACGTATCCGCTGCGGTGTAAATGGGGAGCGGGGAAAGGAGGAATCTAATAGAGAGAAAAGATGTTGCAACTACCATTGAATCTAACCAATTTTGGCAGTGGACTCTCACCGAAAAAATATAGGAATGTACCATTGTCGAGGAACTGTAGAGATAATAGGCCTATAGCAAACCTCAGATAATGTGCTATAGATTTTGTACGCATTACATTTGCATGTAACGTCATGATTTTTAATCCTATTAAGGTCAAAGTTGGAGGGGAAAAATGATTTCATTTTATTTATATAGAAGATAGATAGATAGAAGATAGAGGAGAAGAGAAGATAAATTTATCTGCCAAGTAAAATATCATAGTATAGTTCTTAATATTAATGTCTTAAGATTAATGCTGGGTAAACTTTTTGGTATATTATATATATTCCGACATGTAACGATATTGTTGGATTGGAAAAGGAAAAAAAAAGACAAGCCAACAATTTTATTAAATGCAATTAAAATTGGTTTCCAGGAATAGAGATACCTGCAAGCAGGTGTGACCTGTGACACTTTTGAGGTTGTTTGCGACTGGGGTTGCTGAGATCAGTGTAATTAATTCCAGTTTAATTTTTAAACTGTTCTTTATTTTGAAAGTATATTTAAAAAGTTTACATAATATTCTTTGCTTTTACATGTTTTTTTTTTATATCTATACTCTTATAAAATTTTTTTTATATCTATACACCTATAAATTTGTTTTTTTTATATCTATACTCCTATAAATTTGTTTTTTATATCTATACTCCTATAAATTTGTTTTTTTATATCTATACTCCTATAAATTTGTTTTTTTATATATCTATACTCCTATAAATTTGTTTTTTTATATATCTATACTCCTATAAATTTGTTTTTTTTATATCTATACACCTATAAATTTGTTTTTTTATATCTATATTTCTATAAATCTGTTTTTTTATATCTATACACCTATAAATTTGTTTTTTATATCTATACACCTATAAATTTGTTTTTTATATCTATACACCTATAAATTTGTTTTTTTATATATCTATACTCCTATAAATTTGTTTTTTTATATCTATATTTCTATAAATCTGTTTTTTTTATATCTATACTCCTATAAATTTGTTTTTTTATATCTATACTCCTATAAATTTGTTTTTTTTATATCTATATTTCTATAAATCTGTTTTTTTTATATCTATATTTCTATAAATCTGTTTTTTTTTATATCTATACTCCTATAAATTTGTTTTTTTTTATATCTATACTCCTATAAATTTTTTTTTTATATCTATACTCCTATAAATTTGTTTTTTTTATATCTATACTCCTATAAATTTGTTTTTTTTTATATCTATACTCCTATAAATTTGTTTTTTTTATATCTATACTCCTATAAATTTTTTTTTTTATATCTATACTCCTATAAATTTGTTTTTTTTTATATCTATACTCCTATAAATTTGTTTTTTATATCTATACTCCTATAAATTTGTTTTTTATATATCTATACTCCTATAAATTTGTTTTTTATATATCTATACTCCTATAAATTTTTTTTTTATATATCTATATTCCTATAAATTTTTTTTTTTTTTTATATCTGTACTCCTGTAAATTTGTTTTTTTATATCTATACACCTATAAATTATTTGTTTTTTTATGTATACTCCTATAATTTTTTTATATCTATACTCCTATAAATTTTTTTTTTTTTTTTTGTGTTTTTTGTGTTTTTTTTGATATTCATATTAAGAACCCTTTTTTCTATTGGTAACTCTTCCTTCTTCTTACAAGTGCCTCCTCCTCTCTTTCACTATCTCTCCCTTCGACTGTCACCCTTTCTCTCTACCCTTCTCTCTTACCCCCCACCTACTTTCTCTCTCTTCCTCTGATTGCTCTCCTTTTTGTGCCTCTCTCTCCCTTTCTACTTCTCTCTCTGCCTTCTCTCTTTACCTCTGCCTCCATCGCCCTTTTTTTTTTTACTCTTTCTCTCCCTTCAACTTTCCCTCTTTCTCTCTCTACCTTTCTTTAAGACTGCTCTTCTTTCTTTGATTGTCGCCCTCTCTCTCTCTCTCTCTCGAAGTTCCTCTTTTTCTATCGCTTCCTCTAATTGCCTCCCTTCAGTCGTCTCCCTCTTTCTCTTCCTTCCAATTGCCTCCCTCCTTCACTCCTTCACTCCATCTTTATTCAACTATTGCCACACTGCTTTCATGTTTTTTGCTTTTTCTTATTTTTGTTTATTTCAATTGTATTTCAAGATTTTCCGACAACTTTTGAATTGTATAATCAGAGGTCGACATTGATGAAATCACCCGGTGACTTTCCAGACAACCGAGAAACGTAGTAAGTAATTTCCAAATCCATGTCACCATTTCATGCATCTGCAGATGAGTGCGAATCATTATTTCCCTCTACTAGAGAGCTTCATCCATTGTGTTCCCTCAAGTATAGTCTCCTTTTCTTACACAGGGTCCAAAAAAGAGTCTCAAATCTAACAGATCTCACACTATCTGCCAAGCTCCAACCTCTGCCCCATCACCACAGTCCTGCATCCTTGTGCCTATTTTACAAGTACTTTAATGGAATGTGCCTTGATGAGTTCATAGCATGTGTTCCTTGATGTACATAGTCCCCGACTAACCTGCCAAGCAACAAAATCCCGCCCCTATATTATTGAGGTCCCCATAGTCTAGAAAGTCTTGTTTCGCTTGGACTGCTAGACTTTGGAATTCCCTCCTTGTTTCCTGCTTCCTTGACTGTATTATCATGCAGAAGTTTAAATGACTAACCCGGCAAGCAGCAAAATCCCACCCCCTACACTGTACAGATCCCCAGATACAGGAAAGCCTTCTATTCTAATAGTTTCTTCCCTCAAACTTCTGGATTTCGGAATTTCCTCCCTGTTTCCTACTTCTCTGATTACACTAAGTTGTTGAAGTTTAAATGTAATGTGAACAGACATCTCGCTGCTCAACTCCTTACAGTCCCCTGCTAAACACGATCCCAAATAGCGGCCCCTTACGTTCCTAGTAGCAATGTTTTGTTTGGCGTTAAAAAGAGTAAAAACGGAAAAGAAAAATCTTACTCCATCCTGTGCTCCTATGCTGTCACCATGGTAACAAAACTTCCTCAGTAAATTTTTCTAGTTTGAAAGTTTGACTCTTCTACACTATTAGGATGAAATTTCGAAAATCGCAAAACTGAATTTCACATGAAAACAATGGTATCTATGTATTCCTCGTTATTTTAAGACGATTATATCAAAAAATTACGAAAATCGATAAGGTGGAAAATCATTTATTAAAGAAAATAAAAAATAAAATTTGATGTAAACGATTGTAAAACGCAGGAGAGTTCAAAATTTCACTTGCTAACACAAAGTTTTTTTTTAATAATTCATTCATTTTCAGATAATTTCGACTGCATAATCTGGAAGCTAACATTTTAACTTATTAGAATCAACAAAAAAAAAATCAGTTGAAATCATTTTTTTTTATCTGAAAACTCCATTTATCAACTACAAAATCTCGTCCCAATAGTGTAGAAGTCTCGAAAGTTTCAATAAAATTGTGTGATTTTTTTTCTGCCTACAGTTTTTCTAATTGACTTAAACAATCTGTTGCACGTGTCCGTCTCCATGTCCATAGTACACCTTCTTCCAACTCAACCTCCCATTTCCCTCCACAGCTCATTTTATGCGCCTGGTATAGTTTCATTTGCATAGAAACAGTGAAAGTCTGCATTACTCACGCACAAAAGCAAACTGCAAGACATCATGTTTCATTGTTGTTAAACGATTGAACCCTATACAGTGCATACACACGATAGTCAGATAAGTTACGATTTTTCTTACAACTTTCTCATCTAGTCACACTAGAACCTGCTCCTCCCTGTATGTCAATCCTATCACCATGGTAACAAAATTTTGTCAATAACTTTGCTATCCGCAAGCATTTTCTCCATATCTGAGTTTGGGTTTGTCTCTGTATGAAACCATGTAACCCACCACCCCAACAATAATCACCAACCCTAAACAAAACAAGAACAAAACACGAAATTAAACAGAAAAGAAGAAGTTAAACTAACAAGAATAAAAATAGGCCACACCCACTTAACCCACTCATATCTCCTAAAAAAAGAAAACCAACCAATCTGTATACCTTGTCAAACACCATTCACAATAAAACACATTAATTGAATGTACTGATTTTGTAACAGTAAGACAGCGATTCTACAAAGAAAACAATATTAAAGAGTTATTTGAAAAAAAACAATCCCCACACCATGCTCTTATATCTTAAAAAAATTGGCCTATATAAAAAAATTTAAAAAGAACACTTTTACACAACGGTCCTGGATATGACCTTAAACTATATCCGATGGTGAGGGCCCCAGCTTGCAGGCCTTAGGGAGTGTAGAGCCACCCTTTAATTGCCATTGCTCCCAGGTCCACTCTGACCCAGAGTGGTAGCACCTGTTAGGGTCCCAACTATGGGTTAAATAGAATACGACTTTAAAAACAAATATACTATATTAAAAAATTGTTCTTCAAAATCACCAGATTCGGCATTAAATAACCTGAAAAGGGTTGATATGCTGTAAAACAAAACAACCAAACCAACTCGAAATGTTGCATACCGAAACTTGATATATGGTGGTGGTGACGATGATGGTGGAGGATTTAGATCTGTGGAATGAATTCGTCTTGATTTTAGCCGGTAAAAATAGCTGCTAATGGGTCAAAAAATAATGGAAGTTGGCATGTGCAAGTAAACTTAAAGTGCTTCTCTACGCATGCGCAAATATATATTTATATAAAGTAGTGTTTTTTTTCGTGTTAGGAGCATTGATTGAATTTGAATTTTAAATTGAAATACATATGCAATACGTTTGAAAGTCAAATTACAACGCAACAAAAATAAACAAGTATTTACTAGTTTAAAATGAACATTATGGCACGGAAAAAAATAAATAAAATTTTGACAAAGGAGTATAACTCCAAACTATATTAATTTTAAACAAGTAAATACTTGATTTTTGTTGCGTTGTAATTTCGCTTTCAAACGCATTTCAATTTAAAATATACATTGATATGTTAAAGTTGATTTATTTTTAGAGATTTGATATCCATCAAATGATAGCAAATAAGGGAGCTACATGTTTTAGCTTTGCATCTAGCTGATAGCATACATTTTTTTTTTTTTTTTTTTTACTTTTAAAATCACGACTATATATTAGTTAGAGTATATTAGTGATGGGACGATTCCAAAATTTTTCCCCGATTCCGATTAATAATAATAGAATATGTGCTTTATATAAGTACGAAATCTGCATAAATTAAAATTTTTTAAAAAAAGTCTAACAAAACTTTTCAAGAACTGATTATTATTTTTTGTTTGTTGTCTTATTTTTTGTTTCCTTTATTTTTTTGTTTGTTTTTTGTTTTGTTTTTTTGGTTTTTTATTGTTTGTTTTTTATTTTTTGTTTGTTTTTTTATTTTTATTTTTTGTTTATTTTATTTTTTATTGTTTTTTTATTTTGTTTGTTTTTTATTTTTTGTTTATTTTATTTTTATTGTTTTTTTATGTTTTTATTTTTGTATTTTGTTTGTTGTGTTTTTATTTTTTTTATTTTTTGTATTTTGTTTGTTGTTTTTTTTATTTTTTGTTTGTTTATTTTATTTTTTGTTTTTGTTTTATTTTATGTTTGTTTTTTATTTTTTGTTTGTTGTTTATTTTTTGTTTTATTTTTATTTCTTTGCAGCATCCAGCATTTGCAACAACGAATAAGTGCAAACGAGCAACTGCAGGGGGAAATAGATGTTCAACTTCAAAAACTGCAGCGTACGACCGAGCAAGAAGAAAACAAAAAGCTCTAGACATTTCATTGCCGTCTGACTTTGGACGGACGTGATTCCAAATTCCGTCCACAATTTTTATAGAACGGAAAAAAAAAAATAGAACGTTAATTTTTGACAATATAAATTATTTTAAAGAAAATGCAAAAATATTTTTGTTTCCGTTTTTTGGGTATGAGGATTGCTTATTCGTGTTGTTGCGAGATGTGACACAAGGTTGGAAGGTGGGGAATGTCAAGTCAGCACTCCTAAAGAACAGGCACTCTTACCTAGCAAAAATTTCCTGGGCGGATCCCTGTGGCATACCTTGGTAATAAGTTATGAACTTACTCATCCGAAATGCGAGGTGGCAAAGCCTGGAAGGATGGAACTCTTTGTGTTGAATATTGTGGATCCTAGGCAGCGTCGGATTACCTGGTAGAACGAGGAAAAAAATGTTCTCCCGATGTGAACCATTTCGATAGCAGAATGTGAAATTAGATAGAAATTTAAAACGATAAAATATTGACAGGATATTTATATAATAAAAGATTTGGAATTTTAGTTGCAAAAACAATGAGATTGACCTGGTTGTGTGACAAGATAACTAACAAAGAAACGAGTTATCTATCTATCTTCTATCTATATAAAAAGCAAAATGTGTGTGTATGTATGTATGTATGTGTGTTTGTATGTCTCGCAAAAACTTTCGACACAGGCCACGGATTTTCACCAGATAGGTGTCATTTTCAAGCTTGAACATTCGCCCGACAAATATCGAAAGATTGGCCCAAAACATTAATTCCTTCACCCTCAACCAGACCTGTTTCTACCAGGAGGGATCGAAAAAGATCACATCTTCATGACAAGACGGTTTTTACGCATGCGTTAATACGCGCAAAAGACGTACATTGAATTCGTTTAAATGTTATAAAAACCGAGCTACTTTCGCCCACGCATCTATAGCACGATGGGTTAAGTGTTGTTATCTTAAGATTTCGGGTTCAATCCCAGTTATCAGATGTATTTTTTTTCTCGATTTTTAAACATTTAATTATTTATAATTTTTTTTTGCTTTTTGCTGATTTTGTTTTTTTGTTTTTTTTTTTATCCGATTTTTTTAAAGAAGTTTTACACCAGTTCGCTGTTTTTTTTTGTTTATTTTTTTCCGATTTGTTTTAAAAGTTTAAACAGGGTTATTAATTCGCTTATTCTTGGGTTTTTGGGCAAAAATTTGGCTGGCAAAAGGTCAAAGTGTAAAGAATTAACCTTTGCAGACTATCAAACTCCGCCAATTTTGGGTCTAAACACTTGAAATTTTAGATGTAGGTTACCTGGACATAAGTGAAACTTTTTAATATATATATATATATATATACACACATAAATTTATGAACAGTACACAGGGCCCAAACATAGCCGGGCTGAACTGCTGGTTTATTCACGAAACACAGACCAATTAAAAGGGAAATAATTTAAAACAATGAAATATTTATATAATAAAATGGGATTGGAATTTTAGTCCAGAAAAAAAAAAAAACAGTTGGAATTGATTTCAGCAAGATAAACAAAAAGGTTGACCAAATTTAGAACAATAACAAGAATGACCCGTGACTAAGAAAGAAACGAGTTTAGCATATATTTACATAGTTAGTCGGATGTGGAATTAGTTTTCCAACCAGAGAAGATGTAGGAACCAGAAGATTAAGCATCTGCAAACTCCAAGGGAACCGAATAAAGCTATGTAACCACGTGTTCTGGTAGCAAAATTATGACCAGTGGTTACAAGGAAGTGCTAGTGATTATGACATTACCATACAGTTACACAACAAAAAAACAGCTCTACGTCATTTGGTTAAGAAAAGTAAAAAACACTATACGTACCCGGCGACTCTGAATATGCCGTTCTGTGCTGGGTAACGTTGTCAATGAAACAAAGTTCACTCAGCGAAGAGGAGAAAGAGGAAGAAAATAAAGCAACAGAAATCACACTTGCTATCTTGTTTGTGGTTTGTATTTCGAAATGTATTTTAAGCAAATTCATTCGTTTACTCAGTATAAAATTTTAAAAAATGAGAGTTTAAAAAATAGTTGAAAGAAAGACATGCAAAAATGTGTGTACTAACGTTATCGTCAACAAACTTCAGTGGGTTTTTTTCTCTCTTTCTATTTGTCCTTCTCTCTAACTTAGGTTTATGTTGTTAAAAAAACAAGGTCTTTTTTTTCTAACTCAATTTTGTTTTCAAATGTTGATCTGGACATGCTGTTCCTTCATCTGGTTTTTCTTTTATTCCAAGAGTTTTTACAGATACGCTGATGGAAACTGCCACTTTCAGGGAGCATGGAACTCACTACCGACTGCTCTCCCTCTGCCAACTGACTCTTTCTCTCCAGACCGACTCTTTGCCAAAAAACAGCTCTGCACCGCTATTTATCCCCAAAATATAGTTAGGCAGGGGAGCAAACTCTTCCCTCAATCATGTCACATCCAATTATGCAGGAGTCGATTTGTCAATCCGACACACCAGGCCGGCTGACACAATTCAAGTTTTTCCTGATGATATCTGATGCCAGCATGTCCTGAGTTTTACCCGCGGTCAATGGGTTAATTCTCTGGTGTTGATGATTGCCTTTATCATCAATCGAAATGATATTCAACAATAATTTAAAAACTAGCAGGACTTACGAGGGGTGTGCAATAAGTAATGCCCCTGACCCACTTCCAATTGTCTGATCTAGCCAAAATGTTGCACGTGCAATGATTTATATATATACGGGTTATGTGGCAAATTACAACTCTGAACTAACTGTGGTTTCTGTTTTACAGGTGTTTGAACTGAGTCAGGTGTGAAATGGAGCCTGTTGAATGTCGAGGAGTGATCTGGTTTTTGTATTTGAAAAGACGCACACCACAGGAGACGTTTGATGAAATGAAAGAAACTTATCGTGATAATTCCCCATCATATGACCTTCTAAAATGCTGGCATCATGAATTCAAATATGGCCGGAAGTGTGAAAACAGCTTCCAGACCATTCCAGAAGCGAGAACGCGTCGAGTGCTCGAGGATGAATTTGGAGATGTGCCAAGAAGATGAGTCAAAATTTTTCAAAAGACTGATTACACAGGATGAAACCTGGGTCCATCACTATGATCCAGAGCCAAAAACCCAGTCAATGTAGTGGAAGCACTTGGACTCACCACCTCCAAAGAAGGCAAGAGTACAGCCCTCCACTGGCAACGTCTTGCTCACAGTCTTCTGGGACCAGGACGGAGTAGTGATGACAGATTTCCTGGCAAAGGGTACTACAATTACAGGAGCCTATTATGCTTCACTTTTGAGGAAATTAAGGGAAGCTATCAAAATCAAGAGGCGGGGCAAGATCAGCAAAGGTACCCTCCTCCTGCAGGACAACGCTCGCATGTCGCCAGGTCAGAAGCACAGGTGCGTGGTTATGAAATCCTCCCTACTCTTCTGATTTTGCACCCTCTGACTTTCACCTCTTCCCAGCCATGAAGTTGTTTTTGAAAGGAAAGCGTTTCCCAGATGATGCAGCCTTGATTTTTGAAGTCATGTCGTGGTTGGAGGACCAACCTGGGGTGTTCTACAAAAACGGTCTCCAGAGCTGCATCAAACGATGGGAGAAATGCATAACTCTGGGTGGTTCCTATGTAGAGAAAGACTAATAACTGTGCCAAGTTTCGTTGCTCTACTGCTATGGGAAGTAGGTCATGGGCATTACTTATTGCACGCCCCTCGTAATGCACCCAATTCACATGGATATATTTTTTTTATTTTTTTGAAATCGCAACTTAATAATATATAAAAATCGACAGAACAACTATAATAATAATACTATATAATGATATATACGAAATCTGCAAGAATTAAAATATATTTAAGCGTATTTTATGACCAGGTGTCCCTGCTAACTTAGATAAATACCTTTGCAGTTTTAACAAAAGAGCTACAATAATATCAGAGCGTCTCCATTTACACTGAACATTTACAGAATGCCAACATCAATATATTACATATGAATGAGTCCCCTGTGGAATTTCCACAGGTCCTGCTAGTCAATAATTAAAGTAAAAAAGAAAAAGAAATATCTTTGGAGAGAAACTGGAAATTGGAACATTCCTTTACACATTGCATTAATAATTCTAAACAATGGAATGAACCTACCAGGATCGTATATTTCTACAAAGCCACCATTCACTCATGTATCGAGTATTGTTGCCATATCAGGGCTGTGGCACCGCACCAACAACTAGTCTTATCTACAAGGTGGCGTCAATAAGTCTCCAGACTAGGGGTTGAATACCAGGCATTTGAGCTGAGGCCGAAAAAAATAAAAAATGAAATTCAATTGAATTTAATAAAAATACCTTTGCAGTTTTAACAAAAGAGCTACAATAATATCAGAGCGTCTCCATTTACGCTGAACATCTACAGAATGCCAACATCAATATATTACATATGAATGAGTTCCCTGTGGAATTTCCACAGGTCCCACTAGTGAAAACATTAATGACATTATCAGCAAATTCATAGCTTCGCTAGAATATTCATTTGCAAATATCTTTCCTCTGATGAGAAGAATGCATTTCTTTTAATCTCTGCAAAACATTTCAATATATAAGAGTATCCTGTGAAACAATAAGTTCACGTAAAGTATGCTTTTTACAGTCTTAAATTTCTATCCTCTCTCTACACACACACACACACACACATCTATATATCTATAAAAGTGAAATGGTCTGTCTGTCTGTGTACATTTTCCTACGCAATAACTCTGTCAATTTTCAGTCTACAGACTCGAAATTTGATATACATGGTACTGAGATTTGGAAAAATCTTTATGAACAGTTTTGGCTGTTAAAGGGTCAAAGTTCAACGATATAACCTTTAAGAACTCTACCAAACTCCTCCGCCAAATTTGGGTCGAAACACTTGAAATTTTAGAGATAGGTTACTTGGACATGGATCTAACTTAAGTTGATTTGAGCCCAAAACAAGGGGTCATAATAGGGGTCAAATTTACACCAGAAATTGCCTGAGTAATTTGGTAGAGACTGCAGAGGGCAAATTTTTTAAAACTTTGACCTCTGCAGTCTCTACCAAATTACTCAGGCAATTTCTGGTGTAAACATTTGAAATTTTACATAAAGGGTATTCAGAGATAGGGCAAGCTTTTTAATCGGTTTGGGCCGAAAATTTGAGCTACAAATATATAAATCTATGTATGTATGTTTGCATGTCTGCCTAAAACTTTCGACAGAGGCGACGGATTTTCACAAGATCAGTATCGTTTTGAAGCTCGACCCTTCAGACGATAAATACCGAAAATTTCTTCACCCTCAACTAGGCACTTTTCTAAAGGGAGGGGTTGCTTTTTTTGCCGATATTTTCAAAAGTCATTCGCTCTTTTCGATTGTCTAGCCTTAATTTAAACTCACATAACTTCCGGTTTGGCGGTGGTCGTAACAGCAAGAACCTCACTTTTTTTTCATGTTCTTTTCCACCCATGCTAGTATATATATATATATATATATATATATATATATATATTAGCATATATATAAATATGGTAAAATAGTCCCAAAAATGGAGTGTTTTTATTAACCCTAAAATAACCCCTGGGGCACACCTAAGAGTTATGCCGAAGTATAGACAAACAAAATTATATAGAAATCAGTTACAACTTTTCAGAAAGTTTTATCAAAATTAAAGGCATCAATTTTTTATTTTACCCCCCCCCCCCCATTTAGCCCAAAACGTCCCCAGGGGACGTCAAATCCTAGTGAAAATGAACTTGGTGCAGTTTTAGGCCTTAAAATATGTAAATTTGAATTCTGCACCATGCAAAAAAAGAAATGTCTAAGTCCATTTTCCCCCCTCCCCATTTAGCCCCAAAAGTCCCCAAGGCCTTAACATAATTAAATTTGAGTTCCGCACCATGCAAAACTGCTAAATAGACATACACAGAAAATTTTGGACAAATATGGTAAAATAGTCCCAAAAATGGAGTGCTTTATTATGGGTCACACCCAAGAGTTATCGCGAAGTATAGACAAACAAAATTACAACTTTTCAGAAAGTTTTTTTAAAAATCTAAGGCACCAATTTTTTTTTTTTTATAAGCACAAAAGTGTCAATTTTAGCCATTTTAACCCGAAAGGCACCCCTACAGGTACAATCAGTTTTCCTGGAAAATCCGTTCTGTTACTTTTTTTTTTACTCGTATCATGTTTAATGTTTGTGTAAAATTTCACAAAATTCCAAGGTGTAGTTATTGTGAAAAGTGTGGACAGACGAATGGACGAACAGACAAGGTGAATTTACAGGTCCACCCTCCTTTTGTCGGGGGACCGAAAAGAAAATGGCTGACCGGTAAGCTACAAAAACAGAAACCGAATATATTGCAAGCTTTTTATCTGCCAATCTTTGAAGCATTTATCACTTCAACGAGATCGTTTTTTTTCCTCATAAAATTTGATTTTCTTTGTTAAAACGAGAAAAAAAAAATTATGCAATTTTTGGAATATGACATCATTGTTCCATGATGATCACATATATCACACAATTTTTTTTGTATTCTTTTTTAAGTGTAATTCTAAATAAGCACCCAAAAATTAAAAAAAAAAATTGAAGAAAAAAAAAGTCATAAAATTCTCAAACATTGAAGAAAATTTATCATCAAGACAAAGAAAAAAAAAAATTTATTTTTAGAAATACAAGAAATTAGAAATAAAAATTTGTCAGTTTTTTTTCTTTCTTTTTTTTTTTTTTTTTTTGCAGGATTGAGGGGTGGGGATTTTGTTTGGTTTGCAGATCTGTAAATGTTGGATTTTTTTTTTTTTTTGTTTCTGTTTTAGTACAAGAGAGAGAGAGAGAGGGGAAGGGGGGAATGAAAGAAAAGAACAATAGAAAAAAAGTTTTTTTTGTGTTTTATTTTTTTTTGGAAATGGATGGGAATGGGTTGCAGGTGAGGGGGGGGGGAGAAGGAGGAATAGCTGAAAGTCCGTCTAGAATCAACCACCACCTGGGCCACATTTTTTTTTTTTTTTTTTTTTTTTTTCAAAGCCGCCATCCTTTGGGGGTGTGGAGCTTAAAGGAATAATGGAGGTGAAGGAAGGAAAGGGGGTGGGGAGAGATAAAAGTAAAAATATTTGGATGTTTTTTTTTTGTTTTATTTTTTTCATACCCATTAAAAATTTTGTTGAACTTATTTAAAATTCAACTTAATTAAAAAAAAAAAAAAAAAAAAAAAAAAAACGCAGAAAAATTTTACGATGTACGTACACTTCACGGAACGAAGACATCATATTCCAAAAATCATGTAAATTGATCAAGCAGTTTTTTTTTTTTTCTTTTGTTCTTTTTAACTAAGAAAATCATTATTTTAAAATTTTTAGCGATTAAAATGTTTTCTTTTGAATACAAAACAAAACCTCTGTAGTCGAATTGAATTGTCGTACTTGAATTTTAACGCATTCTAAAACAAAATGGCGGCTCCCGATTAGCTGGTCATAAAATTTGATCTTTTTAGTTAAAAAAGAAAAGTTAAAAAAAAAAACAAAAAAAAACTACTGCATCAATTTACATGATTTTTTTGGTATATGACATTCGCATTCCCTGACAGAAACGTACATCATGAAGATTTGTATATATATATATATATATATATATATATATATATATTTTTTTTTTAATTAGATAAAATTCTAAATAAAAACCAAATATTTTTGTTTTTGGTCTTTTTTTTTTTAATTTTTTATTTTTTACCTTTCCTTACCCTTACCCTCCAGGTACACTCTGACTCCCACCAGGAAGAAGATGAAAAGATTGTTCAAAGTTTACGTACATTTATGTCGAAATGGACAACGCGACGAAAGTTTCCCCATCGTTTCTTGACTGAAAAAATACCGAAAACCTGACTCTTCTAAAAACGAGCCGGACTCGGTTTTCGGGTCCTCGAGATGACGCAAACGAGAAACTTGGAATACTTGTCAGCCGAAACTTCTCCGATGACGTCTCTATGTGACGCAGCTTTTCCAATTTCAAATGAAATATACAAGACGAATAAATTAAGGCCTTTTTATATGCTAGTTCTGTATTTTACTTGAAGGGTGGGGATGGGGGAATGGCTCAGGAGGAATGCCTGGGAGCTGTGTGCAGAAAATGAATGAGTTGGAAATTTGTGCGTAAAAAAAATTATGTAAAAAGTTCATATATATATATATATATATATATATATATTTCAAAAGTGCTAAATACTAGGTAGAGCTTTATAAACATTTAGGATATCAACGTTAAATTCGCTTATGCAAATCGAATTACGTTTTAGCATGCCAGTGCTTCATCGGAGCAGAAAGGTGATGAAAAAAAAAAAATCGTAAAACATATACAAAAGAAACATGCCGGCGTTGTTGGTTTTCTGGTTCTGTTTTTTTTTTTTTTTTTTTTATAATCAGTTGCATGAATTTATTTTCATCATTATCTCTTGGCTCCGACGAAGTGCAAGAGTGCTGAAACGTAATCATGTTTGCAGAAAGCCCATTTAAATGTTTAAATAATAAATAAGTATATAAATAATATATACATATATATCATTCTGAGAATAAAATAAAAATTGTTTTACAGATTTAGAAAAAATTGCTTGATTAAAAAAAAGAGAAAAAAAAAATCATCCGAAGTTGTCATCTCGATAAAAAAGAGACGGCACAACTTGTGTGTGGGTAGGAGAGGGGGTTTAGTTGGGTGGCAGCGGCAGTAATAAGTGACGATGGCAGTGACGGTGGTTTAGAGTGAAAACGTAGAAGAAAGACAAAAGTAGAAAGTAAAGGGGTGGCAGGGAGGGGGATGTTCGGAGAGAGAGACGGGGGGGGGGGGGGAAGAGTAGGCAGGGGAGGAGGTCAAGTCACGTGGTCCCTCGAATTTTCTCTATTGTCCGCTGGCCGTGCCATTTTTCCAGATCAAAAGGTTTGAAATCTGTAAAAAACAAAAGAGAAAAATATTTTTTTTTAATAATTTTAAAAAAGATAAATTATATAAATAAAATTTTTTCAAATAATTTTAAAAAAGATAAATTATATAAATAAAATTTTTCAAATAATTTTAAAAAAGATAAATTATAAATAAATTTTTTCAAATAATTTTAAAAAAGATAAATTATATAAATAAAATTTTTCAAATAATTTAAAAAAAAATAAATTATATAAATAAATAAAAATTTTTAAATAATTTTAAAAAAGATAAATTATATAATAACATTTTTTTAAATAATTTTAAAAGAAATTATATAAAAAAGTTTTTTTTCTTTTTTTTTTTTTTTTAAATAATTTTAGAAATATAAATTATAAAAAAATTTTTTATTAAAATAATTTTAAAAAGATAAATTATAAAAAAAAAAAATTTTTTTTAATAATTCTAAAAAGATAAATTATATAAAAAAATTGCTGACCATATTTGAAGGGAAAAGGGAAACCATCTACCATTATGGGACGAAATAAAAAAATTATAAACAGTTTCTTTCTTAGAACTGTCCGTCTATGGGATAAAAATAACGTGCGGCTGCTTCCCGGCTGACTATATAGCATGGTCATGTTCAAATCTAATGTAAATAAATTCTTGTTGAGCCGTTCTCATAAATAATCTTGCCCTACTCAAGTTCCTGAAGAACTGATCACGTTATTTCACTGTTACCGGTTTTAAAATGTCTTCCATGCAATAGGTATGTAAAATGGACATAAAAATGCCGCAACAATAAAGTGACCCGTTTTGCGTATGTATTTAATAAAGTTATGGTCAAAAAGTGGTACAAACCTAATTTTGTACAACGTGCCGTCCATATCAGGAAAGGGATAAAGAACAGAAAAAAAAAAAAAAAAAAAAAAAAAAAAAATGGCCGCTCCTGCTATTTATGGACTGGTGGTCATATGAAGTACCGAGATTTGGGGAAATATACAAATGAGATGCAGTCGATTTTTAAAATGCCCGTCCTGATGATGATGAGAATTAATAGATCAAATGTTGCAACAAATTTTATAACGGGTTTGTAAAAATAACTGTATGATGGGTAGGATGATACAACAAATACTCTCTATCTATATAAAAGCCAAGTACGTCCAAGGATGGAGTACTGTTGCCACATCTGGGCAGGAGCTGCTAAAAACAGCCTATCCTGCCTTGATAGAGTACAAAATAAACTTCGTGGCAGGGATGCCCTTTTCTCTTCCCTGCAACCTCTCTCCCACAAGAGAGACGTTGCAAGCCTGTCTTTGTTTATCATTATTTCCATGGCAAGTGCTCGTCTGAGCTCTAATCCCTGGTCCCCTCTTGTCAATCTTTCACGAAAAACACCTGTCTAGCTTGAAATCACTGTCAATAATTTTCCCCACTCTTTATCTATGCCAAAACCAAAACGTAGATTCCATGAACAAAGTTTCTTTCTTAGAAGTGCATGTCTGTGGAACTCTGTTCCGTTTGCCTGTTTCCCACCTGACTACAACTTGGATGTCTTCAAGTCCAACATAAACAAATTCCTGATGAACCGCCCCCTTAAGTAAGACAATTTATCAAATCTCAACACTAACGTACTGTACATGCAATAACTCTTAACCGCAAGTGGCTTCCGGGCCTTGATAAGTGGTGACCACCTTGTAAAAAAAAATATATATATATATATATATATAGATGTTTTTTGTTTTGGTTTTAATGATATGTTTGGAACGGATTCAATTATTTACGAAAGTGCATTTTTACCTAAATGCGAATTGGGAATAATTTTCCCTTTAACCAATTTGGTACCCCCACATGGGGAGCAGTATATATATTATTTTTATTTTTAAAATATAATATAGTTATCCACTATATATATCTCTCTCTCTCTCTATATATATATATATATATATATATTAAAAGAAGAAAATTTCCGTTCATCCGTTTGCTCACTATGAATTCGCTGTCACAGTAAATATCAATGAAAATCGCTAAAGGTCGATTAAAAAATAAACAAAGTGCGAGTTAGGTAGAAGAGGCAAGATGTACTTTAATAAAAATGTTATGCCATACGTAGATTGTGAGGTTTATCCGTTTTCTAAAGCAGTAAATCGCCAGAAATAATTTTAAAAAGATAAATTATAAAAAAAAAAATAACTGCAGGAATATCAGTTTCGTATCATTTTTCTCATTGTTTTTCATTTGATGGGAGAGAGCTGAGTGGCACATCTTTGCTGGTGGAGCTCTCTATTTGCATTTGTGCAGATTTCTGAGCGAAGATGACGTAATGATTATTGCCAATTAAGTCAGCCGTTTGGTGCATTGCGCATAAGTTTGCAATACCATCTTAGAAGTAATATCATCTTTTCTTGTTCTTTTTCTTCACGGCATGCTTACATTTTTTGGAATCCAGATTTCAGCTGATTGAATAACCGTATAAAACATGTTCTTCTAACAATACCTTTTATTCTCTAACAATGCTTCAAGCAACCGAAACTCTGCTATTACTTCTGTTAATACTCAACGGATTTTAACTCCAATACGTTCAGCATGTCATGATCTTTTTTTTTTTTTTTTTTTTTTTTTAAATATACAGTTTTTGAAAAATATTAGCCATAGTCTAAGCTTCACATTTAGTGAATTTGTATTATAATCTGCATAATTATAAAACTTTGTGGACATTGCACCCTTGCTTGAATCTTGTCTTCGGCAATGCCATTTTTAAAAAAAAAAGATGGACAGGTGAATTAAATTAAGCATAAATAAATACACACAAGTATATTTATGATAACGGGAAATATGCAAATGAGATGCAGTTGGTTTTTCAAATAAAAAGTCTGTGTATCGGAGAGCGCGTCGTGTCTCTTTGGCAGAAGTAAGTTCTGAAAGATGTGCGCTGGGGTTTGATACTGAGAATTGCGAGGAGAACAACATAACGGTTGGGAATTCTTTCTTTGGAGTTTACTTTCTAATAAACTGCAAAAGTATGACGGAAATCATGACATTATAACAACCATAGTCTCTCGAGTTGAAATCGCGTGTCTGTCGTCTGCCTTACAAAGTGTCATGGCCGACTCCCCTTTACCAAGAGTAATCACTCTTATTCTGTCCATGAGAAATAACTCTCTTCTTAGGTTGACCCTAAAACTCATTATCTCCCTAACACGTATTAACCTTCATCCTAGCGTGACCTCCGGACATTACCCACCCCCACAACCGCAAAAAAAAAATGATGGTAAAATCAACTTACTCTCGAGCTGTGGGTTCGGACTCTTTTCTTTGTACCACGTTGGTGTGGAACCTAAAAAATGGTAAAAAAATATAGTGAGAAAGAGAGAGATGAACCAATTGTGTATATTACAAAAAAAAAAAAAAAAAGAAATGGAAAACACAAGGTATTTTTCTTTTTTAAATTGCTTTTAATCTCTTTCCTAATTATCGAAAATATTCATGGAACAACGCAATGTAGTTCAACATTTCAGCTTCTTTCAACTATATTACCGGACAAAACGGAGGGTGGGTGGCGGGAGAAAAAAAGATAATATAAAAAAAATAAATAATTAAATATCAACAAATCCTGCATTGATAGAGTTCAAAAATGGCTTCAAAACCTAGTGTCACGTGGCCGTTAATTTTTAACTGCGTCGTTACACCTCAAACCTCTCGGACCCACACTCTGTCTAATACCGACAACAACGGAACAAACAAAGGAAAGAAAGAAAAACACGAATCGGCATTTTTTTAAAGCGCAAATGAAATGCATTTATTTTGTAGTTCTTCCAAAACAACAAATTTCTATTATATTTCCCAAATCTTTTTCCACACACGTGCTTTTTAAAAGTCACTGTCACCACCAACCTTTTTACCTGACACGCAATTTGCTTCTCCCCTCACGCCAGTGCTTTCTTTCTTGATATTCACACGTCCATCTTCCCTGCCATGCACTTTGCTTCTCTCGACCACACTTACATTTGCATATGTGCTTTAATAGCTGCGGCTTCTAATATTTTCGATAGCCAGCTATCCTTTGGCTGCTGCTGATTTTATCACACGCATTGTTACACTAGTAGGTGATGCTCTTTTATCTTCCCTGCAACCTCTTTCTCACAGAAGAGACGTTACAAGCCTATCTCTGCTCTATCGTTATTTTCATGGAAAGTGCTCGACTTAGCTCCAATCTAAAGCTCAAACTTTCACAAAAAAAACCCCACCTGACTAGCTACAATCACTATCAACAATTTCCTCTACTCTCTATCTGTGCCTAATTCTAAACACAGATTCCATGAACAAAGTTTCTTTCCTAGAACTGCCTGCCTGTGGAACACTGTTCTGCTGGCCGACTTTCCGACCAACTACAATATCATAGCTTTCAAGTCTAATGTAAACAAGTTCTTGTTAAACCATCTCCTTAAATAATAAAATTCTACTTAACTTACACAATTAATGATTACTACGCTACCACCCTACAGTCATTAACCCTTATCCTCGAGTGGCCCTCGGGCCTTGATAAGTGGTGACTCACTTGTAAACAAACAAAAAAAAAAAAAAAATGAATAATTATAGAAACACTATTACATAATAATTATGTAGTACTAGTAGGGAGACCTGACGTTGCCCCGGATTAAATGAGGATCAAGGAATACTTCAACCACCCATAATTTTATTGCCTGCTCTAGTTGGGGACTCACCGTGGTGCACCAGGAGGAAGCTTTACATGCCTTTCCACAGTGATTTAGTCCACATTGCACTGTAGAGAACCTACAGTTGATTTTATAAAATTATTTTTGTATATAACTAGCAGTGGTACCCAGCATTGCCCGGGTGTGTGTGTGTGCGTAGGAAAAACAAAAAAAGTTTTCGTAGGCAGGTAGGCTCGCATTCGAAGCCTTGAGGCGAAAGCGGAAAAGAAAGTGAAAAAAAAAAAAAAAAAAAAAAAAATGTGATATCTTACCGCGACGCTAAGAGGGCAGAGAATGTGAGAATGGTTGAAATTAAACGATTAAAAAGTTAAGTGACAGATGCGTGAATTTAACAAGGTCAAACATCACACCATAGAGGAATGCAATCCCGCACTTAACTTTGGCTGCAAGCCAGTTTCTGCGTATTTGCTTTGTTTCCCCAAGACGTTGGGGAAAACCAGCTCTCCCATAAAAAGGGGAGCGTCCAAATGAATAGCAATTGTCCGATATGATGGGTTTCCCCTACACTGATCAAAGCTTATTGCTTTCTGGATGTCCCCTGTGAATAGTGCCAGGCAAACACAATTTCTTTGAATACTTCCACTTTATTTATACGAAAAACACAAACAAACACGTCGAGAAGACAGAACAGCGGGAATTTTATAAAAGAAAAGTCGCTCAAATAAAAGATAGAGACGACTTATTGTAAATCGGAGATATTATAATCTAGGGAGTATATAAAAAGTTGTAAGACGTGGTAACCGCCCCCCCCCCTCAAGCCGTTGCCGGACATACAAAAAAAAAAACAAAAAAAACGCACACACTAACACACATTTTTGCTTTTATATTACAGACTAGCAGGGGTGCTCGGTGTTGCCCGGATGTTTGTGTGGAGGAAGTGAGATTGGTTGAAATTAAATGATTAAAAACTTAAGCGAATGAGTTCACACAGGTGCGTAAATTTAACGAGGTCAAGCATCACGCCACACTTTGGCTGCAAGCCAGTTTCTGTGTATTTGTTTTGTTTCCTCAAGATGTTGGGGAAAACCAGCTCCCCATAAAAAGGGGAGTGTCCAAATGAATAGCAATTGTCTGATGTGACGCGTTTTCCCCCGCATTGCTTTCTGGATGTCCCTGGCACTCGTCCATTTGCTACGGACTTAGTTTTGCTTTTTTACGGAAAAGCCAAACAAACACGCGAGAGTAAGAAATAGCGCGAAAACAGTGTGTAAAAATCGCTCAAATAAAAGATGGAGACGACCTCCTTTCTAAAAACGAGAGATATCATAATCTAGGGAGTATATAAAAAGTTTTAAGACATGGTAACCCCCCTCCCCCCGAAATAAGCCCTTGCCGAATATACGAAAAAAAGTGCATACACGCACAAACAAACACACACACATTTTTGCTTTTATATATAGACTAGCGAGGGGTACCCGGCGTTGCCCAGGTGTTTTTCGGGGTATGTGAAAAAACCCCAAAAATGTGAAAAAAAAACAGGTGCCCGTGAAAAAAAAACAAAGCCTTCACGACGCGCAGTTGGAAAATAGTAAAGTGTTAAAAAAAAAAAAAACGTGCGCGTTTTTGATTGACGTGACTGCGATAGGTATTCAGCAGTAAGCATTTTGTGCGGGACAGTTTTGAATGAGGTGAATAAATCGGTTTGTTTGTTTTTAAAAACCCGCTCTCTGTTTATTAGGAGGAGCGAAATAAAAGCTACAGTCTGATATGACGAAGTCGACATTGAACAAACGTTACTTAGCTCTCTTGAGAAAACTGGCTTTCGGCCTGTGATTAGAGTTGAGTTTCGCTTTTTTTTATACCGAAAACCGAATGTAACGCGTGCCGATGCAGGAAATGTGGAATAATTAACGTTTGAAAGTCAATAAAATTAAATAGACAGGCGAGCTCCGTGGGTAACTCAATTTATAGATGATATAACAAGTTTTAAGAAGTTGTGAACCGAGCAAGCGCTTCTCTGAAAGAAGCCTTTTGTGGACATCGAGGAAAAGCGTACATACATACATACATACATACATTTTCGCTTTTATATATATAGATGGTTTGAATTAAGTTTAAAATGCAAAAGTCAAGTATCATGGTTCAACTGCGCTCTAAACAGAAAGATTCATATCGAACATGCCTTTGTCATAGCAAAGAACCTACTGTTGATTTTATATGCCCGGCCTTTCTGCTTGTGTGGTGGACAAAACAACTCCATAGTCTTTCAAGACTGAAGGATGCAAATATAATATCACGTTGCATAGGGGTAATATTTCGACTATATCAAAGGACGAAACAAGAGGGATGTGGGCTTACGTTTCTGAATTTTGAGATGAGAATTGGTTATTTGTATTATTTGTAATCTTCGGACTACTATCCTCATCCTGAGTGTCGTTTTCACAACGCTTCGGTCGATGTAACTTCCGACCTTCTTCAAGTGTATCTTGTCAAACTTTTGAATGTTTCTGTCAAACTCGGAAATTTGGACGGAATTTCGAATGGAACCCTTTATTTACTTCCCGGAAGTAGCATGTTCTTGTTCTCTCAGCCATGACTGGATAGAGGTCCTAAGTAATTCGCAAGTGTATTTTTCTGATTAGAGAATTCACTGAGAATTGAACCCCACACCTTCAGGAGAATATCACTTTTACAATTAGTTTTTCCAAGTATTCTGATGACTGCACCAGGGGTCCGCAAGGTTAGAATAGTTGGAAAAATCAATTATAAAAGTGATAATTGGTTGAAGGTTCAATTCTCAGTGTGGGCAACCGGAAAAATACAATTGCAAATTACTTAGGACGTTTATCCAGTCATGGCTGACAGAACAAGATCATGCTACCCCCGTGAAGTAAATAAAGAATTCCGTTCGAAATATAAGTATTTAAAAAGAATATATTCTCACAAGCATCGTGAAAAAAAAAAAAAAGTTTTCCTCATTAAGTTCTGACCAACGTCAGGTCTCCCTGCTAGTTTTTTTTTTTTATTTAATAAAAAGTCAAGCCAAACTGACCCTTGTGGACTCGAGAATGTCGGTTATCCATATCGTGGGTGACTCTGCTCCAAGCTGAAAAAGATTTAAAAAAAAAACGGATTTAGCGTTCATCATTTATTCACAGATTCAACAAACGAGGGACTGGGCCTAGTAATTCATTTGTTCGCACTTTTCTCAATAACCATGCCTTGGATTAAAAAAAATTTTTTTGCACAAACATTAGTCATGGTGAAAGTAAATTTTTCACTTGTAGAGGGGGACCTCGCATGCTCGGCTTGTTTTCTATTGAACTATGAATCCAGACAAGGCATGAAGCCATGTGATGTAAGATGATTATTGCAAAGACAAGAGGCGCCTAGTGATCTCAGTCTTGAAAAGTCTAAATGTTAAAGAGCATCTCTCCTCTCTCTCTGGCTCTTTCATACTCTCTCTATTTTCTCTCTCTGTGTCTCTATTAGATAGTAGATCGAGAGAGGGAGAGGGTGGGAGGAGGTCAGAGAGATATTTTTGTAGTTAATCCACGTTGCAGGAAGTGACGTTTCATCTAACCGGATGTCATATGATGCTACGTGGCAAGGTTGGTGAAACGTTGAGTCTCTCAGAAAATGCCGAGCCGAGCAGAAGTCTAAAATGGTTCTCTCCTAAGTAAGGAGGGAGATGCGCGCCCCAGACGTGGGACGTGGTAGGTATCCACAGTGGAGACCATCGATGGCGGCATCTGCAGATCATGCCTGGGAGAATAAAAGGTTGAAAACCCAACATTTGTCTTCATCTTGTGTATTCCGGCGAAAACAGCAAGAGAGCTCCACCCAGATGAAGACTCTCCCAGAGCAGCGGACCAGGTATGAATCTTCTTTAATTCAAACACATAAATCCACAACAAGTGTCCTAACCACTAGACAAACGGTTTAAGGGATCTTGGGTCCCGTTCTCTTGTCTCTTAACACTTGTAATATCTCTCTCTCTCATCGTCGTAAACTTCTTCTCTTCATTAGTAAAATGGACACGTCATCACCAGGGTACCAGTATCCCTCAAGTAAAGTGTCCAAGTCCAAATCCTCTTTTTCTCCCTCCCTTATGTAACATAAGGCTAAGAGGAAAACAGTCAACAGAAAGAGAACAAGAAGGTGTATTAAAATGCAGTATCAAAACAACAATGAAGACCACTAGACCAATGAGTCAAAAGAGCTGGAACAAAGGAAGCAGTGAACAGATGAGACAATTCAGAGGTTGGTTGTTTTGCTTTAAAGCATTTTCAGGCTTTTCAATGCCGATTCCAATCATTTTGATAAAGTATTCAATAATGCATCTGAAACCATGTGGTACAATGGGGGAAAAAGTGGCTGGTTACTCTTAATGCATCAAAAACCAAGCTTCTATCTTTGCATCATCAACGTTCTGATCCCCATCTGGCATCAACTGAAATGAATGGCTCTCATCTTGGGGAGGCTCCATGTTTTGACAAGCTTCTGGGCTTGACCTTTACTCCTGATCTAAAATGGAATACGTACATCAAATCCGTTTCCAAGGTTGCTGGAAAAATGATGGGATCCTTCTATTGATCCAGTAGATATCTCACTGCTGATGCAATGCTCTACTTCTATAAGAGCCAGGTACGTCCAAGGACGGAGTATTGTTGTCACATCTGGGCTGCTAGGAAGACCTTATACTACCTTCCATAATATTCATCAGAAACACTCGTTTTTCTGAAACCACTATCAATAATTTCCCCCACTCTTTATTTGTGCCTAAACCTAAACATAGATTCCATGAACAAAGCTTCTTTCTAAGAACTGCACACCTGTGGAACTCTCTTCTGTTTGCCTACATTCCACTTGACTAGAATATGGTCGTCTTCAAGTCCAATGTTGGTTGGTTGGTTGGTTGTTTTTGTTTTACGGCATATCCACCTTTTCAGGTTATTTAATGTTGAATCCAGTGATTTTGAAGAATAATTTTTTAATAGAGTATATTTGTTTTTTTAAGTCAGTTTCTATTTAACCCATAGTTGGGACCCTAACAGGTACTACCAGTCCGGGTCAGAGTGGATCTGGGAGCAATGGCAATTAAAGGGTGGCTCCACACTCCCCAAAGCCCGCAAGCTGGGGCCTCACCATCGGATATAGTTTAAGATCATATCCAGGACCTCAAGTCCAATGTAAACAAGTTCTTGATGAGCCGTTCCCCTTAAGTAATCGAATTTACCATAATGACACTTCTAATGATTACTATGATATTGTCCTTTTATCCAATGCACACTCTTTAGCTCTCATCCTCGAGTGGCCTCTAGGCCTTGATACGTGGTGATTCCTTTGTAAAAAAAGAAGAAAAAAGAAAAATTCACTCTCTCTTTATATATATATATATATATATACAAGTTAGAAAAGCATTTCATCCAAGGCATGAAAATTGTTAAACAAAATGTTTTTACTATAGGCTTTGTCGTTTTAGCCAATGTACACTCTTTAGCCCTCATCCTCGAGTGGCCTCTGGGCCCTGATAAGTGGCGATTCCTTCGTAAAAAAGGAAAAAAAAAAAGAAAAAAAAAAAAAGAAAAAAAAAAAGAAAAAAAAAAAGAAAAAAATTCTCTTTCTCTTTATATATATATATATATATATATATATATACACACACAAGTTAGAAAAGCATTTCATCCAAGGCATGAAAATTGTTAAACAAAATGTTTTTACTATAGGCTTTAAAGATGAAGGTACAAGATTTAATTTGAAATTTATTCATCTTCAATATTTTTATGTAATGTACGTTCTGTTGCACTTTTAAAAAAAAAATCATTGAGCATTGAAAATTTTATATCTATAGTTGCTAGATGTTTTTAAATTGTAATTGAAAATTTCATATCTATAGTTGATAGATGTTTTTAAATTGTAATTGAAAATTTTATATCTATAATTGATAGATGTTTTTAAATTGTAATTGAAAATTTCATATCTATAGTTGGTAGATGTTTTTAAATTGCAACAAAATGTACATTACATAAAATAAATCCAAGGTAATTTTTTGATACACTTTAAACTAAATTTTTATACCTTACTTTGTAAAATTTATAAAAGTGCACTTTGAAGATGAATAAATTTCAAATTGAATCTTGTACCTTTATTTTTAAGGCCTATAGTAAAAACGTTTTGTTTAGCAATTTTCATGCCTTGGATGAAATGTTTTTCTAACTCGTATCTTATCTTTTTAAGATTATATTTTAAAACTCTCCTTCTCTCTATTTCACTTTGTATTTCTCCTCACAACACAACTCATTTTTTCAACCCCCTCTTTGTAATACAGGTCTGAATAATGAGAAAATCTGAATTTTTTTAACAAAAACTTTAAAATAACTTTTTTAGATTAAATTTTCTTAAACTTCTTCAAAATTTAATAAGGAACATATTTCATATAGGTTTCATTAACAAATATTCAGTACATAACGAGAAAAATAGAGATAAAAATTTCAAAAGGACCGTATAACCGGGTTTTTTTTTTTTTTTTTACATAGGCGTCACCACTTATCAAGGCCGATAGGCCACTCAAGGATAAGGGTTAAAGAGTGTACAGTAGTCAAAAGGACAATATAGTAATCGATAGTAATGGAAGTTCGGTAAATTTGTTAACTTAAGTAGAACGGCTCATCAGAAACTTGTTCACGTTGGACTTGAAGACAACCATATTATAGACGGCTGGAAAGCAGGAAAACGGAAGACGATTCCACAGGTGTGCAGTTCTAAGAAAGAAGCTTTGATCATGGAATCTATGTTTAGGTTTAGGCACAGATAAAGAGTGGGGGGGAATTATTGATAGTGTTTTCAGCTATACAAGTGTCTCTTGTGAAAGTTTGGCAATGAGGGGGATCATAGATTGAAGCTCAGTCAAACACTTTCCATGAAAATAACGATAAAGCAGAGACAAACTTGCAACATCTCTTCTGTGAGATAGAGGTTGCAGCGAAGAGAAAAGAACATCTCCCACCAGGCCACGAAGTCTATTTTGCACCCTATCAAGGCAGGACAAGTCCTTTCTAGCAGCTCCTGCCCATATGTGGCAACAGTATTCCATCCTTGGACGTAGCTGGCTCTTATATAGATAGAGAATTGCCTCAGCAGTGAGATATGAGACACCACTGAAAAAATGATTTTTTGACACAATGAAAAGTAGTCAGCCTACAGCATATATAACAATTAATTTATTTTCCCCTCAAAATATAACCATTAAAAGCTAAATCCCTGACAACAATAGTGAGTACACCCCTTACGAAAATTTGTCAATATTAACATACAACATGTCAACTCTCAATATTTTGTGTGGCCACCATCATTATCAAAAACTGTCTTTACTCTCCTGGGCATGGAATTTACCAGAGCTTCACATGTAGCCACTGGAATGCTCTTCCACTCTTCAATTACGATGTCGCGGAGCCGGCAGATATTTGAGACTTTTGTGCACCTCAACTTTCTGCTTGAGGATGCCCCAAAAATGTTCTATTGGGTTTAAGTCTAGAGCAGTCATTCCCAACGTGGGGCGCATGCCCCACCGGTGAGGCATGGCAATATTTTGGTGAGGCATGGGCAGGACGTGCACCCTTGGGCTTACTATATGAAAAACTATAGGGCAATTCAAGAATGAGTTATTTTTTTCATTATTATTATTACTATTATTATATTAACAGTGAAAAAAATTTGATATTTTCGCATCTCAGTTCTCTATCATATGTTTTACATTTAAAACTTTATTTAAATGTCCTTTCGTTTTAAAATTTTTCTCTTTCATTGATGCCATGTCCTTTGGAACGTTGTTTAGATACAAGTTAATGGCCTTTTAAGCTTACTTCACTGAATAACAGGAATTTTTAATAACAAAAATTAAATATCACAAAGGGGGAGGCATCAGGATTTTAGAAATGCCTAGGTGAGGCATGGCCCAAAAATAGGTTGGGAAACACTGGTCTAGAGAGATGCTTGGCCAGTCCATCACCTATACCCTCAGCATCTCCAGTAAAGTAGTGGTTGTCTTGGATGTGTTTTGAGTCATTGTGATGCTGGAACCCAATTTCTGGAGGGAGGGGATCATGCTCTGCTGCAGTATTTGACAGTACATGTCGGAGTTCATGTTTTCCTCAATGAAATGTAACTCTCAAATACCTGCTGCACTGATGCAGACCCCAGACCATGACATTCCCACCACCATGCTTGACTGTAGGCATGACACACCTATCTTTGTACTTCTCACTTGGTCGCCACCGCACATGCTTAAGGCCATCAAAACCAAACAAATTAATTTTCGTCTCATCAGACCATAGGACATGCTCCAATAATCTATGGGCTTTTGTTGACATTGTCTTCAGCAAACTGTTTGCGAGCTTTCTTGTGTATGGCTGTCATCCCAGGCTTCCTCCTGGGGTGACAGCCATACACACCAATTTGAAATCATTATTATATATTGGGTACAATATAATAATCAATAGAGAATTGGGTCTATAATAATAAATACAAAATCTGCATAAATTTTCTTAAATCTTTAAGCATATTTTACAACTGGGCAATGCTAAGCGATGTACTAGTATATATATATATATATATATATATATATATATATATATATATACACACACAATTCAGGTAACTTGATTATGTAGTAGAGCTGACATTTATTCAATGTAGTTGCCTTCAGCCTTAATCACTGCCTTGATACTGGTCCGGAACTGGAAGCATGCCTTTTCCACAAGCGCCAGCGGGAGCTTGGCGAATACTTGGCAGATGGCAGCAATCAGGCTGGCTTTGGTGTTGTGGGAAGTTATGTTGGTGATATTCTCGAAATATGACCAAACGAAGTAGTCGAGCAGATTCAGGTTGGGGGAATGGTGGTGGTGGTGGTGGGGGGGGGGGTCCAGGGAGAGAAGGGTGCAAAGTTGCAGCACTCTTTCTGAAGCCGAGCCTACGCATCTTTGAACTTGTGGGCTGGCGCTTAGTCCTGCTGCCATACCCAGGGTCTTCCAGCAGCCACCTGATTGCACATCCAGGTACACTTTGGTGTTGACTTTCAAGCCAACTTCGAAAATGTGAGGTGGCATGATATGTCTCTCACTTGAAACCACACCAAAGATCATAACCATGGCTGAAAACTTTGTTTTCATCACCCGGGCATGTCCATATTATTCGTGGCAATCCAGCGATGCATTTTGAGGGTGCTGGCAATGGTCCTGTTGTCATAACTTGGATTAGTAAAGAGCATGAGTTGTACAGTGGCGCATCTCCGATCTTGCTCATTGAACACTGTGTCACTTTCAGACATGATAGAAGACTCCTATCGCTCAGGATTTGTACGCCACTGGCCAATTAGTAGAGGATCCCAAAAAAAAAAAAAAAAAGGTTTTCATCAAACGGAAATGGAATCATGTTGTCTTTTCTAAGATGACAATTTTATCGTTCTACCCTGTAAGGTATCCCAAAATAAAGTTTTATTTTCATTGATGCTGACTTTATAACGCATGCCGAGGACTGGTACCTAGTTGGTAGAGTGAAACATCTGATTTTCAAAATAAACGAAATAGAAAAGAGGATTATAGAACTTACCCTTGTTGTCGCGTGGATGTCGACTTTCCATATCATGAGTGACTCTGTTCCAAGCTGTGGAGTAAAAAGAGAAAAGGCGGAAATTAATTTATTGAAGAAAGAAAGCCAGAAGGTTCCCATCGTTCTTGGGATTTATACATAACTGGCCAACTAGTAGATGGTCTGCAATAACAAAAAAGAAAGAAAAAAAAAGAAAAAGAAAAAAAAGAAAAAAAAAGAAAAAAAGAAAAAAAGAAAAGAAAAAAAGAAAAAAGAAAAAAAGAAAAAAGAAAAAAGAAAAAAGAAAAAAAGGAAAAAGAAAAAGAAAAAAAGGAAAAAGAAAAAAAAGGAAAAAGAAAAAAAGGAAAAAGAAAAAAAGGAAAAAGAAAAAAAGGAAAAAGAAAAAAAGGAAAAAGAAAAAAAGGAAAAAGAAAAAAAGGAAAAAGAAAAAAAAGAAAAAAAGGAAAAAGAAAAAAAAGAAAAAAAGGAAAAAGAAAAAAAAGAAAAAAAAGGAAAAAGAAAAAAAAGAAAAAAAAGGAAAAAGAAAAAAAAGGAAAAAAAAGAAAAATAGAGAAAAAAAGAAAAAAAAGAAAAAAAAAGAAAAAGAAAGAAAAAGAAATCGGTTTTCATCAAAGGGAAATGGAATCATGTCGTCTTTTCTAGGGCGACAATTTTATCGTTCAATCCTGTGCGAGAAGAAAGAAAGCATGACGGGCTTATGAATTTGGGCATTCAACATTGAAATAGCAGACGTTATAAGGTTTCATGTAAAAAAGTTATTTCGAGCATTTAGCAGAGAAGCCAACAAAAAAAAGGATTAAAAAAATTCCGATATATAACAAATAAATATTACCAAAGGCAAGATAAGTTACTCTTCTACCTACCTGGATAAGTTTTGTGTGTTTTAAAAGAAATGTAAGAATTTATTCGGTTTAAAAAACAAGCAATGTTAGAGTTGGTAAGTTAAACTGATAATTAACATGGCGGACGAGAACACGCCATCTTCGAAGAGTGTCAATACTGGCTCAAAACTCTATAAATAAACAAAATTCTAACAGAAATCTAATCTACCCAATAACTATCACAGCGACATATATGGTGGATTTCTGTCAGTATTTTACTGTGTTTGCCATTTCTAATCATTTCTGGATTGTAATTTTTTTTTCTGTTCAGGATATCTTCAAAATTCTCCCAAGGAACCAAGTTTCAGTTGCTTTTCTTTTTGTGTTGGCGATTGTCCAGCACTCACAACCGTATAAAAAAAAAAAAAAACACACCATACATACGTTTCTGAATTTGGTGCTGCAATATTTTGGACAAAGAATGGGGTATGATCCCACACAGTCGGACGATTCTATTTATAAACGATGCTGCTAGGAACTGACGAATCGAATTAATTCATGTTCTGCTACCAACCAATCAGAAACCAGAATTGCTCCATAAATATTAAACCTTTTCTGTAGCAATTTCACATGTTTTTTTCCGTCTCGGCACCGTAAGAATATTTTGTTCTGTGGAACTGTCTACTGCAAACCAGTCACCTCTCAGGACTTGTGTGTAACAACGAACCATCGGAAACTGTTCTGTCTACTGCAAACCAGTCACCTCTCAAAACTTGTTTAGAACAACGAACCATCTGAAACTGTTCTGAAACTAAACATAGCTTACACTTCTAGATTTGGTGTCTATTTCAATGTTTCTGTTGGTCATGATTGATGACAGTCTGTGGAAGGCGATTTTGTATTTCAGTAGTGCACCTTCCACCAGATGTGATCCAGTAGCCTAGATATTTGAATTTATCAACTTATTTAACTGGTACATTGCGACACTGCAGCTTGCATGTTGGAGCTCGGGTGTTCTTGGATAATGCCATGCTTACCGTTTTTGAGATGTTTAAAGCAAGTCTTTTACTTTCACTTGCTTCCACTACAGTTTCAAGCATGTGTTGGAGGGTATCTTCGGATTGTGCTATTAACTCAGCGTCGTCTGCACACTTTTTTTTTTTTTTTTTTTTAATTTTCTTCCATTGAAGATTGTAATGCTGGGTATGGAACAGCCAAACCAGCTTCCAACATTGCCCTGCTTTTTATTGAAACCAACCGAGAGCTCTTTTTAGTATCCTCGCTGTTCCCTTAAGTGCAATTGTCTGGATCTCTTTTGCACTTGGTTCACCAGGAATATTAGTTAGATAGGACTTCAGGTTCTTCTTCATAAGCCCTTTAGCACCTATAATAACTGGTATGATTGATATCTCCCTAAGATTCCAATTTCTTTTCATATCATACATGAGACCTTGATATTTGATCTGTTTCTCTCTTTCAGCTCTATTCAGACCTCCAGAACTTAGATGGTAACTGTTGTGTCCACCCAAACTTATATCTTTGATGTCCTCAATTTTTCTCAATATGTTTTCGTTATAGAAATCGAATAAATCTGGTAACAAAACACACACACTTGGCAAACACTTATTATTATTAATGTTTCCTCACTCTGCTCTCCATCGATTCTAACTGTCGCCTTTTAAATTTGAATATATTATTTATTTATCTTTTATCTTCAATTTGTGATATATAAAACTTTGGTGAGTAAATTAATTATTTACTTTTTAATAGACACTTGAAAATGGGGGGGGGGGGGGGGCGTGAATTAAAAAAAAAAAAAAAAAAGTTTGTCTAAAAGATTATATTAGATTTATTGGAAAGAGCATAAAATTTCACATTGACCCTGAAAATATCGTAAAAATTGAATCAATAGAAAAATTTCGATAGATTTTTAAAGTTTAAAAATTGAAAGATACTGAGATCGTAAAATTCAAATAATTTCATTACTGTTTTTTAAAAAAAAAAAAAAAATATTTCTATTACTTTTAAAACAACTTTAATAGTTTATTTTGGAAGTATAATCCATAAAGAAAATAAACAACCCACTTTTAAAAGAGAAATTACGAGGTTTTTATTTTTTATTCGCAGTTTCATGTTAGGGGTTGTAAAAAATTCCTACAAAAATTCTGATACACCTAACTTTCCATCGGTTCTAACTGTCGCCTTTTTGTCTCCAATAGAGATTGCTCAGAATCCTAAGGTCTTTCCCATCAATGTTTAGTTTATTTAGCATTTTGAATAGGTCTTCAGGTCTTACTTTATCAAAGGCTTTTGAGAAATCAATAAAACACATGGTAGAGGTCTTTCTGCATCTTTATACATCTTTCTGCATCTTTATACATCTTTCTGCATCTTTATACATCTTTCTGCATCTTTATACATCTTTCTGCCAGCATTGTCATTGGGAAATTTAGCATTTTGAATACGTGCTGGAGGGTCTCTTTGGATTATGCTATTAACACAGTATTGGCTGTGTACCTTACATTTTTTTTTTTTTTACATAGGCATAACCACTTATTAAGGCCCAGAGACCACTCGAGGATAAGGGTTAAGAGTGTACAGTAGTTGGACAATAAAGTAATCATTAGTAATGGACTAATGGTCAGATTTTCATGAAATTTTCGATACATATTCCATTTTAATTTTTTCTTCTTTTTTTTTTTTTTAATCTTTTTAAATCACTACTTCATATTAGGTACAATATAATATTCAATAGAGAATTGGCTCTGTAATAATAAATACAAAATCTGCATTAATTAAAATATTTTTAAGCGTCAAGGGTGTGATTTCCATATGGAAACGTTTATTTAATTTGAATAAAATAAAATACTCATCAAGTGCGCTTGAAAACCAAATCACAACGTAATATTAGGAAAATAAACAAATATTTTACTTGTTTGAAATTTATCACAAATATATTTCAGAGGTATACTCCATCCTCAGTATATTATTTTCTCTGTTTTTTTCTTTTCTTTTCTTCGTTGCCATGTTGTAAAGTTGGAGAAAAAAAAGTCTGTTTTTAAAGAGCCGCGCGTTGTATGTCAGCGGTTGTGTTTTGAAATGTTGAAACTGTGCGTAGGCAACGCAAGAATAACGTCAATATAGAAATGTTGATTTAATTTTTTTACATGGGCATAACCACTTATCAAGGCCCAGAGATCACTCGAGGATAAGGGTTAAAGAGTGTACAGTAGAAATTGGATAATATAGTAATCATTAGTAATGGAAATTTGGTAAATTTGTTAACTTAAGTGGAACGACTCATCAAGAACTTGTTTACGTTAAACTTGAAGACAACCATATTGTAGTCAGCTGGAAAGCAGGAAAACGGAAGACAATTCCACAGATGTGCAGTTCTAAGAAAGAAGCTTTGTTCATGGAATCTACATTTAGGTTTAGACACAGATAAAGAGTGGGGGGAATTATTGATAGTGTTTTCAGCTTGACGAGTGTTTCTTGTGAAAGTTTGGCGAGGGGGGACAATAGATTGAAGCTCAGTCGAACACTTTCCATGAAAATAACGATAAAGCAGAGACAAACTCGCAACATCTCTTCTGTGAGATAGAGGTTGCAGCGAAGAGAAAAGGACATCTCCTACAAGGCTACGAAGTCTATTTTGAACTCTATCAAGGCAGGACAAGTCCTTTCTAGTTGCTCCTGCCCAGATGTGGCAACAGTATTCCATCCTTGGACGTACCTGGCTCTTATATAGATAGAGAATTGCATCAGCAGTGAGATATCTACTGGATCGATAGAAGGATCCGACTATTTCTCCAGTGGCCCTGGCAACAGATTTGATGTACGTGTTCCATTTAAGATCAGGAGTAAAGGTCAATGTCGTAAATGTGGTATTACAGGGCTCTACGGACAAATTTATCTTTAGTTGACCTTTGACAACTAAATATTTTTGCTTACTAGTCAAATAGAAACGTTACTAGCCAAAACCACATGATTTTTAGAATATGACATCTTCATTCTGTGACAAGTATGTACATAATAAAGATTTTTCTGTGTGTTTTTTTAATAAGTGTAATTCTAATTCTAAATATACAACAAATTTTATGTTGATACTTGAAGGGTTAAACATTCTTATTTCTTCAGATATTTTTTTAAACATCCTTCATTAAAAAAAAAAAAGTATATTGTTCTATTCAACTTTTGTTGTTTAAATAATTTAACTTTGTTCGTTTTATTTAGAAAAAAAAAAAAAAAAAAAGTTGAAAAGATATTTTTCATTCCGTAGTGAGCTTTAGAAGATTGTCAGTGAAAGAAATACAATCGCCAAAAGATAAGCGTTTCATTATTTCTAGTCGACACTTTGAAAAATCACTCGCAAATGCGAACTGTTTCAGTCGCAATGTAAAGCCGTGCATTACTTACCATCTGTTAAGTATTTGACAATCTCCTCGTGTTGCGGAGAATGTAGATCTGACGAGTAACAACTGTTTGGCCGATGTACACTGACCGTCCGTTTGCCGTTAAACACTGACTTTGGTGAGCTGTTAAGGTTTCACAAAAAAAAAAAAAAAATATGATAGAAAAACAAAATAAAAAAACAAACTTAATTGATTTTACAGTTTGCAAGAAATGAAAGTCTTTTAGAAGAAAAACAAAATCACATATCACATAAAAAGAATATTTTTTAAAATAGTTTAATAAAAAATGTCAATTTTGTGGCTGCTTGTTGTGTATTTTTCAAGTTTTAACTGGACATACAAAAAAAAAAAAATCATATCACAAAAAAAGTGAAATATTTTTATTCTTTAAGAATTGGTTAAAATTATTTGTTTTCAATTAATTGCTTTGTTAACCATACCGCATGATTGCCCAAAACTATTTAATACTAGCAAGGAAACCTGATGTTGCCCGGAATTGAATGATAATCAATGAATGTTTCACCTTCCCATGTTTTTATTTTCATTGAAATGAGTGAAATCGACCAGTTTTCAAATTCGCTATGTTTTCAGATTAGGTCCCCCTCCACAATTTTCTTTTAAATGACACCTTTTATAGGTTTTTGACTATGCTGAATACAAAAATCGCATGAGATTTTGCAGAAATAAATAGTTATTGAGATATAAAAAGTTGTATTATGCATTGTATTCTTTGGCGGCCATCTTTTTTACGCGCGTGCAGTGTCAGTCATAGATGAGTAGATTTGTTTATGGTGCGCACGCGCGTAAAAAAGATGTCCGCCAAAGAATACAATGTATAATACAACTTTTTATATCTCGATAACTACTTATTTCTACAAAATTTCAATGCGATTTTCGTATTCAGCATGGTCGAAAACGTATATAAGTCATCATTTAAAAGAAAATTGTGGAGGTGGACCTAATCTGAAAATTTACCTCAAATTCATATCTATTGATTACCTGCTCTAGTTAGGGACCCATCATGGTGTACCCGTGGGGGGGGGGGCTTCATATGCCTCCCCGCAGTGACTTAATCCACCATACATTGTAGTCTATATTGCACTGTAGAGAACCGATTGTTGATTTTATAAAAATTTTATGTATAACAGCTTGAATTAAAGTTTAAAATACAAAAGTCAAGTGTCATTATTCAATTGTGCTTTAAACCAAAACATTCATTTTGAACGTGCCTCTGTTGATTTTATGTGCCAGGCCTTTCTGCTTGTGCGGTAATAAAACTTCTCAAATGCACTTCTGATATGAGGTTGCGTAACGTGTAACTTTGGTCAAAATCATATGTTCCTTCTTTCATGGGAATTTTTTGGAGACTTATCGATACTTATCAAAGACATTCCAATACAAAACCTATCTAAGAACACTGCCAGACACAGAGTAACTTCGTGTGAAATTTCATAAAAATCAGTCCAGCCATTTCAGAGTCCATAGGGAGCGCACTCATGCACACAGATGCACATAAAGTCCCTTTTATATAATAGAGATTATTGAAATCAAAAGAATCATTGAATTAAAAACAATTATGTATAGTTAATTAATGGAGTAACCTCTAGCAAAGACATATGCAAATTAATTGATTGTAGTCATACATAAGTATAATTCACAAGCAGATAGCGGACCTTTACTTGAATTAACTTGACTTCACTATTAGTATGAAAAATATGCCCTAACTTCCACACGTTGTCCGGGATGTAGTGAAATCACTTTAGTTGTCAATTCTTTTTTTTGATTATAGTCAGCTGACGTACTTCCTAATTTCCGGCGTGTCTGCTACCGAAAGCGGTGACAAGGTAAATCAGTTCCTTCACTTATTGTTCTTCAATATTTTTTATTGTGAAGCGATTTATTGAAATAAAATAGGAGAAAAGGACATTATAGAAAAATTATACAATAAAAATTAACAAAATTATACAATAAATATTAACAAAATTATACAAATAAAAATTAACAAAATTATACAATAAAATTAACAAAATTATACAATAAAAATTAACAAAATTATACAATAAAATTAACAAAATTATACAATAAAAATTAACAAAATTATAAAAATAACAATCTTTATTTGCACAATTTCCCAATAAAAATTTAATTTTGTTATTAAATTAAAAAAAATAAGTTTTTATTGAGAAATTTTATAAGAAATATGTTTAAAAGGAGCGCAAAAAAGTGTTTTCAATAATTCTTAAAAAAAAAGTAAAACTAATTTAAATAATTCCTTATTAAAATTTTTCAATAATTCTTAAAATAAAAAAGTGCAAAAAGTATCTTCAATAATTCTTTTAAAAACAAACAAAATTAATTTCAATAATTCTTAATTAAAATAAGACCAAAAACATTTTTCAATGATTATAAAATAGAGAAAAGGACATTATCGAAACGTATACGGTAAAAATTAACAAAATTATATTGATAAAAAGTTATAGTCAACTAATGTACTTCTTAATTTCCGGAAGTTAGGAAGTACGTTAGCTGACTATAACATTTTATAGATATAATTTTGTTAATTTTTACTGTATATTTTTCACTAATGTCCTTTTCTTATATTTTATTTCAATAAATCGCTTCACAATAGAAATACTGAAAACCAATAAAAGCAAAGATACTGATTTGACTTGTCACCACATCCGGTAGCGTTACACCAGAAGTTCGGAAGTTAACTGACGATAGTATTGTTTTTGTTTTCACATTTTTTACATTTATACAAAAAAAAAAAAAAAAAAAAAAAAATATACCACCTACCATCTGTTGTGAGACCGAAACTTACCTACATCATAGAATCTTTCAATACTATATTACGATGTGAGATAACCCTCTCGGGGAGCAGTATCATAATACTGTATAATCAGCAGGTTGGTTGGTTGTTTTTGTTTTACGGCATATCAACCCTTTTCAGGTTATTTAATGCCGAATCCAAAGATTTTGAAGAAAATTTTTTTTAATAGAATATATTTGTTGTTTTCACGTCAGTTTCTATTTAACCCATAGTTGGGACCCTAACAGGTACTACCACTCCGGGTCAGAGTGGACCTGGGAGCAATGGTAATTAAAGGGTGGCTCCACACTTCCCAAAGCCCACAAGCTGGGGCCTCACCACTGGATATAGTTTAAGGTCATATCCAGGACCCCCATTGAGGGACTTTTACCCTCTGCAGGGGGGCAGTCGGCGTATTCTAATGCCCCACCGACAGGGCCGTAGAATCAGCAGTAGTGCGCAGTGCATATGAGTATCGATAATTAGACACAACTGGATAGTAAGCTCCGCTTACCCTTTATCCTATCCTTGTAACTTTTTTAGTTAATATATCTTTCTTACACCTAATCTGTGATCTCCTTCCATGGGTTCACATCACCATCTTTGATTGATATGTATCTGGCTAAGTCAAAGTAGCGAGAACAAATTTAAACATAATAAATCTTACAATTTCCATATTTTAAAATTATACAAGTTGGTGCAGTGTTCTCTACAGTGCAATGTAAATTACAATGTATTGTGGACTAAATCACGTGGGGAGGCATGTGAAACTTTCTCCTGGTACACTACGGTGGGTTCCCGAGTAGAGAAGGCAATCAATTGATTTCATTGAAAATTGGTCGATTTCACCGATTTTGATGACAATAAAAGTCTAATAAATAAGAAAATATTTAAAAAAAAAAAAAAAAAAAAAAAAAAAGATAAATAAAAAAAAAAAACATAATAAAATAAAAGTGTTCGTTAATCCTCATTCAATCCCGGGCAACATCGGGTATCCCTGCAAGTTTCTATTATTCGGATTACTGTTCTCATTTTGGATGTTATTCTCACAAGGCTTTGGTCGATGTTATCTCTGATGATGTCAAACTCTGGAAACTATACAGAATTTTGAACAGGATTAAATTTGAAATTCCAGAGTTCAACAAAAGGCACACAAATATGAAAAAAAAAAAAAAAAAAAAATGGAAACGGCACTAACCCTATGCAAGTTTAACTGGCTTCCTCCCAAGGAGGAAGTTCCATGGGAGTATGAAATTCACAAGCGGTCCCTTGTCGCATGTATATCCCCGTTAGGCGAGATGATGACGTTAGGTTTTTGCAACTCTTGCAAGGAGGTGTCGACGTCCTCCTACGCATGAAATTCCAAATTGGTCACCCATTTTAGTAATGGCCAAGCTCAACGTTGCTTAACTTTGGTGATCTGTCAGGAACTAGTGTATCAATGTGATTATGCCGTAAGGCACACAAATAAGGCCAGAGGTTAAGGTTAGGTGAATTTAAGAATAAAAACAAGCTGAGCATGCAGCGTCCCTCTTCACAAGGGAAAAATTTACGTTCACCATGATTAATGTTTGTGCAAAATTAAAAAAAAAAAAATCCAAGGCGTCGTTATTGAGAACAGTGTGAACAAACAAAGAGACAAATGGATGAACTTGCTTGAAACTATCTGGTCATGGATTAGAGAATGAGAACAATCCACCCCCGTGGGCTAAATAAAAGATACATCTTCAAAATTCTGGATAGATTTCAGGGTTCAAAAAGATGCACTTGAAGAAATGTTGTCCGGAACGCGAGAATAATAGGAGATGAGAACAGTAGTCCGACTAATTCAAAGAGTAAGAGGTGACGCACACTCGTAGACATACGAGACGTGGTCAGACAATTTTTATTAACATAAACTAGCAGAACCCGTGGAAATTCCACGGTGGTTGAAAATTTTTCAAATCCATTATAAATAAAATGAATAAAAAATGAAATAAAACAATTAACAATGAATTTAAAACGATTTTTTGTTAGAAAATTCTTTTATTTTTAACCTTTTGAAGCTAAAAAGAATCGATTTAAAAAAATTGAGATTTTTTTTTCCAATGAAAACTAAACACACAACACATTTTTTTTTTCCGAATAATTTTTTATATAAATTATAAAGAAACAGATGTCAATTCACTTGCATTTTTTTTTTTTTTAATTTTAAAAAGAAACTATAATTAAAAAATTTAGTCTCCTCTCAACATCACTTTTTAAAAAATATAAAATAAAATCGCCAATTTGAAACCATAAACAGGCAGTCATGTTTTTATTTTGTTTTGAAAATTTTTGAAGAGGAAATGGTTTTTAATGATTTTTAACTGATAAAAAGCGACTATAAAGGGAGGCAATTCATTTCTTATTAATTAATGTTTGCGATGATGAGGATTTTTTTTTGTGATGTCAGACAAACAAATTAGATTGAAACTTATAAATTAAGAGGATCAATTAGGTTTCAAGGACCCCAGAAAATCAACAAAACTAAAGGGGCAACTGCAGTTGAATTTGGATACACATAACATCTGCAACGAAACAGACAATGAATCACATTTCTGTCACAAAGTCGAGTTTTGATATAGGGAAAGATTTACAAGGTGTGTTCAATAAGTTTCCAGACTGTTTTTTGCACAGGCATTTAAAATTGTCGTAGACTCTTAAAAATTCTGTATGTTATTGTAATACATCTTATGAGATGACTGACCAATTTTTATGATTTCAAGTTCAAATGAACAGCTATAGCAGGAATTGGAATACACCCTACTAAAGCCTGATTGTCAAAACTGGTGAATTTCAAAAGTGCAATCTGGACGTGAGGACGATTTAGAAAAACGATATGCAATAAAATTCTGTTTTAAATTCTGACAAAATGCCAGAGAAATTTATGGAATACTTCAGACTGCTTTTGGACCATCTTGCATGAATCAAGCATCAGTTTTTGTGCGGCATAAGAGATTCAAGGAAGGCAAAGAGTCTGTAAGGGATGATGAGAGGTGTAGGAGGAGTAAGGAAGTCAGAACACAGAAGTTGATTGGCCAAATAAAGAATTTCAGTGATAAGGGGCATCATGTGTCTATAGAGACAATAAGTGTACAGTTTGATGTCAGTGTGGGAACTGTACGCACAATTATTTGCGAGAAACTGACGATGCAAAAGATTTGCGTGAATGCACCAATCCACAACTCTATCCTTGTCACATACTATTGGACCAAGATGGGCATCAAGACAGTTCCTCACCCTCCCTATTGTCCAGTCTTTGTTCCCCGTGACTTTTGATTATTCCCTAAGCTCAGGGCTCTAGAGGCTGTTGTTACAAGACAATTGAGGAGATGAACGAAGGCTGTGACGAGGGTTATTGACACGCTCGGACAAGAGGACTTCCATGGGGCTTTTCAGAAGTTGTTGGAATTGCACAACCAGTGCATTACAGCTGAAAGAGATTACTTCAAAGGGGACTAAATAAAATAAAAATGCTCCTACGAAAAAAGTATGGAAACCTATTGAAGACAATATCGTAATATAAACAAAGAGAGGAATGTATAAATTTTAAAATATTGTTTTTGCAAAACTTTTTTTTTTTTGAATAACCACAGCGTCCTAAATTCTTATTCTAAAACAAGTTCAATACTTTTTTTTTTTTTTTGTAATTTCTCTTAAATTTCAATTTTAATTTTTCTAAAGGCTTTTTCTTCTCTGAATCTGGATTTTCGTATATTTTACATCTTCGTTCTGATTATTATTCACCTTTGGGTTTTTATTTAACAAGATCGTGACCTTGCCGGCTTTGGGGGAATTATTTTACTGACCTCCCTTTATTGGAGGTTGTTTGATATACTCCTTTATTACACTTTATGCCGTTATATTCATTTGTTTACGGCTGAACGAATTAGTTCAACCAGGTCATAAAGGGTTAATATACACATGGTATTAATTTGCATATGAGAACAATGACGTCCGTGAAAAAGAATGAAGGGGAAAGCACACAGCAGTTTATTTGGGAGGGGGAGGCTGAGAGAGAGAGATTAAAATAAGACTAAAAAAATTTTTTAATGATTATTAAATAGAGAAAAGGACATTATCGAAACGTATACGGTAAAAATTAACAAAATTATATTGATAAAAAGTTATAGTCAACTAATGTACTTCTTAATTTCCGGAAGTTAGGAAGTATGTTAACAGACTATAACATTTTATAGATATAATTTTGTTAATTTTTTACTGTATATTTTTCACCAATGTGCATTTCTTATATTTTACTATGAACAGTCGGTGAAGATTACAGTTGAAGTTGGGAGTTTTAACGAATATTTATTTATTCATTTATTTTTTTTGTAAATCTTAGTTTCATTGAAGGGTAAATCTGATTCCCCAAAAAGGGTCGCTCTGGATTGGGATGAAAATTAAAAATACCTTAGTCTGGAAGGATGTGTTTACGTCAACCTGAGGAAACCAGTCTAGACTTAAATTCATTCATTTTGTTTTGCTTATTTTCTGGGGTCTTTAAAACTGAATTGATCCATTAAAATAATATGAGATTCCCAGGTGAGGCTGTCACATTGCAGGGCTCTACAGACAAACTTATCTTTTTAGTTAACATTTGACAACTAAATATTTTTGTTTACTAGCCAAATAGAAAAATTACTAGCTAAACCCACCTGATTTTTAAAATACGACATCTTAGTTCTGTGATGAGTATGTACATCATAAAGATTTTTCTGTGTGTGTTTTTTAACAAGCGTAATTCTAAATATATACAACAAACTTTATGTTGATACTTGAACGTATAAACATTCTGATTTCTTCAGATATTTTTTTGAAACAGCTTTCGTTAAAAAAAACGAAAAAGATTATTTTGTTCTGTTAAACTTATTGTTTAAATAATTTAATTTTGTTTTATATATATAAAAAAAAAAAAAAGTTGAAAAGATATTTTTCATTCAGTAGTGAGCCTTGGAAGATTATCGGTGAAAACAATACAATCGGCAAAAGATAAGCGTTTTATTATTTCTAGTTGCCATTTTGAAAAATCACTCACAAATGCGACTGTTTCACTCGCAATGTAAAGCCCTGCATTGTTGATTGCAACATTGAACAATTTGGTGATTCTTTTCAAGAAAAGAAAATCACAAAAAAACAAAAAAACAAAAAGCAAACAAAAAAAAAAAAAACAACTTCAGATAGAAAACAACAAAAGCAATAACACAAACACCAAAAACAGAAAATAAGAAAAACAATAAAATCACGTTTATCAAATAATATATATATATCAAATAATATATATATATATATATGCATGTATGTATATATATATATATATATATATATGTATATGTAAAATTCATAAAATTGAATTTCTTCACACTTGAAAATATACTTTTCCTATTCTCATTGTTAATGGGGCAGGTTATCCCAATATTCCATAAGAATCTTTCACTTAGTGATACAAGCACCAAACTTGGCACAAATGACATTCAGAACATGCATTTTAAGAAAAGAATGTTAGCCATCATAAAACTCAAGATGGCTGCAGAAGCAAACCTGACAATTTTCAATTTTGATGCTTGTATCACCAAGCGAAAGATTGTTTCAGCAATCTGCCCCACTATGTAAATTTTTAAGAATTATAATCACATTAATGCAAGGGTGTAATCTATATTGTAATGCTATCAGCGACCCCCACCCCCAAGTATTAAGAAATGGGGGAGAAAGACAAAAGAAAGGGAAAATGGGTTTTAAATTGTTTGTGCATTCACACAAAGGAGAGCCGAGGTGGGTTTTTTTTTTTTTTCTTTTACATGGAGGTCACCACTTATCAAGGCCCGGAAGCCACTCAGGGATAAGGGTTATTGCATGTACAGTAATCAATCGGATAGTATCGTAGTAATTGTTAGTATTGGAGATCTGATAAAGTGTCTTACTTAAGGGGGCGGTTTATCAGGAACTTGTTTATGTTGTAGTCAGGTGGGAAACAGGCAAACGGAACAGAGTTCCACAGGCGTTCACTTCTAAGAAAGAAGCTTTGTTCATGGAACCGTCGTTTTGATTTAGGCACAGATAAAGAATGGGGAAAATTATTGACAGTGGCTTCAGCTAGACGGGTGTTTTTGTGAAAGATTTGCGAGGGGGGGCACCAGAGATTGGAGCTCAGACGAGCACTTCTCATGGAAATAACGATAAAACAAAGACAGGGTTTATCAACGGTGAACGGGGACAAAAGATCGGCCAGTATATTTTACATGTGGTGGTGAGTTTTGCGCAGTCTTAGGTTTTTCTTTGTCTGCTCCTTCTACCTTTTCTTGGAAACCACTGGACCAATCTGGCTGAAATTTAGTATCGACCTTTGTTATTTTGTTATAAGGTGCAGCAAACGCAGTATTATGATATCTGTTTGATGCACAGTTACGAATTGACAGGGATTAATATTTAATGCAAAAAAAGGAGCACAAATTTAATCAAACTCAACCATAAATTTAGTATAAAGTGCTCATTTTCAGTCAATGGGTGCTAACTTTGGCCCATTTTTAACGGCTAAAAAAGTCTAGTTCATTCTGATGATTTGCACATTTTTTTTTTACTCACATTCACTGCTAACAAGGCATATCGCCACTTGGAAGCAAGGGGGCTACTATTTGGGATTATGCCCAGGAAAAATTATCAAGATGTTGGTTTATGTTACATTTGAACTTCTGCATAACAGTACAATCAGGGAAGCAGGTAGCAGGAAGGGAATTCCAAAGTCTAGCCATTTGAGGGAAGAAGCTAATAGAGTAGAAAGCTTTCTGGCATTTAGGGACCTCAACAGTGAAGGGGTGGGATTTTGTTGCTAAGCGGGTTTGTTGGATATATGCACATCGATATATGCAATTTGTGCCCCCTTAACATACATATCTCTGACAAACTCGCTTCATCAGAGCACATTCCATTAAAATACTTGTAAAAAAGGCACAGAGATGCAACATTGCAGTGATGGGACAGGGGTTGGAGCTTAGTTGACAAAGTGGGATCGATTAGATTGAAAACACTTTTTTGGACCCTATCCAAGAGGGAGAGATTAGTGGTAGATGTACCAGCCCAGATGTGGCAATAATACTCCATGCGTGGGCGAATGATGGCTTTGTAGAGGTACAGGATACACTCAGGTGTGAGTAGTCTTCTAGCATGATAGAGGGAGCCCACATTCTTTGCAGTAGCCTTCGCAATGTTCTGAATATATTTGTTCCAGTTCATATTGCCCGTGAACGTTAAGCTGAGGAGTTTGAAGGAAGAATTCTCAGGTAGGGAATTATTTGTCATGAGTATCGGTGGTTGGAGAGGTGTCTTGTAATTGTTAAAAAAAAAAAGAGCAGCTTAGTCTTACTAGCGTTAAATGTCACTATCCATTTCCGATCTTATTCCACTACCGTCTGGAAGTCATTTTCTAACGATTCAGCCATTGTCTTGGATTTATGTACATACGTTCTTCCCTCGTGCATGTTACAGAGCGTTGTACCATCAGCAAATGTGCCCATCTCGGACACAATGTTATTAGGGAGGTCGTTAATAAATATCAGGAATAATAGTCGGGGGGAGGGTATATGTACATCGAGGTGACACAAGTGCAATGAGTTCATCAGAGCACATCCCATTAAAATATTTGTAAAACAGGGACATTTCGATAGAGATTTTTTTTTTTCAAATGTGAAGAAATTCATTGTTTTTAGTAGAGAAACTTTTTCGAATACAACAAAGACATACATAGATTGATCACATATATATATATATATATATATATATATATATATATATATATATGACACATACTTAAGAGTTTGGGAACATTCCTTCTCGTGTAAGGCTGCAGCACTATGGAACTGCCTAGCAGTATATCTAGGAGAGAGAGAGAGAGAAGAGGAAAGATGGAGCGATAGACATAAATATCAGATTTGGGGATAATTTTTTTTTTTTTTTTTTTTTTTTACAATGCAATAAAATTAAAACTGTTTTTAATTTTAAAAATGCCCTCCCACCCTAAAAAAAAAAAAAAAAAAAAAGACTCCGCAAAGATATATGTATGTAGATCTTAATTAAACAGCAAATCAGTTAACACAAAAGGCAACACATTTGGGAGAAAGAAGAAACAGCCAACCAACAAAAATTTGTAGGTTATTTTATTAAAATATGTGACATTTCTGCATTGCAGCTTTCTTTGGTTTTCATTTTCAGAAGAGTTTAAATCTGGACAAAGGGGAGACAATCACAAATTTTACAGAACTTTTGCGAAAGTTTCCGGTAAATCCAAACAGATGCACGAAAACAGCATTAATTACCGGAACATTTACAGAAATAATTTTATTTTTAACGGAAATTTTTTTTTTACTTTGGAAAACAAACGGCATCCATTTTCAGAGAAAATTTTGCGGTTGCTTCCACTTGTCCCAAATCGAACTCTTCAAAAATGAAAACCAAAGAAAGCTAAAATGCAGAAACGCCAAATATTTTTCAATCAGTTTGAGAGCAGGAATGTCTTCCATCTAATACATGGAAAAATTGTAGCAATATTGGATGTGTGTGTGCGTGTGAGTGTATGTATGTATGTATGTATGTGTGTGAGCAAGTGTCTGTGTTTGCGCGAGTAAGTGTGAGTATGTGCGTGCACGCGATTTTGTGTGAGCAAGTGTGAATGCATGTGCGTATGTGTGTGCATATATGCGTGTGAGTGCGTGTGTGTGTGTGTGCATACGTGTGAGCAAATGTGTGTGTGTGTGTGTGTGTGTGTGCGAGCATGTGTGTGGGAGTTGAATAACGGAGAAAATGACATGTTGGATGGCGTTAAGAAATAAACATCTGAACTAGTGAGTGATGGAACTATTCCAAATTTTTCCCCGATTCCGATACAATTACCGATTCTGTTCTAAATTCCCAATTACCAATTGCAGAATATTGGATGTGTGTGTGTGAGAGAGGGGTAGAATATCGGAGAAAATGACATGTTGGATGGCGTTAAGAAATAAAAATCTAAACTAGTGCTGGGACAATTCCAATATTTTTCCCCTGACTCCGATACAATTACCGATTCTGTTCTAAATTCCCAATTACAGCGATATTGGGTGTGTGTGTGTGTGTGTGTGTGTGTGTGTGTGTCTGTTTGTGAGGGGGTAGAATAACGGAGAAAAGAAATTTCCGTTTCAAAAGATGAAGCATCAGCATCATATTTAATTTAACGTCTAACATGATGGTATTTTCGAAATTGACATCCGAACAAACTTATCTCTGGCCAGGTTTTTATTTTATCCCTCTTTCTCTCAAGTCTATCGTTATCACTTTCCATGTTTTCCTTAGACTTGTGAACTGAACCTGCTACCTCAACTGCCCTACTCGTACTAGCTCATGTGCTTATTCCGCCCTCCCGATATGATATCTAGCAATCCTGACATTACATTTCTCTGAACACAAGATATATGAAATTTAATTTAATTTTTTTTAAATTTAAAAACAAAAATGATCATGAAAAGAATTTAAAAAAAAAAAAAAAAAGGCAGGCATAATTAAGCAAAATCTTTCTGTTATATTTAACAATGTTTGCTTTTATAAATATACATATACTAGCCGGGGTACCCAGGTGTGTACAGGTGATGTAGTAAGGAACCCCTAGGGGTTGGGGGGTAGCAGGAGGTGTTAAAAAAGTGGTAGTGGTGGGGTGGGGGATCAAACAACAGTAGGCAGCCCGGGTGGAGATAGAGAAAAAAAAAAAGAAGTGGTAGTAGTGGGGGGGGGATCAAACAACAGTAGGCAGCCCGGGTGGAGAGAGAGAAAAAAAAAAAAAAAAGTGGTCGTAGAGAGGTAGGCAGGCAGGCTCAAACTCGTAACACGAAGGAGGAAAAGAACGTGAAAAAAAAATAAAAATAAAAAAATGTCTTAACTGATGCATCCATCACGAAACTGGAAGTCGAGACCGTTCGAATTAAGGGTAGACGATGACTTGCAAAAATGTCGACGAAAAAAAAACGACCCCCTCCTTCTAGAAAACTGCCCAGTTGAGGGTGAAGGAATTAATTTTTTAGGCCAATTTTTGATATTTGTCGGCTGAGAGACCAAGCTTTAAAATGTATCTGTTTTGTAGCACAAAATCAATCACTTAATTATTATATTATATCATATATATATATATATATATATATATATATATATATAGATTAATCATTTACTTGAAACGTACTCAGTTTGTATATACCAATCGTAATGAATTAAAACGAAATGAGAAGGAACGGTAGAGCGTGTCAGTTGCATGAACCATGTAAGTTGTTCAAAATTGTGTTTTATAAGTTTTTTACGTACTTCTACAGAATTGGGACAAGATTTTCAGAAATCGTAAAACTGAATTTCACATGAAAACAATGTTATCTACGTATTTCTCATAATTTTAAGATGATTATATCCAAAAATTACGAAAATCGATAAGGTAGAAAATTTTTTATTGAAGAAAATAAAAAATAGAATTTGATGAAAACGATCGTAAAACAAAGGAGAGTTCAAAAGGGAGGTAATTTTCCGTTTCGATTTAAACAAGATGGCGGCAACTTTTCACCAGCTAACACGATTAAAGTTGTTTTTTTAATAATTCAGTAAAATTCGAGTAATTTTGACTGCATAATTTGGAAGATACCATTGTAACTTATTAGAATTGATAAAAAAAAATATCAGTTGAAACCATTGATTTTTATCAACTACAAAATCTCGTCCCAATAGCGTAGAACACCTTTTTTAAGTAAACATCTCATAAGTATGTTACTAAGCATGCAGCAAAGATGTAATTTTGCAGACTTATTAGTCACAATACGAAACAATATAGTAATGGATACCTTTTGAAATATAATTATATTGCACTATATATATATATATATATATATATATATATATATATATAAATTCACCTGTTATCCTTTTTTTAAAAGATGAAATTGCCCGATCATTGAAGGCAAGATTTAAACAAGCAAGCAAGGATACTCGGACGGTCTACAGAGTTTTATAATTACACACACACACATATATATATATATATATATATATATATATATATATATATACACACACACACTTCAGAATAGTTTTTATTTAACAATCAGTTGTTATGGAAACGTGAGATTGTAAGGTTTACAAAATATTACTGGCAGTAATATTCTATAAGTTATCCCATCTAAACAAGAATTGCTCGATATGCAAGATAGAGCAAATAAATTTAATTGTAATTCAATGAATTTCAAAAAACTCTCATTGAGAAGAATTTCATATCAAAGAATTTTTATTATTCTAAGCAAGACAAAGAATGCTTTAGAAAGTTTATCTCCTTAACCTATAGGGTTTCGATGTCTACCATCTCATCAGAGGAGAGAAAATATTAGCAAATATTTATAAGGTATGCACCCTATTTGCTAAAGTCAGTGAGACATGGAAAGTCAAAGTCAAAATAATACATTTATCAGAAGTCCTGTAGTAGGAGGATTTGTTGCAAATTGATTCCAAATATTTCTCATGTTATATCTCTCCTCGTTTGGAAATAGAGTACGATTATGAATATCTCCAGTATCAAATAAGCCTTATACACCGTGAAATTTACTTTATGTATGAAAATCAAAGAGGGGAGATATAACATATGAGAAATATTTGGAATCAAGTCTCCCTTTGCTGTTATTTCAGATCATTTGGAACCATAGCAAGTTTTAATCTCCCCTCCATCAAGGCCAAGGCTTTGGGGGAATATCAGATATTTTGTAATTCGTATGCAAAACTAGGAAAACAAATGACTATGATTGAAATATTGGTAAAGGTGCAGTGTCTTTCCACCCACAAAAAAATCCTCTCTTATAGGTTTATGGGGGTGCTGAAAACAAAAATAACAGTAAAAATCCCAGGAAACAAGATATGAAGAAATTATAAAGTGAAAGATGGCTTTTCTATATTAATTTAACCTAAAACGAACATCTACTTTATAGCCAACATGGCTATAAAGTGGGTGCTCATTTTATGTTAAATTAATATAAAAAAGTGATCCCCTACTTCTGGAAACAGTAATGTGCGACCTTAAGGGCAAATATCATATAGCCAACTACACAATTCAGGTCATTAGCTTTCCAACGAGCCTTCATTTGTTAAATTCTGATCATTAGTGGGCATTCTGTGTATGCTAAACGTGAATGGAGACCCCACGATATTATCGTAGCCCTTTTGTTAAAACTGCAAAAGTATTTATCTAAGTAATCTGGTTAATGTAGTGTCAGAATATATCTGGTTATTACGGTTTATCTCCAGTATCCTTATAGAAGTCTGTGATATATTTCCAGTGTATGGACGCTCTTGGCACAAACGGAAACCCCATAATATCATTATACCATTTTTAGACAGAACAGATACTACCCTTGGACCCTAGCTAGAAGATTTAGAAGGTATATTTTCACATATAGCCCCCCCCCCCATTTTAAAATTTTGTTTATTACAGTTTATCTCCAATGTCCTTATAGGAGTCTGTGACGTATTTCTGGCCAGCCGGTGTGAACAAAACCCCATGATATCATTACACCATCTTTAGACAGAACAGATACTACCCTTGGATCCCAGCCTGAAGACCAAGAAGGTATATTTTAGTTTCACATACGGCCCCAAAATGACATCATTTTCATTTTTACATTGCGTCTTCAGTGATCGGGAGATCCTATTTATTAAACAGGAGGATAGAAGGCGATAACATACTACGAACAATAAATTAACGTATCTATAAACTAATTTAATGTTTGTAGTATGTTATCACTAGTGATGGGACGATTCCAATATTCCCCCCCCCCCGATTCCGATTCTTTATAAATCTCTAAACATTTAACTATAAAATTGTTATTTTGTCCCGATTACTGTAAAAAGCACATCTTAAATGTGAATATATTTTATCAAACGTAAAAACCCACTTGTGAGGGTGTGATCTAGAGATTTTAGTCTGGAAGTTTTAAATCAATAAATATTTATTATTACTACAAGCAGTGGATGATGTTTCTCAAACCAAAATCAAATAACAAAATGATAATTAAAGGAATCGGGTTTTGGCATCGGAAAATAGGCTCAAATTTTTCCGATTCCGATACCCCAAAAAGCTCCGATTTTACTGATTCCCGGTTCCAATTAATCGTCCCAACGCTAGTTATCACCCTCTATCGTTCTTTTGAATAAAAAGAATCTCCCGATCGAATAATTTATAATCTGGAAAGAAGTGACACATGTACGTACATACGTACGGTATTAATGTATAGATATAGAAAAGGTACATACTTAAGCGTTTGGGTAGATTCCTTCTCGTGTAAGGGTGCAGCACTGTGGAACTGCCTAGCAGTATATCTGGAAGATAAAGTACACGAGGATGATTAAAAACAACTCGGCGGAGATTAACAATTCTGACACTTTTCAGTGTTGGGGTCAGTTTCCCATATAAGTTAAACATAAAATGATCACTCACTTCCAAACCAGATAGGGTAATTTTTTTTTTTTTTTCATCATTCTTTGCCATTTTCTTAAGAATCTATTGTGAGTGGGTTAGGGTTAGAGTTGTTGGCAGAGGTTAACAATCCTGCCACTTTTCAAAAATCACTAAAAAACATGGCGGACGACCTACACATGACACTGAAAGTAATTAACGCTCTCTCTGACACGTGACTGGAATTTGTTTACATTTTTTCACTAAACTTTTATTCTTAACTTAAAAGACATTTGGTACTAGTGCAGTTTCACCAACGCGAGAAATACAAACTTTAAAAAAATTATATATATATTTTTCATTAAATTGTTCGGATGAAAGAATGGTTCGTACACTCGTGGCAAAACTACACAAGTATCAAAACGCGTTATGTTTTTTTTCTAATTTATTTGTCATATTTAAGAAAGGACCAACGTTTCTTTTTATTAACCTAAGTAGATAAATAAAATAAAAATGTTTTGTTTGTTTTTTTTCCGCACCACGTAAAAATTTGTTGTTCATTGACGTATGTAAAGCCAAAACAAATACACATATGCCCCCTAACTTCTGGTCACGTGTCAGAGGGAGCGGTAATTACTTTCAGTGTCATGCGTAGGTCGTCCGCCATGTTTTTTAGCGATTTTTGAAAAGTGGCAGGATTGTTAACCTCTGCCAACAACTCTAACCCTAACCCACTCACAATAGATTCTTAAGAAAATGGCAAAGAATGATAAAAAAAAAAAAAAAATTACCCTATCTGGTTTGGAAGTGAGTGATCATTTTATGTTTAATTTATATGTGAAACTGACCCCAACAAAAACAAACTAAAAGCAATTCCAAATCTAATACATTTTTGGTTCTTGACCAAAATTCATCCTCTCTTTAAAAAAAAAAAAGAAAAAGAAAAACCTGTAAGACGGAAAGAAAATATCGTATACAACAAATCATGTAAATTAATTCTGTCATTTTATTTCTTGGAGCTGGTCTTGTCGAGTTATAAAACACGCTTAAATATAAAATATGCATCAAGTGCGCTTGAATTATAGTTTTAAAAAATGGGAAATCACTTTTCTATATAATTATTTAATGTTATGTAATTCTTATGTTATAATTGGTAGCCATTTTATATGCACAAGCACATTTTTTTTTTTTTTTGCGTAATACCCGGAAAAATACTTATACGCAGAAAATTTACATGCGGTATTCGTTTTCAGTACACCCGAAAATATGTAGAAACCAAATTTTTTAAGGTAGGTCTACCAGGCCTTAAAAAGAGAAAAGACCCCCTCAAAAAGGTGGCCATTAGGTGGTCTACCACCCCTTAAAAAGAGAAAAGACCCCCTCAAAAAGGTGGCCATTAAGTGGTCTACCACCCCTTAAAAAGATAAAAGACCCCCTCAAAATGGTGGCCATTAAGCGGGACTCATTTTACGTTAAATTAATATAGAAAAGTGTTCTCCCACTTTTTGAAACAAACTTCTGCAGCCTTAAGTGCAAATGACATGTTACAATATTTTTGGAATATAATGGGTATAATCCCGCATAGTCAGGAGATTCTATTTATAAACGATGCTGCTAGGAACTGACGAATCGAATTAATTCACGTTCTGCTACCAACCAATCAGAATCCAGAATTGCTCCAGAAATATTAAACCTTTCTGTAGCAATTTTGCATATGTTTTTTCCGTCTCAACACAGAAGAATCTTTTGATTCCAACTCAAGAACTGTCTACTGCGAACCAGTCACCTTTCAGGACTTGTGTAGAACAACAAACCATTGGAAACTGTTCTGAAACTAAACATGGCTTACATTTCTAGATGTCACATAGCTCACTACACAATATGCATTAGCTTTCCAACAAATCTTCATTTGTTAAATTCTGGTCTATAGTCGCCGATATTCCGAAGTTATAAAATTGCCAACAAAAAAAATAGTATATTTATATATGGATATATCTATACTGGTAGCCAAATTGAATATTGAAATGCTCATATCTTTGGTTCTATATTTGACGAAACTACATGAAAATTTACAGACTTTTTGAAGATTATTTTAATATTCTATGCTCGAGCTTCATGACAATTGGTAAAAAAAAAAAAAATGTTTTCGAACTAATAAAATATGCCCAAATTTGCCAACATTTGTATATATAGTGTCCTGGCAGGCACTTGAGTCCCATCTGGCATCAATTGAAATGAATGGCTCTCGTTTTGTGGAGACCTCATGTTTTGACAAGCTTCTGGGCTTGACCTTTACTCCTGATCTGAAATGGAACACTTACATCAAATCCGTTGCCCAGGCCGCTGGAAAAATTGTGGAATCCTTCTATCGATCCAGTAGATATCTCATTGGGGATGCGATTCTCTATCTATATAAGAGCCAGGTACGTCCAAGGATGGAGTACTGTTGTCACATCTGGGCAGGAGCAGCTAGAAAGGACTTAAAAAATAGACTTCGTAGCCTCGTAGTAGATATCCTTTTTTCTTCCCTGCAACCTCTATCTCACAGAAGAGATGTTGCAAGTTTGTCTCTGCTTTAGTGTTATTTTCATGGCAAGTACTCGACTGAGCTTCAATCTATGGTCCCCCCTCGCCAAACTTTCACAAGAAACACTTGTCTAGCTGAAAACACTATCAATAATTTCCCCCACTCTTTATCTGTGCCTAAACCTAAACAGAGGCCATGAACAAAGCTTCTTTCTTAGAACTGCACGCCTGTGGAACTGTCTTCAGTTTTCTTGCTTTCCAGCTGACTACAATCTGACTGTCTTCAAGTCCAACGTAAACAAGTTTTTGATGAGTCGTTCCACTTAAGTTAACAAATTTACCAAATTTCCATTACTAACGATTACTATATTATCCAATTTCTACTGTACACTCTTTAACCCTTATCCTCGAGTGGTCTCTGGGCCTTGATAAGTGGTGATGCCTATGTAAAAAAATTAAATCAACATTTCTATATGGAAGTCACCCTTGACGTTATTCTTGCGTTGCCTACGCACAGTTTCAACATTTCAAAATTCAACCACTGAGATAAGACGCGCGGCTCTTTAAAAACAGACTTTTTTTTTCTCCAACTTTACAACATGGCAACGAAGAAAAGAAAAGAAAAAAAAAACAGCGAAAACGATATACTGAGGATGGAGTATACCTCTGAAATATATTTGTGATAAATTTCAAACAAGTAAAATATGTTTATTTTCCTAATATTACGTTGTGATTTGGTTTTCAAGCGCACTTGATGCGTATTTTATTTTATTCAAATTAAATAAACGTTTCCATATGGAAATCACACCCTTGACGCTTAAAAATATTTTAATTAATGCAGATTTTGTATTTATTATTACAGAGCCAATTCTCTATTGAATATTATATTGTACCTAATATGTAGTAGTGATTTAAAAAGATTAAAAAAAAAAAAAAAACTAAAATTGAATATGTATCGAAAATTTCATGAAAATCTGACGATTAGTTGACTTTTGCTAGATTTTTTAAACATGGGTCTTTTACGCCTTCAATATGATCATAGGAATGTTTTAAGGTGTCGATAATGTAAACACGATTTTGGTCTCGCATTTTCATTATTTTCGTATGCTGTAAAAATGTAAAAAAAAAAAAAAAATATTACAAGTACGGCCAAGGATGGAATACTGTTGCCATATTTGGGCAGGAGCTGCCAAAAACAACCTATCATGCCTTGACAGAGTACAAAATAGACTTCGTGGTTCAGTGGGGGATGCCCTTTTCTCTACCCTGCAACCCCTCTCCCACAGAAGAGACGTTGCGAGCCTATCCTTGTTTTATCGTTATTTTCATGGCAGGTGCTCGTCTGAACTCCAATCCCTGGTCCCCCCTCGCCAATCTTTCACGAAAAACACCCGTCTAGCTGAATCCACTGTGAAAAATTTCCCCCACTCTATATCTGTACCTAAATCAAAACGCAGATTCCATGAACAAAGCTTCTTTCTTAGAACTGCACGCCTGTGGAACTCTGTTCCGTCTGCCTGCTTCCCTCCGGACTACAACTTGGATGTCTTCAAGTCTAATGTTAACAAATTCCTAATGAACCGCCCCCCTAATTAAACACTTCATCAAATCTCCTCACTAACGTAATGTACTTGCAATAACCCTTATCCCTGAGTGGCTTCCGGGCCTTGATAAGTGGTGATCACTGTGTAAAAAAAAAAAAAAAAAAAAAAAAAAAGTTTATTTTAATCTTCTTTTAAATGGTACAACAGTTATGATGATAATATCAAATTAAATTACAGTCACTGTTAGAAATGCGAACTTTCATTGGTTGATAAGATTTTGATGTCATGTATTATTACAGCCTTTTTGATTGGTTGATTTAAAGTTGAACTCTGTGCGCGCGAAATGTTCAAACCCAAAAATCTGGTTCGCGTATACTTTTCTCAGAGGATGGACGGGTTTCTTCATCTCTTCTTTTTTGATGCACTAGGTACGGGCAAAATGAATGCCGCTGCTCAAAATGTATAAACATTTTGACCCCTCCCTTTATTTAAAAATTCACCAAAAATCAGGAAATTAACCAATTTTAATGAAATTTTCAGTATTTATCAAATAATGATAATCGAACCCATTAATTTTTTTTTTAATTTTTAGTGGTAAATTATTATTTTGTTTAAACAAAAAATACCTTTATCAATGTTATGGTTTTCAGTAGTAAAAAAAAAATGATTTAGTCAAATTTTTTTTATGAAAATAAAGTATCGTAAAATATAACAATTAAAAATAAATTATTTAATTTTTACAGGAACATTTAGGGAGTTGAGTTAATGCTTTTCGGGCACTCCCTAATTCTGCTACAAACATTATGAAAAAAGCCCCTAAAGTCCGTATTAATGAATTCAATATAACTTGAAGAAAAATGAATTCCTCTTAATACCGATATTATCATTGAATTAAGTGTTGTTTATTTAATATTTTCACAAAAAAAAATTATAATAGCAAAAAATATTTCTACATTTTTTTTTTTTAAATTACCGGTTTCACATAATTTTTATATGTATGATTTTAATATTTTCCTTGCTTACATAAATGTGAAATTTTCGGCGTAACATAATTTTTATATAATATTGAACAATAATTAAAAAAAAAAATTAATTTACGAACAGGAATATAGAAAAATAATTAAATTTAAAAAAAAAATGGTAAAAATTATACAAACGTTCAGAATAGGAATGTACGGATGCATGTCAGGGGAAAAAAAGAAAACTAGCACACCCCTTCGTCCCTTTTAATTACATGACGTCATTTTCACAGTCTTTCGACTGGCTGCAATTTTGGGTTTCCGTATATTCCATATTTACAAAACTTTAGTTGCTTGCGCTTTTGCGAACGGCAGAATCGCTCGGTTTTGGGTCTAATTAAGCTATTTTTTGTACAAACAAGGTGTTTTTTTTTTTTATTTATTTAATTCTATGTCTTAGGACTTCACTAATTCTCTTTGAAATAGACCCAGAAAACTAATATTTATCTTTCAAAGGATTTTTACAATGAATTTATTTAACTTCAAAATTTAGCTGAATTGTTTAGCTCGGTGTGAAAACATTTTTTTCCTTATGGGAATTAATTTTAGTCCTTAATCTTTCAAATACAATCAAAAAGTAGTCGGAAACCTACAAAATAATTATGATAAATCGGCTTTCAAAACTAGGTCCGCCTATCTTTATCCGTCCATTTTTGCCCGTACCTATCCCACACGGACTTATTAATCTAAGAGTGATTGGAGTCCTTTCTTCTCTCCTCTGAGAGACTATTCTGACTTAACTAATTAGGTTTCATTCCTTGACGTAATATCGTCTCCTTTAAATCAGCTGATAATACTGATATCATAATTCACTATTTGGCGGAACCAACCGCATACTCTATTGAAATCATAATTGAATTGATCTTTTAACAAAAAAAAAAAAAAAAAAAAACTTTACTCAGTAGGGATTTAACTAACATTTCGGGGCTTATACACTATTGGGACGAGATTTCGGAAATCATAAAACTGAATTTCACCAGAAAACAATGGTATCTACGTATTCCCCGTATTTTTAAGATGATTATATAAAAAAAAATTACATAAATCGATAAGGTAGAAAATTATTTATTAAAGAAAATAAAAATAGAATTTGAAGAAAACGATCGTAAAACACAGGAGAGTTCAAAAGGGAGGTAATTTCTGTTTCGATTTAAAAAAGATGGCGGCAATTTTTCACCAGCTAACACGATTAAAAGATTTTTTTTTCTTTTTTTAATAATTTAATAATATTCTATTCAAGTAATTCCGACAGCATAATTAGCAAACTGCCATAGTAACTTATTAGAATTGACAAAAAAAAAAAAAATCAGTTGAAACCATTGTTTTTTATCAGAAAACTCCATTTATCGACTACAAAATCTCGGCCCCAATAGTGTAGAAGCGGCAAAAATTCTTATGATGAATCACCTACCAGACTCAGCCGAGAGGCAAATTTCTCTCATTACATTGTGTTATATATATAGAGAGGTGGGGGTAAATCTGTGTCTCGTGTTGGATGGATCTACTTGATCAGAATTTTTGAAACCCCTAACACAAAACTGCGAATAAAATATAAAAATCTCGTAATTTCTCTGTTAAAAGTGGGTTATTTATTTTCTTTATGGATTATACTTCCAAAATAAACTATTACAGTTGTTTTAAAAGTAATAGAAATATTTTTTTTTTTTAAAAACAGTAATGAATTTTCCGAACTCAATATTTTTCAATTTTTAAACTTTAAAAATCTATCAAAATTTTTCTATTGATTCTATTTTTACCATATTTTCAGGGTCAATGTGAAATTTTATGTTCTTTCCAATAAACCGAATATAATATTTTAGACAAACGTTTTTTTTTTTAAATTCACGCCCCCCCCCCCATTTGTGTAAGTGTCACACATTTTCAAGTTTCTCTTAAAAAGTAAATAATTAATTTATGTTGAATAGTTTTATATATCACAAATTGAAGAGAAAAGGTCAATAAATAATATATTCAAATTTAAAACAACAAAAAAAATCCTTTTTTTAGAAATTTACCTGTAAAGTCCGAAGTTTAAAACCTTTTTAAAAAAAAAAAAAACACATTGTTTTTTTTTTTTTTTTTTTTTTTTTAATAAAACCTTGGTCCTTGCTCCTTTAATTGAAAAAAAAATTAGGGCTTGAATTACATTTTTCGAGGAGTTATAAGCTTGGAAAGATGGGGTGGAATTATTCACTATTTTCACGAAATCTCTGACACTGCTACGACTTGACCCCCTTTTTTTTTTGTTGAAAAATTTAAGTTTCTATTAAAAATTATTAATATATATATATATACATTATATATATATATCAACCTGCTTTTAATATGATACAATTCATGGTTTGATCTTTCTAAGTAAATCAAAATTTGTGCAGAAATATTGGATTTTAATAGATTTTAATTAGTTTAAAAATAAAACAAAAACAAAAAAAACTTCATGTCTGATAGAACTATTCTGTTTAGTAATTACGCGTTTGAAATATTTTCTTTCAGAAATAAATAAGTACATAAAACAGCTGATGCTGAGAAAAATAATGATAAATAAATAAAACGAGACGGAAGTGGTGATGGTGATGGGGCTAACGAAACCGGGGAAATGTAGTGCATAACGAGACCGGGTAGGGATATCTAATCTGAAGGGGGGGGGATAGAAGGAGCAAAACGAATCTGTGGACTGGGAGAAGAAAAACGAATTTAGAAAATAAAAATGCATGCAGGAGGGGGGGGCGGGGGGTAGAATAAAAAAATTATTTTAAATATCTTCTTTTTTTTAAATCAACACTAAATATATCTTATATTAAATAGCAATTTTGTAAACACAAATAGGTCACAAAGAAGTGAAAGAAAAATCGTTTTTGACTTAATTTTCCTAATTTATATGACGATTAACAATGTAAATAAAGCCCCACCCCACCACCAACGTTTTTTTGTGTGAGGTCGGGGGTTCCAAAGGGAGTAATTAAAAATAAATAAATAAAAAATGGTTTCTTCTCCGTTTCCATTTTTAGCAGCAACCATTTTGAATGCAAAGTGGTCATAAAATCAGGGATCGATTTTCGGTAAAAACGTCGTCGTATTTTAATCCCCCACTTTATGGCCAACGCTTTATCGAAAGCTAGTCGGAGAGAAAGGAAGGTAGAGGATAGAAATATAAACATCAAACGAAATGATCGACATTTTTCTTTCTCCCTACTTTTTTTTTTTTTAACATTACCCAACGGGGAAATAAGTTTCTTCCATGTTTTTTCAAAAAAAATAAAAAATAAAAAAAATAAATAAAATAAAACATACAAAAATTTTAAATAAATGATAAAAGTTTAATTTATTTGGGTATTTTTTTACGACCTGCCCCAGAAACACCGAACCTCCCCATGTTAAGAACGGCTTTCGGAATAAACACCCCCACATGTTAAGAACGGTTTTCGAGGTTGGCGGAGGGCGGTGTTTATTCCGAAAGCCGTTCTTAACGTGAGGAGGTTGGGAGGGTGTTTATTCCGAAAGCCGTTCTTTACGTGGGGAGGTTGGGAGGGTTTTATTCTGAAAGCCGTTCTTTACGTGGAGAGGTTGGGAGGGTGTTTATTCCGAAAGCCGTTCTTTACGTGGGGAGGTTGGGAGGGTTTTATTCCGAAAGCCGTTCTTTACGTGGATGGAGAGGTTGGGAGGTGTTTATAATACGTTGGGGCAGGTCGTAAAAATTTACCGTCATTTTTATTCTTAAAATTTAACAAAAATAAAATAAAAAAATCGTTTTATAAAAAAATAAAATTAAAAAAAATAAGGCGGACCTGAAGAATCTTGCCACTTCTCTCACTTTTTTTATCTTTGTTTTCAATTTTTTCAGCGGATTATTATTTCTCGAATTTAGCTTTTTTAAAAAGCAGCTTAGTCTTTTTTTTTTTTTTTAAATATTTTAAAAAGCGAAATTAAAAAAAAGGCTAAACTACTTTAGAAATAGCTAAATCCGCGCAATTTGGCTTAAGAACATCGAGTGGTCCTAAAGTGGGTGATCGATTTAGTAGAACGTTGCATTAGAAACTGAGCACCCTTACAAATATTTTAATAGTGACTTTTTTTTTTTAATAATCTGGTAGACTAGTGTCCATTCGGTAATAACCTGCTTAAAAAAATAATAATAAAATAAAATAAAAAAAAAAGACGAAACTAAAAAAATTAGAGAGAGGGGGGGGCAATATTCTTCAAGTCCGCCCATTTTACAAAAAAAAAAAAAAAAAATTAAAAAAATAAATAAATATAAAAATGTCCTTTTTTTTTTAATTTTTGCAATGGAATTAATAAAGGGGACCACGAGGGGAGTCGTAGGAGCATAATTCCCGGGAAGCAGCGAGAAAGAAACGTGTGGTCAGAAAGTGGGGGTAAAGCTAACCTTACACAACAACTTGTAAACTGATCCCTCATTTAATAACAATATCCGGAAACATGAAAAAAAAAAAAAAAAAAAAAAAAAAACACACTCGCCGACGATATTGTCTTTCTTTTTTTTTTTTATCGACATTATATTCACAAATTAAAATTCGGTACTCATGCACTTTTGGTACTGTGCTGAAATAATAACGTTATCATTTTGAAAGGAAAGCCATTCTTAAGATGGGGAGGGAAGACTGTTTTGTAACTATTCTGTGTGTTCTTCCACCAAACAATTTAATAATAAAACAAAAAAGATATCGTGAAACTTGGATTTAACCTGAAAAAAAAAATATTTAAAAATAGCCCCCAAGAGCACCCTAAGTACATAAGCACCAAAAACTCAATTTAAATTAGTTCATTTTATTAATTGAGGCTGCTCTTGTGTAGAAGAGGCGAGGCTCTTTTGTAGAATAGGTGTCCCTCCGACCCAGTTTAGAAGCACAAACAAACCGTATAGACTAGACTTTAAACTTCAATTTGAATGCGTGTTTTTTTAACCTGACAGTTTCACTTTTCTCCAGACACGATATAAATAAATACTTCTTTGTTTAAAAAAACAAAACAAAAACAAAACCTTGCGAGCTAATCTCCGCTCTATCGTTATTTTCATGGCAGGTGCTCGACTGAGCTTCATTCTAGGATCCGAATCAGCAATTTCCCTTATTCTCTATCTATGTATAAATCTAAACGAAAATTCCATAAGCAGAGCTCCCCACCCACCTGCCCTGGCCCCTGCACAGAAAAAAATGACAAACGGTAAATTTTTACGACGTGCCCCACTGCCCCAGCCCAGCGGCGCCCAGCGTATTATAAACACCCCAACCTCGCCATGTTAAGAACGGCTTTTGGAATAAACACCGCCCAACCTTGCCATGTTAAGAACGGCTTTCGGAATAAACACCGCCCAACCTCGAAAGCCGTTCTTAACATGGGGAGGTGTGTGTGTGGGGGGGGGTTATTCCGAAAGCCATTTTTACCATGGGGTCGTTGGGAGGTGTTTATACTACGCTGGGACAGGTCGTAAAAAAAATAACTTTAAAACAATAAATGAAAAAATAGAGATCAAATGTTAGCCATTAGGAATGCGTTCCCTTGATTATTGAGAACTTCGACCGAAGTAAAATGAAATATTTTTTTTAATTCCAATCAAAAGAAACTATGGTTCGTGTACAGTTTAGTCAAGACATTAAAAACTGAAAATATCGAAAAAAAAAAAAAAAAAGTTTAAATTGTATGTATCCGTTATGGGACGAAGTTCTCCGAAAAAAAAATTTCACTTAATTTCATCAAGTAGTTTTTTTTTTTTGTTTTTTTTTTACAGCGAAAAAACAATTTGTTATGATACCGAGCAAAATGTTCGATTTTTAGGAAGAAAAGCTAGTATTAAAGATGGGAAGGGGTATCAGCGCTTTAACTGGAGTTATCACCCTTTGGCATTTCTAAAATTCAAACAATTTTTTTTTTTTTAAATCCAATATGGCCGCCTTCAACGCGCTCTCATAAAAACGTGTTTTTCTGCTGTAAAAAAAACCTACTTTATGAAATTAAGTGAATTTTTTTTTTCGGAGAACTTCGTTCCATAATGGATACATACAACTTAAACTTTTTTCGATATTTTCATTTTTTAATGTCTTGATTAAACTGAACATGTACCGAAACTATATTTTACTTTGGTAACACATTGTTACCTTCGGTTTCACATTTCCATGAAACTGAAGGTATTGTGCAGTACAGTTGACAAAAGAGGTTAAAAAATATATATATAAATAACTGTTACCAAACGCAATAAAATTTACTGTTCTACTGACCTATATAATTTCATGTGTTTACTTTCGTTAGCGTTACTTTTACTCAGCCAAGTCAGCAAAAAAAAAAAAAAAAATCTTTTCCAAAATTAATGGCTTTGGCATTAAATAACCCGAAAAGGGTTGATATGCCACAAAACAAAATAATCGGAGCTCCTACAGAATTGGGACGAGATTTTGTAGACAATAAATAGAGTTTTCAGATAAAACAAAAATAAAAACAACGGTTCAAACTGATTTTTTTGTCAATTCTAATAAGTTGCAATGGTAGCTTCCAAATTATGCAGGTCCTGGATATGACCTTAAAACTATATCCAGTGGTGAGGCCCCAGCTTGCGGGCTTTGGGGAGTGTGGAGCCACCTTCTAATTACCATTGCTCCCAGGTCCACTCTGACCCGGAGTGGTAGTACCTGTTAGGGTCCCAACTATGGGTTAAATAGAAACCGACTTGAAAACAACAATTAAAAAATTTTTCTTCCAAATCTTTGGATTCGGCATTAAATAACCTGAAAAGGGTTGATATGCCGTAAAACAAAAACAACCAACCAACCAACCAAATTATGCAGTCGAAATTACCTGAATATTACTGAATTATTTAGAATGAAAAAAAAAAAAAAAAAAAAAAAAAAGACTTAAATCGTGTTAGCATGTGAAATATTGCCGCCAGCTTGTTTTAAATCAAAACGGAAAATTACCTCCTTTTTGAATTCTTCTGTGTCTTACAATCGCTTTCATCAAATTCTGTTTTTTTTATTTATTTATTAATTTTTTTTATTCAATTTTCACCATGACGAAGGCACACTGCCACTTTGAAGTGGGGGCTACTACCAGGAACATAAGTTGCAGGGATATTATGAAGGGAGATGAGCAGCAAGATGTTTGTTCACATTACACTTGAACTTCTGCATGTCAGTACAGTTGGGAAAGCAGTATCCCGGAAGAGAGTTCCAAAGTCTAGCAGTTCTGGATAAGAAACTATTAGAGTAGAAAGCTTTCTTACACCTAGGGATCTCTACTCTGTAGGGGTGGGATTTTGCTGCTTGTCGGATTTGTCGGGGGTATTTACGTTGAGAGGGTACAAGTGCTTGTAGTTCGTCAGAGCATTCACCATTAAAATACTTGTAGAACAGGCAGAGGGATACAACATTTCGTCGATGGGACAGAGGTTGAAGCTTAGATGACAGTTCAGGACCTATCAGGTTGGCGACTCTTTTTTAAACCCTGTCCAGGAGTGAGAGACTAGTGGCAGATGCACCAGCCCAAATATGACAACAATACTCCATACATGGGCGAATGGTGGCCTTATAGAGGCACAGGATAATTTCTGGTGTAAGTAGCTTTCTAGCACGGTAGAGAGAGCCCAACTTCTTCACAGCAGCCTTGGCAATGCTCTCAATGTATCTGTTCCAACTCATGTTCCCTGTGAATGTTAGGCCAAAGAGTTTTAAAAAAGTACTTTCAGGTAATGTGTTTTTGGCCATTGCTATTGGTGGTAGAGAAGGTTTTTTGTAATTATTGAAGGAAACAAGCTTAGTCTTGGCAGCATTGAATATGACCAACTATTTTTGACCCCATTCCAATACGGATTGGAGGTCATCCACTAGTGTCTTTGCCATGTATTTGTTGTTCCCGCGTATTTGTTATAGAACGTGGTGTCATCAGCAAATATACCCATCTCAGAGACAATTTTATCTTTTCTTTGATAAATAATTTTCTACCATCGATTTTCGTAATTTTTGGATATAATCATCTTAAAAATACGAACAATACGTAGATGCCATTGTTTTCATGTGAAATTCAGTTTTGCGATTTCGGAAATTTTGTTCCAATAGTGTAGAATCACGAAATAATCTAATCAAGCCATAACAATAATATATGCATCCTAAAAAACAGCAAACTTTGATGATACCTGGGGTTTCATGATGGTACAGAAATATGCAAGTATATATATATATATATATATATATATATACACTAGCAGTTCAGCCCGGCGTTGCCCGGGTGTTTGGAGGTGTATGGTAAGTTAAAAAAAAAAAAAAAAAGCAGTCAATTTTTTTTTTTTTAACTTTGACCTCTATTATGACCCCTTAACATTTATTGTTTTGGGCTCAAATCAAGTTATTAAGTTAGATCCATGTCCAAGGAACCTATATCTAAAATTTCAAGTGTTTAGACCCAAAATTGGCGGTGGAGTTTGGTAGAGTTCTCCAACAACAGCCAAATTTCTGGCTGAAAACGGATTACAAAGATTTTCCCAAATCTCAGCACCCTGTATATCAAATTTCGAGTCTGTAGACTGAAAATTGACAGTTATTGCATAGGGAAATGTACACAGACAGACAGACACACACACAGACACACACACAGACAGACAGACAGACAGACACTTTCACTTTTATAGATATACTAGCATTTCAGCCTGGCATTGCCCGGGTGTTTGGATATGTGAGCAAAAAAAAAAAAAAATAAAAAGTGGTAGTAGAAAGGTAGGCTCGAACCCATACCGCGAAGGATGAAAAGAACGGGGGGGGGGGGGGGGGACTGACGTCTTTGTCGTTACGACAACGCAAAACCGGAAGTGACGTAGGTTTTAATTAAGGCTAGACAATAGAAAGGAGAGGATAACTTTCAAAAATATCGGCGAAAAAACGACCCCCCCCCTCCGTGTAGGAAAGTGCCTAGTTAAAGGGGAAGATATTAATGTTTTTAACCAATTTTTCGATATTTGTCGTATGAAAGGTCAAACTTTAAAACGATACTGATCTTGGTAAAATCCGTAGCCTCTGTCGAAAGTTTTAGGCACACATGCAAACATACATTTATATATTGGTAACTAAAAATTTTCGACACAAACCGATTAAAAAGCTTGCCCTATTCTCTGAATACCCTTTATGTAAATTTTCCAATGTTTAGACCAGAAACTGTCTGAGTAATTTGGTAGAGACCGCAGAGGTCAATTTTTTTTAACTTTCACCCCTATTATGACCCCTTAAAATTTGTTTTGGGCTCAAATCAAGTTATTAAGTTAGATCCATGTCCAAGGAACCTATATCTAAAATTTCAAGTGCGCAGACCCCAAATTGGCAGAGGAGTTTGGTAGATTTCTCAAAAGGTCAAATCGTTGAACTTTGACCCCTTAACAGCCAAATTTCTGTCCGAAAACCGAATACAAAGATCTTCCCAAATCTCACTACCCTGTATATCAAATTTCGAGTCTGTAGACTGAAAATTGACAGAGTTATTACATAGGGAAATGTACACAGACAGACAATTTCACTTTTATAGATATAGATTAATGATAATTGCAATCTGAATTACAAGCATTGCATATTAATTAAAAATAAGAATTACATATATAAATACGTTTAGAAGACTAAAAACACTTTTTTCTGATATAAATAAATTTATTTGCTTAAATAAAATAAAATAAAATTGTTTACATAAAAAAATGCGTTGTTTTTATCGTTCTGAACATATTTACATATGTAATTTATTATTTTTATATTTTATATAAATAAATAAATATATATAAATATATATATATATATATATATAGAGAGAGAGAGAGAGAGAGAGATGGAGACCGAGAGGATAGATAGAGAAAGAGGTTTGTGTGTATTCTATTTTTACGCAAATATTATGCAAGTATAAATCACGTAGAATATCTGCATGAATATAATTACACGTTATAGTTAACTAAAGATGATCATTGCCATAATAAAAATAAGAATTACATATATAAATACGTTTAGAATATAAAAAACAACACACTTTTTTCTGATATAAATTTATTTGCTTAAATAAAATAAAATAAATTTGTTTACATAAAAAAATGTATTGTTTTTATCGTTCTGAACATATTTATTTACATATGTAATTCTTATTTTTATATTTTATATATATATATATTATATATAAGGTGCAGGAATATTCATTGTAGCTTAATCGCCATATATATTTTATAACTCACTATATATATATATATATATATATATATATATATATATATATATATATATATATATATACATACATACATACATACATACATAAAGTTCAAAATTGTAATTCTCCAAAGTATTTTATTGTTGTATTTCCGAAATATTTATGAATAAAAAAACGATCATTTTTATTTTCCCTGGTATTCCTTGGAAATTTTTACAATATATACCGAATCTATTATATCTATACATGTCAGAATGCGTGTGAGAATGCTTCTCAACCAACATACTCAACGAATTGAAGTTGTTGGAATGGTACAACAAGTGCATTGCAGCCGGAGGAGATTACTTCAAAGGGGACTAGAGTTTCAAATATGTATTATCAATAAAAGTGCCCATACGAAAAAAGTTTGGAAACTTAATGAAGGCACCTTGTATATAGGGTATTCAGACATGTGGAAAAATTTTTAATCAGGTTTTATCTGGAAAAAAAATGGCTGCTAAAGAGTCAAATTTGAAAAATTTTACTTAGGCGGCATCAGATTTTTATCTTTTTGTTAACTTTTTCATGAATGCGCAAATCGTCTACATGACAGATTACTTATGTTGAGAATGAATAAGTTTGAAAACAATTTTTAAAGATCATGGCAAGCTGGCCTAATGGTTATCGTACTTGCCTCATTGTCTTTAGGTTTTGATATCAGCTTGAGTAACTTTTTTTTTTTTTTAACTTACAAGAAGTAAAAAAAAAAAAAACGGAAAGAAACTCAGACATCTGCATGTGAGTATTATGTTTCTTCTAAACAGTTCACTTCTTTCTTTTTTTTTTTTTACAAGGAGGTCACCACTTATCAAGGCCCGGAAGCCATTCAGGGATAAGAGTTATTGCATGTGCAGTACGTTGTACGTTAGTGTTGAGATTTCATAAAGTGTCTACTTAAGGGGGGGCGGTTCATCAGGAATTTGTTTACGTTGGATTTGAAGACATCCAAGTTGTAGTAAGGTGGGAAACAGGCAGACGGAACAGAGTTCCACTGGCGTGCTGTTCTAAGAAAGAAGCTGTGTTCATGGAATCTACGTTTTGATTTAGGCACAGATAGAGAGTGGGGAAAATTTTTGACAGTGGCTTCAGCTAGACGGGTGTTTTTCGTAATAAAAATACTTGAGCTGAGATCGAAACCAAAACCTAAAGACAGTAAGTCAAGTATGATAACCATTAGGCCAGCTTGCCATGATCTTTAAAAAGGGTTTTCAAACCTACTCATTCTTAAGATAACATGGCATAATTGCGTTGACACACCAGTTCTTGCCAGATCACCAAAGTTAAGCAACGTTGAGCCTGGTTAGTACCAGATGGGTGACCATTTGGGAATTCTAGGTGCTGTATGTGCTCTCCGCTTATCTCGGCATTTGTTTCCAGTCGTCTTGTACATACACTTCACTTAGCACTGGTATTTAACAATGTCGACTCAGGAGAGGTGTGGTTGGAGACTGCGCACCTCCTACCACAAAAATTTCACATGCAGGCACCCCTTTGTGGGTATCCATAGTCTGTTAAAGACTGAAGGAGCCCTTATTCTTAACATAAGTAATCTGTCATGTAAACGATTCGCGCATGCGCAGTCGTGAAACAGTTGACAAACAGATAAAATCCGATGCCCCCTCCCCACACACACATATCGAGTTTTCAATTTTGACCTCTTAGCAGCCGTTTTTCAGGATGAAGACTTAAAAAGTTTTTCACATGTCTGAATACCCTATATACCAAGTTTCAAGTCTGTAGATCAAGAATTCGTTGAGTATATAGGTTTAGAAGTGTTCTCACGTACGCACACATTTTCACTTTTATAGATATACAAATCGATATATATACAACAAACGAGGGCGGGAAGCTCATGATGTTGAAAAGATGAAATGATGAAGGCATGAAAATACGACACGGCTGTGGCTTACCTCATTGCCGTGGTATGATGACCGACGGTCGTCCTCTTTGCTTGCGTGCTACTCTCTCCTCCTCCTCCGCCACCGCCTCCTCGTCCTTCTATGTGATCTAACGAATTATGATGAGGTCCTGAAAGATAAAGAAAATGTTAGTTCATTCATCTTTTGTTCTTCGCGAATAAAACATGCAGTTCATGGATAAAATTCTTCATTCCGACCGTAAGGAATTTGGGAAACAGATCGGTCCTAATATTGTAGTCAGCCGGAAAGCAGGAAAACAGAAGACAGTTCCACAGGCGTACAGTTCTAAAAAAGAAGCTTTGTTCATGGAATCTACGTTTAGGTTTAGGCACAGATAAAGAGTGGGGTAAATTATTGATAGCATTTTCAGCCAAACGAGTGTTTCACGTGAAAGTTTGGCGAGAGGGGGGACCATAGATCGGAGCTCAGTGGAGCACTTGACATGAAAATAACGATAAAGCAGAGACAAACTTGCAACATCTCTTCTGGATTTGTGACGCAATGGATAACGCGTCTTACTACAGATCAGAAGATTCCAGGTTCAAATCCTGGCAAGTTCGTAATAATTTTAACCATCATTTTATCTAACGTTTACTCATTATCCTTACCCTTAGTTAGGGTATTTATGTTTTTTCGGTGATTTTGTTTTGTGAATATGGGAATTTCCCATACTCTGAGTTCACAGGGTAAGCGTTGATGGTAAGACAATGTTGAGTGTACCCGATCTTGTGTTTGTGTTGTGCGTGCCGACGCGGCACAGCTGCTAGTTAGTAACAAATAGTGATATTTACGAGAAATAAAATAGGTTTAAGGCTCCTAAAATTTGTACGAGAATTGTCCGCAAGGACCTGTGGTGCAGTGGTTAGAGTACTTGGAAAAATCAATTGTAAAAAGTGATATTCTCAATCCTCAGTGTACGTGACTGAAAAATACAATTGTGAATTACTTAGGACCTCTCCATGGCTGACAGAACAAGACCATGCTCCCCTCATGAAATAAATAAAGAGTTCCTAAATTCAACAGAAATATTCCAGAGTTCAACAAGATACACCGAAACGTGAAAATGACACTCAAGATGAGAACAGTAGTCTAATGAATCCAAATAATATGAATAAAATATAAATCCTCATCTCAAAAGTTTAAAAATTGCAAGAGTCGTCTACTACTACTACTAGGGTACTGTCTATTTGTGGGGATGGCCATCAATGGGACGCACTAGTTATATGCATCTTTTATACTTGAAGTTAACTTACCGTATGTGTATTACCTGCTCTACTATATTCAGCAGAAACCTACACACTGTACAGAAATGTATGGAATGCTTCAGACTGCTTTTGGACCATCTTGCAGTAATCAAGTATAAGTTTTTGAGTGGCATAAGAGACTCAAAGAAGGCAGTGAGTCTGTGAGGAATGATGAGAGGTGTGGGAGGAGTAAGAAAGTCAGAACATCAGAGTTGATTGGCCGAATAAAGAATTTCATGGATAAGGACAATCGGGTTTCTATAGAGACTAAGTGCACAGTTTGATGTCAGTGTGGGAACTGTACACACAGTTATTTGCAAAGAACTGAAGATGCGGAAGATTTGCGCAGAAGTTTGTCCCAAGAGTGCTCAGAGAAGATAAAAAAGAAAGACATATTTTTTTTTTTTGTTCATGGAGGTCACCACTTATCAAGGCCCAAAGGCCACTCAGGGATAAGGGTTATTGCGTGTACAGTAATCAATGAGATAATATTGTAGTAATCATTAGTATTGGGGGTTTTGATAGAGTGTCTTACTTAAGGGGGCGGTTTGTCAGGAGTTTGTTTATGTTGGACTTGAAGACGTCCAAGTTGTAGTCAGGTGGGAAACAGGCAAGCGGCAGAGAGTTCCACTGGCGTGCAGTTCTAAGAAAGAAGCTTTGCTCATGAAATCTACGTTTGGATTTAGGCACAGATAAGGAGTGGGGAAAATTGTTGACAGTAGTTTCAGCCAGACGGGTGTTTCTAGTGAAAGATTAGCGAGGGGGGACGAGGGATTGGAGTTCAGACGAGTACCTGCCATGGAAATAGCGATAAAACAGAGACAGGCTCGCAACGTTTCTTTTGTGGGAGAGAGGTTGCAGGGAAGAGAAAAGGGCATCCCCCACTAAACCACGAAGTCTATTTTGTACTCTGTCAAGGCAGGATAGGCTGTTTTTAGCAGCTCCTGACCCAGATGTGGCAGCAGTACTCCATCCTTGGACGTACTTGGCTTTTATACAGATAGAGAATTACATCAGTAGTGAGATATCTTCTGGAGCGGTAGAAGGATCCCACTATTTTCCCAGCGTCCCTAGCAACAGATTTGATGTACGTGTTCCATTTCAGATCAGCAAGATGGTTGATATGAACAATTCAGATCTTGCAGTTCTTGATGTGCTGAAAATTGGATATACTACTATGAACAAATCACCTGGTACTTTTGCTAGGAGCAAAGTGTAGTATCTGTTCCGGCAGATGTTGCACTTTGTGACCATTGCCCTTGTGGCAATTGGTTATTGGTACATGTAGGGGCAACCCTATATGTACCATCCCCTTCCCCTCCCTCCCCCTTCACCTCACATAAAACCGACCTTGTGTCACATTTTGCTTTCCCAGACCCAACAAAGCCAGACAGAGCGAATCCACTTATGATGATCCCCTTTTTTTTTTTTTGATCGACATACACTGGGTTCCCCCTGGACAATCAACAAATAAAACTAATTTTAGGTTTCAAGGGAGTTCAGGAAGAGATTTTGTCGGAAGAGGTCAGCACTCTTTAAATTGGGTCAATGGCATTTCCACCTAGTCAATGCACACAAAGCAACATCCAATCCAGGAACATCTCTCATAGAATTTGAACGAAAGTGCATTGACAACACTGGGCAACAATTTTTTTTACTTTTTGAATGTATGTATGTAATGTACGTATATATATATATATATATATATATATATATATATATAAAAACTTCAGCTTAATATGTGTGTGTTTATATATATATTATATATATATTTCCGTAGAAATATATTTTCATATAATAAATGAAGTAGTTATATATATATATATATATATATATGTTTATATATTTCTGTAGAAATATAGTTTCTTATAATATATATATCAATCCTTATTTAAGAAGCTCAATGTGATTACAGAGCTATATAGAGAATAAATGACAAAAAGTTATATTCCAAAATTTATGATGTTGACCATCTTATAATTTATTCCTTTAATTCAGTTGATTGATACAATTCTTGACAGTATCTGTTTCATAGCGCAAAATCAATCTATTAACAACAATATAACAAGGGGATTGTCCAAATTGAATAGCAATTTTCTGATATAAGGAAAATTTCCACATTGATCAAAGCTGATTGCTTTCGGACATTTCCTGCGATTGCGACCGGAAAAAAATACCGCCAGAATTAGTTTCGCTTTTATTATACGAAAAAGCCTAATCCACATGCGGTGAGCGAAAAATGTTGAATATTTACCTTTTCAAAGTCAAGCAAATAAAATAGACAGGCGACCTCCGTTGTTAACTCGTAGATATTATGATTTATATGTGATATAAAAAGTTTTAAAAAGTTGTGAGCCGACCGAGTGCTTCTTGGAAAAAAAGCTTTTTACAGGCATACACAAGAAGCGAACATACATACATATATTTTCGTTTTTATATATATAGATAAACATTGTTGCAATAATTAATATGGTACCAGCCTTATATATATATATATATATATATATATATATATATATATATATATATATATATATATATATTTTATAAAGGAGTTGCCGCCACTTATCAAAGCCTGGAGGCCACTCGAGGATAAGGGTTAATGAGTGTATGGTAGTCATTAGGAAAATGTAATAATCGTTAATACTGTAAATTTTGTAAATTGGATTACTTAAGTTGATGGTTCATCGAGAAATGTTCACATTAGACTTGAAGACGACCATATTGTAGTCAGTTGGAAAGCAGGATAACGGAACAGAGTTCCACAGGCATGCAGTTCTAAGAAAAAAAACTTTGTTCATTGAATCTACGTTTAGGTTTAGGCACAGATAAAGAGTGGGGAAATTACCAATAGCGGCTTCAACTAGACGAGTGTTTTTTGTGAAAGTTAGGCCAGGGGGGGGGGGACCACAGAGTGGAGCTGAGATGATATTACTGCAAAAAATCTTTGCTACCATCCTATTGAAACAGTTTGAAAAACAGACACCAGGACAAAGCCAAACTAATGTACTGACCAGATTTTCACTCTTTAAAGAATATTTGAGTATTGCTTGAGCTACTAGTAAAAGACTATCGTCTTCTTCAGTGACTTTGCCACTGTATTTGACCGTGGAATTTACTAATAGAGTCTTTGAACTTTTATTAATGTATTAGTCAGGGGAATTGGTCACATTGTATTGTGGAGGGTGGTGGTGATTGCGGTTGGTTGGCTCTGAGGAGCCTTTGTTGCCATTTGGTTATTAGATTAGTTCTTCTATTTTCTTCAAATTGGCTTGTACCCACTTTGACTCTGTTCCTCCATTCATGTCTGTTGTTCAATGAGGCTTCAAAGGTGTTTGGATCTATATTGGCCTCGCCTAGAGATTTCTTCAACTGGTCTTTGAATCTAAATAGCGAGCGGCCTCGGGGTCGATTTCCTGCATTTAGTTGACTGAAGAGCACGTTTAGGCAGTTTAGTATCTTCCATGCGAGCCACATGGTCAGACTATCTCAGTTGGTGCTTCATGATCATGCTGATGATGCTGATGATGTTGGCTCTCTCAAGAACACATGTTGGACACCTGTCATCACTTACGAAAAGAAACAGGAATCTTAGGGAGATATCAATCAAAAACCAGTTATTATAGGTGCCGCAGGGCTTATGAAGAAGAACCTGAAGCCCTACCTAATATTCCTGGTGAACCAAGTGCAAAAGAGATCCAGAAAATTGCCCTTAAGGGAACAACGAGGATACTAAAAATAGCTCTCGGTTGAACTTTTATTAATTTACTATAGCATCAAACATGAGAAATCGGTGCCCAATTCTCCACACCAAAATGAACAGCTGAAAAATCGTGGCAGACTCTTTTGAAAATGACAAAGTAAGATCTACTTATTGAATTCAAACTCCCAAAAAACATATGGACGTATATAATAATAGTGACTACATATATACACAACTATAATCCCTATATATATATATAAAATGAATTCATTTCCCCTCCCCTATGATTTTGACCTTAATAGGATTAAAAATCAAGACATTTCATGCGAATGTAATATGCACAAACTACAGCACAATATCTGAGGTGTGTTATAGACATATTACCTCTCCACTTCCTCGATAATCGTAGATTCCTATATTTTTTCTGCTGAGAATTCACGGCCAAAATCGGTTAAAATCAATGGAAGTAGTAAAATCTTTTCTCTCTAATAAATTCCTCCTTCCCCTGCCACCACTTACTGTTTCTAGGATCGTTCACAAGGGACAGTTACGAAAGAACGCCGGTTTGGGTTTTCTTTACTTCGTAGTTGCTTAAAAAAACTGGAATGGAATTTTAATGTTCCTTTTCGTTTTATGTTCTCTACTGGGTGAAACGCACCATGGACTTAACCGAATCGAAGAGTTATTTATCCTATTTTTTTTTTTTTTTTTTCACTTTTCGCTATTTTTTGTTTTTGTTTTTCTGAACACATTCATCATTTTTTCCCCTTATCTTTGCTTTTTGTTTTTCCGATTTGTTTTTTAATGAAGTTTTACGTTTGTTTGCTGTTTTTTTTTTGTTTTGGTTTTTCCGATTTTTTTAAGAAGTTTTAACATCGTTTTTTTTTTTTATATATTTAAAACAGGGTTATTCGCTTATTTTTTACTTTGCTCCCCCCTCCTACACACACACCTCCAAACATCCGGGCAACGCCAGGTACCCCTGCTAGTAACTTAATAAAAGATTAAGCAGAACAACATATGAAAATTTCTGCGATAAAAATAAACAAACAAATTTAAGCAGAACACCTATATTTAGTTCGACTTGCTTCACATTCTTAGATAAAAAAAAAAGAAGCAGATTAAATATTAAAAGTGAATGGGGTATATTTCTAGGTTATGACAACAGAAGTCCATGGCTGACGGAACAAGAGCATGCTACTCCTGTGAAGTAAATAAAGGGTTCCGCTCGAAATTTCGTCCAAATTCACGAGTTCAACAGAAACATTCCCGAGTTCAACAAGAAACACCTGAAGAAGATCGGAGGTTATATCGACCGAAACGTTGTGAAAATCACGCTCAAGATGAGAACAGTAGTCCGATGAATAATAATACAAATACCAATCCTCATCTGAAAAATTCAGAAACATAAAACAAATCTGGTGTAAATTTAACACGCAGGTTTCATTTCAAAAACGTAAATCGATCAAACGAAAAGGACAAATTATTATTCCCAAAATTTATACATGGTGACAAAAAATATTAATAATGATAGCAACGATGATGCGGATCTTAAAGTCTAAAATACACCAGAACGGACCCCGCCCCCCAAAAAAATAGATAAAGACCAGATGTTTTAATAGTTGAGAATTTCAAAAATTATCAAGTCAATTATTGTTAACCGAATGGAAAATGCCAGAAAAAAGCTTCATTGATGGAATTAATTCAGAAGACTGTCAACAGTGGAAAGTGACTATGAAAAATGAAATTACCACTTTAACGGAAAATAATACTGTTGTTTTTCATTTAGGAAACAATCTGCCGTCAATAACTTTGTCTTATTGGCGTTTATCTTCATGCTGATCTTTGAAGTGTAAGATCGCATCTTGTCAACGGCTGACTGAATTTCAGCGAAGCTTTCACACAGTATGACGTAATCTAGATCCGATATTTGCAGACCACAATTTACTGTTGCACCAGGAAATTGGCCAGGGTGTTCGATGTAATTCAGTCGATGGCGTAATTGAAGTGTGTAGGCACGAGAACACATCCTTATCGGATGCCAGAGTAAATATCAAAGAAGCAAAAAAACTTCTTTTCATCTGCTCAGGGTTCAAAATTGTAAAATTGGTACGTGAGGGTGGGGGTCATCGGATTTTTGTTTGTTTGCTATGGTCCCCCCCCCCTCGCCAAACTTTCACGAAAAACACTCGTCTAGCCAAAACTACTATTAATAATTTCCCACACTCTTTATCTGTGCCTAAACCTAAACGTAGATTCCATGAACAAAGCTTCTTTCCTAGAACTGCACGCCTGTGGAACTCTCTTCTGATTTTTTTTTTTTTTGTTATTACATTTTCACCCCAAACAAGGCACATTGCCACTCAGGTGTAGGGGGTTACTATCAGGGTCAGCAACTACTGGGGCACTATGTTGGGATTTGGGCAGATGCCAGTTCAGGTTACCTGCTTTCCAGCTGACTACAATCTTGTAGAATCAACAATCAAGAATGCGCTTACCTTCCCTCTCCACCATTATGGACCATTTAACTAATTTCAACATATTTATTCAGTAGCAATTAGTGGTATGCTAATTGCCATTGGACCAGCCTACAATTAGTCAGGGATGGTGGATTATTCTATTTTGAGGCGCCTGATTGGCTAAACATGCCAGGAGGGGCAGGTGCCACTCTACAAATGCCAGCTGCTCTGGCATTCAGGGGTTTTTGCTGTTCTAAACTTCTGCCAGGAACTACACTCTGTCAATTATCGCATCCATTCAGCACAGCATCTTCATTGGGTTAGCTGGCTCACCCTAGCAATATTCTACAAATCTGATTGTCTTCAAGTCCAATGTAAACAAGTTCTTGATTAACCGTTCCCAAGTAATCCAATTTACAAAATTCCCACTACTTATGTTTACTACGCCATAATTACATTGACTAATGTATACCCATTAACCCTTATCCTTGAGTGGACTCCAGGCCTTGATAAGTGGTGATTCCTGTGTAAAAAAAACAAAAAAAAAAATGTTTTACAAATGCGCATGCATGAATTGTTCACATGGCAGATTATGTTAAGAATAAGTAGGTTTGAAAACACTTTTTAAAGATCGTGCCAAGTTATTGTATTTGACTTTAGGTTTTGGTTTTGATATCAGATCTGTCTTTGTGATAATCATCTTTCGTTCTTAATGGCCCTTTACATCAAATGGTTTCATGCCTTGTCAGGAGTTATTTTCATTAAAGACTTTTTTGTCCAGAACTCCCCCTCGATTAATCAATTTTGTCCGGAACTCCCCCTCGATCAATCAATTTGCACTCGCTGCAAGATTCACTCCCTCCAAATTATCTCTCCTTGCCAGAAACCTTCATTATTTTGGCCACGGCCTTCGACAACACCCAGGTGACTTCATTTGTGAAGTCATCGATCTAGCTTCATTATCAGGTTGGAAAAAATGTTGCAGTGGTCAACTCAAGACCTGACTCAGGACAGTGAAGCAGGATGCTGAACTGATTCTGGGCTCTCACCTTTACGGGGGCCTGTCACTGGAATCATAAATGGCCTGCACGAATAATTGATGCAACCTTGGATCGCTGTGCTTGGTCAGCCAGTGTTCAGGACATGGTGGACATGGCAAGTACTCGTCTGAGCTCCAATCTATGGCCCCTCCTTTGCCAAACTTTCACAAAAAACACCATCTAACTGAAACCACTATCAATAGTTTCCCCAACTCTTTATCTGTGCCTAAACCTGAACAAAGCTTCTTTCTTAGAACTGCACGCCTGTGGAACTCTGTTCTGTTTTTCTGCTTTCCAACTGACTACAATATAGTCTTCAAGTCCAACGTAAACAAGTTCTTGATGAGCCGTTACCCTTAAGTAATCCAATTTACAAAATGTCCACTACTAACGATTACTACAATATTGTCTCATTGACTACTGGACACTCATTAACCCTTATCCTCGAGTGGCCTCCGGGCCTTGATAAGTGACGGCACCTTTGTAATAATAATTAAAAAAAAAAGAAACTGAGACATGTGCAAGCATTTTTTTTCGAAACAGTTCACTTCTTGTAAGAGAAAAAAAAAATACTCTACCTGAGATCGAACTCAAAACTTAAAGACATTAAGTCAAGTAGGCTAAGCACTCCATCACCCACCAGCTGGACGCAGCATTTACAAAGTGTTTTCAAAATATTTCATTCTTAACATACAGAAGCAGAGAGTCAAGTATGATAACAACAATTAGGCCAGCTTGACATGTTCTTTAAAAAGTGTTTCCAAACCTACTTATTCTTAACATAATCAATCTATCATATGAACCATTCATGCATGTGCAGTCATGAAACTGTTAGAAAACAGATAAAAATATGATGATACCAACGTACCAATTTTTCAACTTTTACTCCTTAGCAGCCCGTTTTTTTCTGGATGGTACTAATGATAAAATAATATTAGTAAACCACCCGGCGTTGCCCAATCGTAAAATACGCATAAATATTATATTTTAATTCATACTACAATACTGTCTCATTGATTACCGTACATATCCTTGAGTGGCCTCCAGGTCTTGATAAGTGTTACTCCTTTGTAAAAAAAAAAAATAGAAACTGAGACATGTGTTGTCTTAAGGAGAATAGTTTCCCATCTCCCTGGAAAATCTCATCAGTATGCCCTGTATTTAAGAATTCAGGTGATCGCTCATCCCCCTCTCAGTACAGGCCAATAAGTCTCCTGTGCGTCATGAGTAAGTTGCTAGAATCTGTGTTAAATACAGAAGTAATCAAACATCTCAACAAAAATAACCTTCTTAGTGACACTCAATATGGTTTCCGTTCTGCTAGATCTACAGCAGATGTCCTTACAGTTATATCGCATAGGATTAGCAAATCTCTCGACGATGGCAATCTTTCTAGGGCAATTGCTCTTGACATATCTAAAGCCTTTGATAGGGTATGGCATAAAGGTTTACTTCATAAGATCGCTAGCTATGGTATAGCTGGAAAAGTCTTCTCAATTATTAAATCATTTCTTTCTGATAGGTTCATAAGAGTAGTAGTTGAGGGGCAAAAATCAGAAGCTCACAGTATTAATGCCGGTGTCCCTCAGGGATCCATCCTGGGCCCAACTCTTTTCCTGATCTACATTAATGATCTTCCAAATCATATCCTTACATCATTTGTAGACATTTATGCTGACGACACTACCATTTATGGTAGCACATCTAAGACAGTAAACGACCAAGTTCTCTCCAATTCTCTCTCCTCTGATCTTGAGTACGTAGTACAATGGGGAAAGGAGTGGCTGGTTACTTTTAATGCATCTAAAACCAAGCTCCTCTCTTTACATCATCAACATTCTAATTCACATTTGTCATCAATTGAAATGAATGGCTCTCGTCTTCAGGAGGCCTCAAGTTTTGACAAGCTTCTGGGCTTGACCATTACTCCTGATCTTAAATGGAACACGTATATCAAATCTGTTGCCAAGGCCGCTGGAAAAATGGTGGGATCTTTCTATCGATCCAGTAGATATCTCACTGCTGATGCTATTCTCTACCTATATAAGAGCCAGGTACGTCCAAGGATGGAATACTGTTGCCACATCTGGGCAGGAGCTGCTAGAAAGGACTTGTCCTGCCTTGATAGAGTTCAAAATAGACTTCGTAGCCTCGTAGGAGATGTCCTTTTCTCTTCCTTGCAACCTCTATCTCACATAAGAGATGTTGCGAGTTTGTCTCTGATGTATGGTTATTTTCATGGAAAGTGTTCGACTGAGCTTCAATCTATGGTCCCCCCTCGCCAAACTTTCACAAGGAACACCCGTCTAGCTGTAAACACTATCAATGATTCCCCCCACTCTTTATCTGTGCCTAAACCTAAACGTAGATTCCATGAACAAAGCTTCTTTCTTAGAACTGCATGCCTGTGGAATTGTCTTCCGTTTTCCTGCTTTCCGGCTGACTACAATATGGTTGTCTTCAAGTCTAACGTAAATAAGTTCTTGATGAGCCGTTCCATATAAGTTATCAAATTTACCAAAATTTTCATTACTAATGATTACTATATTGTCCAATTTCTACTGTACACTCTTTAACCCTTATCCTTGAGTGGCCTCTTGGCCTTGATAATGTGGTGATGCCTATGTAAAAAAAAAAAAAAAAAAAGCAAACAGTGTGGTAATAAAACTTCTCGAGTTCACTTGTGATGTTAGGCTGTACAAGGTGTCAACTTTAGTATAAACATTGTTCCTTCTTTCACCAGATTTTTTTGATTACCGATACTTATCGAAGACATTCCGACACAAAACCTATCTAAGAACACTGCCAGGCACATAAAGTACATTAATACGAAAATTAAAGAACCCTTTTGTTAAATTTCATCTTAAATTTTAAAATATTAATGAAAAATATAAAATACATTTCATATTACAAAAAAAAAAAAAAAAAAAAAAATTTAAATTTAAATTAAAATTTGTTTACATTTTCTGTTTTAGTATCAAAGTATTTTAGACTTGTAAACATTTTTTTTTGTATTTTCCAAAATGTCAACTAGTTTCACATTTAGAAATAACATTTCCTCTTCCCTTTCAATTCATAATTTTTTGTTTTCATTTTGATTCTGCTCTTACAATTTATGTAAAGGTCTACTGCGAATGTGTGTCTCTGTGTGTGGAGGGTCATACCTATAGTGGAATCCTGAGTGGGGAGTTGAGCAGCTAGATTTTTGTTTAAATTTAAATTTCTGTGTGGTGATATAGTTAGAGAAACAGGAGGTGGGGGAGAGAATTCCAAAAGTTATCAGTTTCAGGAATGAAGCTAAACATATTTGAATCACGATATATTTATTTGCTTTTTTTTTTTTTTTTAAAAAACAAATATATATATATATATTTTTTTTTTAAAAACAAACAAATAAATATATACATATTTATTTGTATGTTTAAAAAAAAAAAAACATTTATTTGTATGTTTTTTAAAAAAAAAACATTTATCTGTATGTTTTTAAAAAAAACAAAAAACATATATATATATTATCTGTATGTTTTAAAAAAAAAACATATATATATATATATATATATATATATATATATATATATATATATATATAAGTAAATGACAAAAAGTCTATTTTCCAAATTGTAAATTACAAGATGTTATCCAACTTACTGTTTCTTTCTTGGAACTTGGAATATTGGGTTTTTGTCATTTATCTCTCTCATATATACGGCGTAATCACGTTGACACACCAATTCCCGTTGGATCCTGGTTTGTACTAAAATGGGTGACATGTATGTGCTCTCTGCTTATCTCGGCATTTTTTCCAGTCGTCATGGACTTCTCCTTGCCACTGGACTCAAACCGTGCCGATTCAGAAGAGGTGTGGCTGGAGATTGTGCAACCCTTGCCTCACAATTACACGCGCTGCTGCCCCTATAAGGGGTATCCTTTGTCTTTCAAGACTGAACGGAAGCATGGATGGATGTAAGGTGTTAACTTTGGTCAAAATCATCTCTTCCTTCTTTCATCGGATTATTTCGATTATCGATATTTATCGAAGTCATTCCGATACAAAACCTATCTAAGAACACTGCCAGATACATAAAGTACATTTGTATGAAATTTTATAAAAAATCAGTCCAACTGTTTTTGAGTCCATAGGGAACGAACTCACACACATAATATATATCCTTTTATACTTTTACGTTTTTCATAATCATTATGGAACTTTATAAACTTACACAAACTGTTAAAATATTTTTTATGCAAAAATGATTCAATTCATATTTGTACTTTTTTTTTAATTCATTAATCTGCAAAATTTATTGTATATTTTGCAAACCTCCTTCCTCTGATGAGGAGAATTGCATTTTTCGAAACTCCGCAGAATAAGGTCAAGTTTATCTGTAATCCTTGTTGGATAATTAAAATTTTGTATACCTTCTTTACAGGGCGGGGAGAGAATTAAAAAATTAGAAGTTTGAGGAATGAAGCTAAAAATATTTGAATTACTCTCTCTCTCTCTATATATATATATATATATATATATATATAATATATATATATACTAGCAAAAGTACCCGTCGTTGACTGGGTTCAAAACAGCCTACAGAAAATGGACTCTGATTTATTAAAGTATGATAGGTTATGAAAAGGAAGGGTTGTAAAGAGATAGCTTCGAATTTGGGGGTACCAAAACCAAAGCAAAATATGATGAAAGTAAAAATAAAATAGATAAACCTCATAATTTATTATACCATACCTGTTCACACTTATCACAATATTCTGTGGATCCATATTAAAAATCCTTGTTAAACTTAGTGATATATTTCCATTCTATGGAGGTCAGGCGCAAACGAACACCCTATAATTTTATTATACCATATTTCTTCAAACTGAAACATAATTATCAAAGTATACTTATGCAGATAGATATGAAAAGTTTTTATTGAAGTTTGTGCCTATTTCCATTCTATGGAGGCCAGGCGCGAATGCAGACCCCACAATTTTATTATACCATCCCTATTTAAGTTAAAACATACTTATCCAAGTATTATTATGTACATCTATATCAAAAACACTTGTAAACGTTTTTTTTTTTTTAATTCTTAAATTTTTTATTTCCATACTTTGTGGACCAGGTGCATACGCAGACCCCACAATTTTAATGAATCATCATTATGCCAGATCAAACATACCCATTCCTGTGTCTCGATACATCTATCATTATATGTGATCAGTTTTTTATAATAGTCAACCATAGGAGCCTATTCGTGACCTGACACACACACAGACATTCAGCTTTATATTATAGATAGGGGAGGGGGGGGGGTTAACCCCAGCAGAAAATTCAAAATAAGAGCACAATATTTACTATTTAATTATTTGGAATTCTTATGGCGATGAGTAATTTGTAATTAGCTGAATCCACTGTCAAAAATTTTCCCCACTCTTTATCTGTGCCTAAATCAAAACGTGGATTCCATGAACAAAGCTTCTTTCTTAGAACTGCACGCCTGTGGAACTTTGTTCTTTCTGCCTGCTTCCCACCTGACTACAACTTGGATGTGTTCAAGTCCAACGTTAACAAATTCCTAATGAACCGCCCTCTTAAATAAACACTTCATTAAATCTCCACACTAATGTACTGTACTTGCAATAACCCTTATCCCTGAGTGGCTTCCGGGCCTTGATAAATGGTGACCACCGTGTAAAAAAAAAAAAAATTATTTATCCATTTATTTATTGCGAACTATTATCCTCATCTTTTAGTTGTTGATTTACGACGTTTCGGGCAACTGTTCCTCTGGCCTTGGTCAGGTGGTAAACCGCGACAAGATAGGAATTCTGAGTCTCTAAACTGTATCCTCAGTAATTACTGCCTTCCATAGTTGTTGTCGCCTCAACATGTTTTGGCCAACTAAGGGTCGTTTTTTAACGTGGAGAAAAGGAACAAAAATAAAAATTGTCTCAGTCGTGAAGGATTTCTCCTCCACTGACAGAGAACAAGAAATTGAAGTGCAGCATCTGAAGAACAGATACTACACTTTGATCTTGTCCCGAATTGTTGCCTCACCACGTTTTTGGTCAACTAAGCTTCTGGCTGGCTTTGGGTACAATTGAAACCGCTATCTTTAGACAATGGAACCATAGAGATCCAACAGCTCTATCCACTGCGTTACAGGCCCCGAAGGTCAAGTTATATTTTTTGTCTTATAAATCCACGTTGGTTTATCATCTGATCTTCCATGGTCAGGTCCGTACCGAATGGTATATATATTATTTAATTGGAATTCGTTATTGAGATGAGTTTTTTTATTCATTCTTTATTTACTGCGGATTATCATCCTCATCTTTCTTAGCTGTTGTTTCACAACGTTTCGGCCAACTATTCCTCTGGCCTTCGTCAGGTGGTAACCGTGACGGGATAGAAACTCATTATTCATTAAGTATTATTTATTAATTTTATTTATTGCGGACGATTATCCTCATCTTTATTAGTTGTTGTTTCACGACTGTTAAGTTCTGAGACATTGTGTTGAACAAAGATGGCGGCGTAGTTCAGATCAGTAACCAAGATGGTGGCAAAGAATTAAATGCGGTCCGTGACGTAGCAAATGGCGAACTGATTGACTCCAAAATTCGACAATTTTTATAATAATTTTGCGACATTTTGATTGGTTGTTTAGCACAGCCGTTGGTTATAAAAATGATTGGCGAATCCATTCGTCTCATACCCCCCCCCCCATCACTAGTCAAAAACATTTTACAACGTTTTGGCCAATTATTCCTCTGGCCTTCGTCAGGTGTTAACCGTGACGGGATAGGAACTCTGAATCTCTTAACTGCATCCTCAGCAATAACTGCCTTCCATAGTTGTCGTCGTCTCACTACTAAGCCTCTGGCCGGCTTTGGGTAGGATTGAAACCACTATCTTCAGACAATTCTCATCTGGAACCGTAGAGATTCAACGTCTCTATCCATTGCACTACAGGCCCCATAGGACGACAAATGCTGAATATTTTGGTCTTTTAAATCCAGGTTTGTTTGTTATCTGACGTTTCATTGTCGGGTCCGTACTAAATGGTATACTATTTTTTTTTTTTTTTTTATTATATTACATTTTCATCCCAAACAAGGTACGTTGCAACGTTGATGTAGGGGGGGGGGGCGCTACTATCAGGGGCATAAGCTTGGAATTCTTATTGGATTGAAATCACTATCTTCAGACAATGCTCACCTGGAACTGTAGAGTTGTCTAAAACGTGGTGAGATGACAACAACTATGGAAGGCAGTAATTGCTGAGGATGCAGTTAGGACGGCGTTCCTATCCCGTCTACGGTTCCAGGTAAGCTTTGTCTGACGATACTTGATGAAGGCCGGAGGAATAATTGTCCGAAACGTTGCGAAACATCAACCAAAAAAAAAAAAGATGAGGATAATAGTCCGCAATAAATGGATAAATTATATTCATATTTGTGTTATAGAAAATCAGAAAAATATTGATACTGTCGGTTTCAAACCCAACACAAAGGGGGACCAGTTTTTGGTTCTTTTTTGTTGGGACCGTCTTCAGCCTTTGTTTATGTCTGTCTCACCGGAAATGTGAATTAAGACAGGATACTTATACTTCTTTAATTGGATTTTTTCCGATTATCGATTTTTGATACTTATCGGAGGCATTCCGATACAAAACCTATCTAAGAACACTCCCAGACACATCAACTCGTGTAAAATGTGCGCAAAATTAATTGGACTTTCCCGATTATCGATTTTTGAAAATGAAAAACTAAGGCTGCTCTCCTTTAATAATTACGAAACGTCTCTTCAACCACCGATATCCATGACAAATAATAACACCCTACCTGAGAATTCTTCCTTCAAACTCCCCAGCTTAACATTCATGGGCAATGTGAGCCGGAGCAAATACATTGGGGACATTGCAAAGGCTGCTGCAAAGAAGGTGGGTTCCCTCTATCGTGCTAGAAGACAACTCATACCTTTTTTTTTTTTTTTAATTACATTTTCACCACAAACAAGGCGCATTGCCACTTTGGTATAGGGGGCTACTATCAGGGGCAGCAACTACTGGAGCACTATGTTGGGATTTAGGCAGCAAGATGTCGGTTCACGTTGCACTTGAATTTCTGCATGTAAGTACAGTTAGGGAAGCAGGAACCTGGAATGGAATTCCAGAGTCTAGCAGTTCTGGGGAAGAAACTACTGGAGTAGAAAGATCTTTTACATCTAGGGATCTCTACTGTGTGGGGGTGGGATTTAGCTGCCTGTCGGGTTTGTCGAGGGTGTCTACATCGTGGGGGCACAAGTGTCTGCAGTTCATCAGAGCATTCACCATTAAAATACTTGTAGAACAGGCAGAGGGATGCAACGTTTCGTCGATGGGACAGAGGCTGAAGCTTAGATGCCAGTTCAGGGCCTATCAGACTGGCGACTCTTTTTTTAACTTTGTCAAGGAGCGAGAGACTAGCAGCAGATGCACCAGCCCAAATGTGACAACAGTACTCCATACATGGGTGAATGGTGGCCTTATAGAAGTACAGGATACCTGAGAGTATTCTGTACCTCTACAAGGCCACCGTTCGCCTATGCCAGGATAGGATTTAAAAAAGTTTTCAATCTAATAGGCCCCACTTTGTCAACTAAGCTCCAACCCCTGTCCCATCACCACAATGTTGCATCTCTGTGCCTGTTTTACAAGTATTTTAATGAAATATGCTCTGATGAACTTGTTGGCACTTGTTCCCCCTCAACGTACATATCTCCAACAAACCTGCTTAGCAACAAAATCACACCCCTGCATTGTTGAGGTCCCCAAATGCCAGAAAGCTTTCTACTCTTATAGTTTGGTGCTCGTGCACTTATTGATCTGCACTATTTCTTAAATAGTATTTTCAAGTTTAATTAAAATTTTATGATATCTGTTTTTATTAAATCGTAAGGTGAAAGTAAAACACCCTGCCCTCCCCATGTTAAGAATGGCTTTCTAAATAATAACGTTATTATTTCAGCACGAATCAATAAGTGCACTAGTACCGTTTCTTTTCTTGAACAGCTAGACTTTGGAATTCCTTTCCTGCTACCAGTTTCCCTCATTGTATTGATATGCAGAAGTTTAAATGTAACGTAGACCAACATCTTGTTGATCTTTCATAAGCATGGTCCCAAGTAGTAGCTCTTTACGTCAAAGTAGCGATATGTCTTGTACGGGGGTGAACGTGATTTAAAAAATAAAAAATAAAAAAAAAGGATTTTGAGAAGAAAGAAGATTGAAGCAAATGGAGAAATGTAAAGTCTGCAAAAAGCATAAATAAATAAATATTTTTCGTTGTTTTCATAGCCCGAACGGAAATAATTGAATTAGAAAATAAATAAATTAAAATTAAATAAATAAAAATGTATGAGTTTGAATTAAACACAATAATGTACCGTGCTGAAATAATTATTATTTAGAAATCCATTCTTAACATGCCGAGTTTTGTACTTTCACCTAACACTTTAATTAACAAAAATACCGTAAACTTCAAATTTAATTTGAAAATGCTATTTCAAAAAATAAAATAAAATAAAATAAAAAAAATAGCACGGTACCTTAACCTTCTCTGCATCAACACCGAAAATTTAATAAACAAAATGCACGTCTTTTTCAAGACAGTTAAAACAAAACAATTCATTAAATTATTTTCTAATGTTTTTTTTTTTTTTTTTTGAAATTTAATAAAAACATACATTTGTTTTTAGTATTATGAATTTTAAATGAATTTAAATGATTAGAAATTAAAATATATATTATTTTCGAATATTTTTAAGAGTAAAACTCGTGGTTGTTTTTGTATTTAATTTCATTTTAAAAAATTTTACCATTAAAATTTAATAAAATTTATCAAACATGTTTTTAATTGAAAAATTATGTCATTAAAAATAAATACGAAAATAAAAAAAGAAATTAAGAAAAATTGGAATTCGAATCGATTATTTTTTGGTAATTTAAAAAATTGTTTTTTATGGATTTTAAATTATTATTATTATTGATATTTTAAATAAAATGTAAATATAAATTTAATATTTGTTTATTTTTTTAAATTTTAATTAAATTAATTCATTTTTATTTTATTAGGTTAAGTGAAAGGGAGAGAAAGAGAGATAAAGGTTAAATAGAGAGAGGGGTGAAGAGAAAAATATATGACTGATTAGAGAGGGGTGAAAATAATATTGAAACTAGAAAGGAATCGGGTTTTTTTGTTTGTTTTCTTTCCCTTTCATTTAAAATTTTAGGGGGTTATAAAAAGCGAAAACCCCTTAAAAAAGGGATCCATGATTAAAAGGGGAAAAAAAGGGGGTCTCACCTCGACTGTTGGTAATAATATTTTTAGCTCTTCTTGATGGATTTGTATACATCTCCGTCCCGTTCCTCTTTCGGGGTAAGAGAAAAAAAAAGCCGCTTGCGTACTGGACAAAAGAGAGAGAGAGCGAAGTGCGAAGGAGAAAGAGCGATAAAAAGGGAGGGGGATCGAGAGAATATGGGCAAAAAGAAGGAGGGGGAAACGCGGACATCTTGGTTTTCGAAGGGGAGGAAGGGAAACGCAGACAGAGGCGCCATCGAAAACGCGAAACGGAGGAAAAACAGAAACACAGACGAAACGGAAAGAAATAGGCTTCGGGAGGAAAAATGCAATTAAAAAATTCTGAATGCAGCTAATTGAAAAAAAAAAAAAAAAAGATTATAAATTCGTTTATATGATTATACTTGGGTTGTACTAAAACGGTAATCTCTCTCGCTGTTTATTATATATATATATATATGTATATATATATATATATATATATATATATATATATATATATATATATGTGTGTGTGTGTGTGTGTGTGTGTGTATGTGTGTCAATGAGTGTGTGTACTGTATTTGTGTTTGTGCATATATATATATATATATATATATATACACACATAAATATATATATATATATATTATCATATATCAAACCAATAAAAAAAATATATATATATATATTACATATATATATAGTCATCCACATACAGTAGTGTTTCGCTGTATCACAGCTCATCAGTGCGGCTAGACAGGCAACTACCTGAAGCCAGGATTGAAGTCTTACCGGCCGACAATCAAAGCTTCTAACCACACACACACACACACACACACACACACACACATACATATATATATATATATATATATATATATATATATATATAACAAGTTTTGAAATGACAGTTAACTTTAACAGAATTATCAACGTTTCATTCTTGTGAGAATTCATCAGGCTTTAAACACTTTTGAAGTAAATACTGAAAATAGATACATAAAATTTTATGTTGATAAATAAAAATAAAAAAATAATAATAATAACACTGTGGCATCTTTCATGAGCTTTCATATACTGTGAACGTCCAGCGTGAATGAAGACCCCGCAGTATTACTGTAGCCCTTTTGTTAAAACTGCAAAAGTATTTATCTAAGTAATCTGGTTAATGTAGTGTCAGAATATATCTGGTTATTACGGTTTATCTCCAATATCCTTATAGGAGTCTGTGACATATTTCCATTCTACGGACGCCCGGCACGATTGGAAACTCCACAATATCATTACACCATCTTTAGTCAGAACAGATACTACCATTGGATCTTAATCAGAAGACTAAGAAGATATATTTTAGTTTCATGTACAGCCCAAAAGCGACATCAATTTGTAATTTAATTACTTTTTGTTACATTGTTTCTCAGGTGATCGGGAGATCCTATTTATTAAAACGGAGGATATAACATAATATGAACATTACATTTAATGTTCATCGTATCTTCTCTAGAAAAATAGAATCTATCTATATATCTATAAAAGTGAACGTGTCTGTGTGTGTGTCTGTGTACATTTCCCTATGCAATAACTCTGTCGATTTTAAGTCTACAGACTCAAAATTTGATATACAGGATAGTGAGATTTGGAAAAATCTATGTGATCGGTTTTCCTTGGACATGGATCTAACTTAATAATTTGATTTGAGCCCAAAACAATAAATTTTAAGGGGTTATAGTAGAGGTCAAAGTTAAAAAAATTGACTTTTTTTTTTTTTTTTTTTGGCTCAGCATACATCTCCAAACACCTGGGCAACGCCGGGCACCCATGCTAGTATATATATAAAAGTTAACGTGTCTGTGTGTGTGTCTGTGTACATTTTCTCACGCAATAACTCTGTCAATTTTAAGTCTACAGACTCAAAATTTAATATACAGGGTACTGAGATTTGGGAAAATCTTTGTGATCGGTTTTCGGCCAGAAATTTGGCTGTTAAGGGGTCAAACTTCAACGATTTGACCTTTGAGAACTCTACCAAACTCCTCCGCCAATTTTGGGTCTAAACACTTGAAATTTTAGATACAGGTTCCTTGGACATGGATCTAACTTAATAACTTGATTTGAGCCCAAAACAATAAATGTTAAGGGGACATAATCGTTGCCAAAGTTTAAAAAATTGACCGCTTTTTTTTTTTTTTGTTGCTTAACATACACCTCCAAACACCCGGGCAAAAATGCTAATATAGAATAAAGACAATTTCTCATTTTGGTTAGTAACGTGTATAAGAGCTGGAAGGCTGGGCAGAGGAGTAAAAAAAGGCAAAGTCTTCAGTGTTTACGTGTTGTAGTGGGTTAGGGTTAGGGTTAGGGTTAGATTTTAGCAATAGATGTTTACTAAAATAAAAAAAATAGCAGTTGTTTTACTCAATGGATTTTCGTAATTTTTGGATATATTACTATTTTCAACATGATAGTTGAGTGCGTAATATTGTTTTTTCTGAGAACGAAATATTTAAAATATCGATTTTTTTGTTCTATTTTTACAAGCATCAATTTTTGCACAGTGTTTTTTCAAAATAAATGTTTATTTGCATATTTTTAAGTCAAAATCGACAGATCGTGTGTTTAAATATATTCTTTTAACCAAAAATAATATTACTTACTAAACTGTGTCGAAAATAATAATATGTCCAAATTTTACGAAATTTTCTCCAGTAGAAAAACAGACAACGAAAATTCATTCTATATTCAAAAGCAACTTTAGCCTCGTTAGTAGCGTGTACAAGTACGAGAAACGGGTTAGTAGCTGAAAGTCTCTTAGCATGTAAAGATAGATTTAATATTATGCCGGCTTGTTGAAGGAGAGAATAGCTCTGTATACACTTATTGTAGCCAGTAGCCGCAGGAGGTCGGTCAGTCGGTCGAAGGAGAAGAAAGAGCAAAGTCTTCCGTGTGTTTATGTGTTGCTGTGGGTACTAGAAGTGTGTGTGGGTACCGCACATCGAAATAAGCTTGTTGTACTCACTTTAGTCTGAGGCCAAACGCCCAGGCAAATGTCTGCTGCCGGCAAAAGCCAGGGAGAAAGAAAAGGAAGAATTGCCGATTTCACTTCTTATGTACTCGGTCACATGATTGAGATATGGTTTGTGATTGGACAAGCCAGGGAGACGGTTGATTTAAATCTCAAGCCGCGAGATTTCACCCCCTGCCTGCTATTGTAGCAAGTTTTGACTGCTAAACACCTTTTTAATAAATAGGATCTCCCGATCAAATAATTTATAATCAGGAAACTGTGACACATGTATGTACGTTTGCACATATGTTAAAAGTACTACGGTATATAGATAATAAAAATAATAATAATAATAATAATAATAATAACAACAATTACCAAAATAATACCTATAATAGTAGGAGCACTAGGAACAATCCCAATAAAAAACTTTGAAAAAGGAATGGGAGAAATTGGAATCAAAGGAATGACTGGAAAAATACAACAAACAATAATAATCAAAACAGCTGAAATATTAAGAAAAACCCTAACATACAGGAGCAACAAGCGCGGGCCAGATAAACTTCTGCAAAGGCAAAACATGAAACACTACAT
>NC_136525.1:51583357-51830857 GCF_053919585.1 Euprymna scolopes | reverse complement strand
ACGCCAAGACCACTCCGGTCTTGTAACTGGGCATCTTGGGTCCGATTCCACCTCTACAATCCTATTTGCACTTGTTTCCTTCTGCAATTAGCTAAAATAATATGAAGAAAGTTTAGCGTTTTCATTTGGAATAACTTATTCAATTAAAGTAAGTATAAGATGCATCTGTTTATAAGTGGACGAGTCTACTTCTATGGGGTTGTGACGCCAAGACCACTCCGGTCTTGTAACTGGGCATCTTGGGTCCGATTCCACCTCTACAATCCTATTTGCACTTGTTTCCTTCTGCAATTAGCTAAAATAATATGAAGAAAGTTTAGCGTTTTCATTTGGAATAACTTATTCAATTAAAGTAAGTATAAGATGCATCTGTTTATAAGTGGGCGAGTCTACTTCTATGGGGTTGTGACGCCAAGACCACTCCGGTCTTGTAACTGGGCATCTTGGGTCCGATTCCACCTCTACAATCCTATTTGCACTTGTTTCCTTCTGCAATTAGCTAAAATAATATGAAGAAAGTTTAGCGTTTTCATTTGGAATAATTCAATTAAAGTAAGTATAAGATGCATCTGTTTATAAGTGGGCGAGTCTACTTCTATGGGGTTGTGACGCCAAGACCACTCCGGTCTTGTAACTGGGCATCTTGGGTCCGATTCCACCTCTACAATCCTATTTGCACTTGTTTCCTTCTGCAATTAGCTAAAATAATATGAAGAAAGTTTAGCGTTTTCATTTGGAATAACTTATTCAATTAAAGTAAGTATAAGATGCATCTGTTTATAAGTGGGCGAGTCTACTTCTATGGGGTTGTGACGCCAAGACCACTCCGGTCTTGTAACTGGGCATCTTGGGTCCGATTCCACCTCTACAATCCTATTTGCACTTGTTTCCTTCTGCAATTAGCTAAAATAATATGAAGAAAGTTTAGCGTTTTCATTTGGAATAACTTATTCAATTAAAGTAAGTATAAGATGCATCTGTTTATATTTACTGTACGCGCAATAACCCTTATCCCCGAGTGGCCTCTGGGCCTTGATAAGTGGTGACTTCCATGTAAAAAAAAAAAATTAAAAAAAAAGTCAGTATGAGAATATCACGCTATCAATAATGGCCGACCTATGCAGTCATATCATTCTCGGGCATAAATTTTTAAGTCAACATTCTTCAGTGCAAATACCGCTTTGTAGACTGAACCAAGCTTGAATGATGCACTTTAAGAAGGTCGAAGGTTACACCGGTCAAACGATTAACATCCAAGACAAGAATAATAGTTTGAACAATCCAAATCATACAAATTATCACAAAAATTCAGAAATAAAAGTAATTTTTTCAAAAGATTCTATATTTTACTAGCAGGCCACCTGGCGTTGCCCGGTCATAAAATTCTCTTTCATATGATATTTCATAATTTATGCAGATTTCGTATTTATTATTAGAAAGCCAATTCTTTATTACTCATATTATATTGTACCAAATTTATAATAGTGATTCCAAAAGTTAGAAAAATGACTTGGGTGCTATCAGCTAGAATCGAAACCAAGACATTTAATACTCCAGCCTTGGTCATAACCATTTGAACTATCGTCAGACAGATAAGAAATAGTAAAAAATGAACCGACTATATAAATGTTTACAAATTTAACCCCTGACTGCTACCCGAAGAAGTTAAATCCAAAATGCAAAATTTATTCTGTCTGAAATATCTTGCATGCTAAAGAAAATATTATAAAGCCCTCTTAATCTCTTCTTCTCTATATAAATAAAATGAACTCATTTTTTCCCGTCTGATTTTGACATTAATAGGATTAAAAATCAAGATATTTCATGCAAATATAATATGCACAAACGGCAGAACAATATCTGAGGTGTGTTATAGGCTTATTATTTCTCAAATTCCTCGATTATCTTAGATTTCTATACTTTTTCTGCTGAGAAGTCACGGCCAAAATCGGTTAAGATCAATGGAAGTGGTAAAATATTTTCTCTCTAATAAATTCCTCCTCCCCCTGCCACCACTTAACACCGTTTGGGGATCGTTCACAAGGAACAGTTGAGAAAAGAACACCAGTTTGGCTTCGTAGTTCTTTCATGTGAAGTTATTTAAAATCACTAAACTAAGCTGCAGTGCTCTGTGGCGTAGTGGTTAGCATGCTGGACAATTCACATTATATTTTCACGTTCGCGCCGACCTACCGTAGTCGTTTTTTTTTTTTGTCTTTTTTTCCTAAACAACTGGAATGGACTTTTCTTGGTGGCCGAACTGTTAACGTTGCAGATGGTTTTTTTTTTTTTTTTTTCACACTTTATTTTCCTACTTTTACTCATGACTCCGGGTTTGATCCTTCCTACTTACCTACCATAACATTTTTTAAAACTCCCCCCCCCCCCGTCCCGGAAACAAACACTTGGGCAACGCCGGGTACCCCCACTAGTTTCTAATACAACAAAACGACTTTCTATATACGTTTACCAATTTATTTTACTGTTTGTTTTATATCTATACTAACATTTCAGCTAGCTTTGCTTGGGCCCTATGTACTGTTCATAACTTTCTGTGTGTGTGTATATATATATATATATATATATATATATATATAAAATAAAAAATAAAAAAATAAAAATAATTGTTAGCGGTGGATGTATGCGAGTATGTGTGTGAGTGTGTAGGTGGGTATGTATATGTGTATATATGTATGCTCCTACATATATTTCTATGTATGTACGTGTGTGTGTGTGTGCCTGTGTGCGTGTGTGCATGTGTACATGTACATGAATATATATGTATGCGTATGGGATTGTGTGTGAGTGTATGCTATACATGGGGAAAGAAAGTCTTTAAAAAAGAACCCTAAAGAAGCCATAAAAACCTTCACCATATGGACTAAAAAACACTCTTTGAAACTAACTTTGACCGGTCACAGTGAAACACTTACAGTTGGAGACAGAATGTCTAAACACTGAACACACGCATCGCACCACTATGAAAAACATATTTAATATCAGCGGAGGCATATCCACAAACTCCCATTTTAAAGAAAAACTTTTTACGAAAATATCTGAAGAGAGCACACCCTAAGCTCAAAACGCGTTATAAAAATATTTTAAAATAAAAATATGATGAAAACCTTTAAAAAAAACCCACAATTGTTGATGGCTACACTCTTTTAAATATACATTTTTTCTCTCGTTGGAACTACACAACCATCACTTTAAATATAAATAACTACAACGACAGAATGCCAGCAACAAGAAAAAAGTCTCTGGAGGACCTGATGGATTCACAGACAAACCTCTCCATAGAACACAAACATCTCGAGGACGGATTGCAGCAACTAAATGAGAAAATGGACAGAATAATCCAGCTCATTTCCAACCAACAGGATAAGAAAGAGATACAATTTGAGGAAATCATTAACCAACTCAAAGCACAACAAGAATACCTTGAATACTTTAGAAGACCATACATACAGAATGAAGTACTAAAAACCAAGAAACGGAATCTCCAAAACTGGAACATCCTCCTTAAACAAAGAAAAATGGCTTTTTACCATGCAGTAAAATGCAGTGACACCGCAGCAACATACAAGACATTTCTAACGATGGAGGACCAATTCATTCCATATAAATTCCGCGAAAAAATTAAACCACAAGATACAGAGGAACAAGTGAAAATTAAAAAAGCCCTAAGTATTTCAAAACTTCAGGCCGAAATCGACATACGGGAAGACAAAAAAGTACACTCTACGGAGAAGTACACAGAAATTGACAATAAAGTATTTAAAAAAATCAAGGAACTCTGCCCCAAGGAAACACACCAACCCCTCTTGGAACTCTGGGATTCTGAATGCAAAAAAGAGGAGGAAAAATCCAGGGAAATCATTGGACGGAAAATAACCTGGCTAAAAAACCTGCCGGAAAAAGAAAAAAGCAAACAATCGACAAACACATACAAGGACAACCAGGAACAGAACACTCTTACACGATATCCGCAAACACAGAAATCACATAACAAAGGTAAGAAACGAAACATACACCATACACAAACACATCCACACAACAGATACAACTACACACAAAGAAGCAACCACAATATATTCACATCTTACACAAATTCCCAACAACTGGCCCAGCCAAAACGCACACTAATAACACCTCAAAATTACACAAGAACCCGCACCATTAACAAACACAACACACCGGACAACATACCACACAATACATCTCCACAAAAATACCCACTTATATACAATCCTAAGCAATACAAACCTAACTATTACCACCCAATTCAGCGAACACAATCAAAAGTCCATTCCCACAGACACTACATCGCTAACACAAACAACGAAAAAATACCTTTACTAAACAACCCCTACCAAAACACCCCCACAATGCAACACAACTACCTGAGACATCACATAATTCAAAACACTACCTACAACTCTCACCCCTCATATCCCACACAAAGAAACAAACCCCTAAGGCACCTCCCCCATCAACGGGAACAATCAGAATATCCCATGCAACACCAATCCCAACAAACAGACCTCCCCTACAACAAACCCCGACAACACAACCCTATACAACAATGCATGTATCCTCAACAGCAACACCAATTCCAACTGAAACACAACTATCCAACACAAAAAACATATAACGACAACCCATTCAACCATTTATCACTGAACCCTCACAATATTGTACACGACACTCATTTTACAAGGAGACATCACACCACCCTAAAACACACCACTCCTCGAAACAAGGAAACAAACAACTCCCAGCATTTTTTAGGAAGCCCCCAGGGAACAACAATTCCAGATTAGAAAAAATTAGACCCAAAATCATCAATTTATCCACATACTCCTTATCAAAGAACGAAATGGAAATACTGAAGCTGGGCCTCAAATTCTGCCCCACCCCTAAAAGCAATATAGCAGAACTAAAAAAGGACCTTAAAGAATTCGAACGGAAATTTAGACTAATAGAAACACTAGATAACAAAGGGGACAAAGATGATTCTTTAGTAAAAAACAAATCAACATATTTCCCTAATAAACAGAACAACACAAAAGAACTAAACAGCTACTTCGAAAATCTCTGGAACCTTAACCTCCAAAAAAAACACAAAACCACAAGCAACCTCACACATAAGCAAAAACAAGCACTCGAAAAGATCCGTAATAATAATGACATAATAATAAAAGAAGCAGACAAAGGCAGTGCCGTAGTAATCATGGACAGAACGTATTATGAAACAAAAATTATAGAATTACTAGATGACAAACACTACTATAAACCCATTAGTACCAACATAGATAACACCACCATCTCAAAAATCACAAAACTTTGTACAACACACAACAAAATATTAAAAAAGAAAGAAAAGGACTTCCTCACAAATTTCATTACAAAGACCAACAACTTCTACGGACTGCCTAAAATACACAAGTCTGGCACAATAAAACTTGCCATCGATACACAAAACTCAGAATATATTAGCGCTCCAAACCCTAGCGACCTTACATTTAGACCCATTGTAGCAGGACCAGCCTGTCCGACAAGCAGACTTAGCAACTTAATAGACATCTTATTACAACCTTTCACAGATCAAGTTAAGAGCTACATAAGGGACGACATCCATTTTCTCACTACCTTACCACATACAGTAGAAAACGGGACACTATTAGTTACATTTGACGTTAGTAGTTTATATAGTAATATACCCCATGAATTAGGAAAAGAAGCAATACTATTTTGGATCAACAGACACGCACAAACACTACATCCCAGATTCACAAAGCAATTCATTATCGATAGTATAGACATAATTCTAAATAATAATTCCTTCGAATTCAACAATACCAACTACATCCAAACACTAGGTACAGCAATGGGAACGAAAATGGCACCGACTTACGCAACCCTTACATTAGCCTCCCTAGAAGAAACCTTATATAAAAAAATAGAACAAAAATTTGGCCACAGCACTAAAATACTGTTTGTAGAATCATGGAAAAGGTACTTAGATGACTGCTTCATCCTATGGAAACCCACATGGGGGGACATCACAGACTTACACACCATACTCCAGAACCTACACCAAAAAATTAAATTCACCATAGAACAAAGCTCTACAGAATTACCTTTCCTAGACATACTGATAAAGATTAAAGACAATAACATTATCACAGACATTTACCGCAAACCTACAGACACCCAACAATACCTACACTTTAAAAGTCACCACCCTAAAAGCTGCATAAAATCAATTCCCTACACCCTAGCACGTAGAATCTGCACCATAATCACGGACAATAACCTTCGAAAAATCCGACTCAAGGAACTACGAATAAATTTAAGAAAAAGAAAATACCCATCACAACTTATAGACAAAGGGATCCAACTTGCAACAAATATACCAGTAGAAGATTTGAGAACCCCTAAAGAACGAAACAAAGAACAAATCCTAACATACGTCTCCACACACAACACAAACAACCCTGAACTTTTCACAGAGATAACGAAAAACCTCGTCCTACTTAACCAAAACAGCAAACTAAACAATTTCCTTAAAACAACAAAAATAATAAAAAGCAAACGCCAACCCAAAAACCTAAAACGCATTCTTACCTCATCCAAACTCAATCAAGACGCAACAAAAGGAGTCACAAAATGCAACAAACAACGATGTGGAGTCTGCAACATAATATTAGAGGGAAACACATACACATTTGCGAACCCCATACAAACATTCAAAATTAAAAAAAACCTAGATTGCACCTCAAAAAACGTGATCTATGTAATAAAATGTCCAGCATGCGATAAATTCTACATAGGCGCTACAAAAAACCTTAGTAATAGAGTAGCCCTACACCGATCCAACATCAAAATCGCGGAAAATAGACACCTACATGTATCACAACATATACACGCATGCAGTGGAGGCAGATTCGAGATAATGCCCATCTTCCAAACTGACAACTACTTCTACTTGGTAACTCAAGAAAAAAATTTCATAACAAAGTTTAACCCCGCCTTAAACGTCTCTCCATAATTATACACATAAATAGGCAAAACACAAAATACACTTACACGCATGCATGCTTGGGTAGGTGTGCACCCTCACACACGAAACAACAAAAAAGCACAATAAGGCACATGCACACTTTTGCGGGTGCGCGCGCCCATACCCAGTACAGTACCATTTCTCTTAACTAAACAAACAACTAGAAATTAAACGTATGTATGTGTGTGTGCACGCGTGTGTGCGTGTGTATATGTGTATGTGCGTGGGTGTACACATATGATTGTGTATGCGTGTGTGTATAATTATATATCATCTGTTATCTATGCTACATCTTGTTTGTATGTATACGTGCACTTATGTTTGGGTGACCGAATCCATGTATGCATATGTGCATGGATTGGAAAGGAAACTTCAACCAATATATACATAAGGTGGGATGTATGAATATGTATGTGTGTGTGGGATTGTGAGTGCATGTGCCCATATATATATATATATATATGGGTGGATGAGTGTATACACATCCGTATGTATGTGTGTGTATGTATGTATATATACATATGTATGCACATGTATGAGTGGGTAAATGTGTACGTGTGAATATGGATATACGCGTATGTGTGAGCCCCTGCATATGTCTGTGTGTGTGCATGTGTGTGTGTATGTGTATGTGCCTACATAGTATGTGGATGTTTGTGAGTGTATGTGCACATACATATATGTGTGTACATATATGTGTGTATGTGTGTGTATGTGTGTGTATATACATCTTCTACCTATTATTCTCCATCTTACTTGTGTGTGTGTGTGGGTGCGTGTACGTATGTCTGAATGATTAAGCGCATATATACATGCGTGTTTTGGTAGGAAAAAAAAAAAAAAAAAAAAAAAAGTATATATATATATATATATATATATATATATATATATATATATATATATATATATATATAAAATAAAAAATAAAAAAATAAAAATAATTGTTAGCGGTGGATGTATGCGAGTACGTGTGTGAGTGTGTAGGTGGGTATGTATATGTGTATATATGTATGCTCCTACATATATTTCTATGTATGTACGTGTGTGTGTGGTGTGTGTGTGTGTGCCTGTGTGCGTGTGCATGTGTACATGTACATGAATATATATGTATGCGTATGGGATTGTGTGTGAGTGTATGCTATACATGGGGAAAGAAAGTCTTTAAAAAAGAACCCTAAAGAAGCCATAAAAACCTTCACCATATGGACTAAAAAACACTCTTTGAAACTAACTTTGACCGGTCACAGTGAAACACTTACAGTTGGAGACAGAATGTCTAAACACTGAACACACGCATCGCACCACTATGAAAAACATATTTAATATCAGCGGAGGCATATCCACAAACTCCCATTTTAAAGAAAAACTTTTTACGAAAATATCTGAAGAGAGCACACCCTAAGCTCGAAACGCGTTATAAAAATATTTTAAAATAAAAATATGATGAAAACCTTTAAAAAAAACCCACAATTGTTGATGGCTACACTCTTTTAAATATACATTTTTTCTCTCGTTGGAACTACACAACCATCACTTTAAATATATATATATATATATATATATATATATATATATATATATATATATATATATATATATATATATATACAGGGTGTCCGAGAAGTTGCACACCATATACTGATTTTCGTGGAGTGGCTACTCCGCTCACCAGATCTGTCCCTCTTGGCATTTTTGCCTTCGGGAACATCTCAAATGTGTACTAGAATTGCCCATCTGTTGAGCTAATGAACAAGAAAATAGATATTATATTTATTTTTATAAAAACCTAGATGATGTACGACTTTTGGGACACCCTGTATATATATAGGGTGCTCCAAAAGAAGCTGACGGATTCGAAACTTAAATTCAACTCTATATCGACTCCTTGATGGTGTAACGATTCATGAAGACTTTTGTAGAGTTAATCAAGATGCTCTGAAATCTTTTCTCGCTAGTTTGATGCTTCTATTGTTCAATCTTATATTTGATCAATTCAGCTTCTTTTGGAACACCCTATATATATATATATATATATATATATATATATATATATATATATATATATATATATATATATATATATTAAAAGTTTGACTCATGTCCAGGTAATCTACATCTAAAATTTCTAGTATTTAGACCCAAAATTGGCAGAGGAGTTAGGTAGTCTGCAAAATCAACTCTTTCAACTTTGACCTCTTGGCAGCCAAATTTTCGCCCACAGGCTGATTAAAAAGCTTGCTGCATGTCTGAATACCCTTTATATAAAATTTCAAATGTTTTGAACTCAAATTGTCTGAAAAGTTTGCTAGAGACCGCATAGGTCAAATCTTTTGAACTTTGACCCCATGGCAGCCAAATTTTTGGCCAAAAATCGATTAAAAAACTTACCCTATGTCAAATGATATACTACTGCTCTGGTATTTTTTTCTGCGCCTGCGTTGATATAAAGTGACAGGTTAAACAACATTATCAAACCTATTTTTAAATTATTGTTTATGTTCTATTATTCTTTTCTATTAAAGCATTTTAACATAAATAATTTTATCTGTACATATTTATTTCTCTAACATTCTATTATTACAAATGTCACAACGATCATAATAATCACCGACTAGAAATAACTTCGGCGTTGTCCTGCTAAAATCCAACAACAGGGATTGGAAAAGAGTCACTTTCGGTTATTGTATTCACTTTTGGAAAAACAGTCACAAATCGATAAGTTCGATGAGATTTTGATACCAAAATACAGGGAGAACTTCATTGACTGTTTTTTGGTTCAATCATGTCTTTTTCAAGTCGGTTTCTATTTAACCCATAGTTGTGACCCTGACAGGTATTACCAGAAAGATTAACAAGATGTTGGTTTACATTACATTTAAACTTCTGCATATCAGTACAATCAGGGAAGCAGGTAGCAGGAAGAGAATTCTAAGGAAGAAGCTATTGGAGTAGAACACTTTCTAACCTCAACAGTGAAGGGGTGTGATTTTGTTGCTAAGCGGGTTTGTTGTGGATATGTATGTCGAGGGGGCACAAGTGCAACGAGTTCATCAGCGCACATTCCATTAAAATACTTGTAAAACAGGCATAGACCTGCGACATTGCAGTGATGGGACAGGGGCAGGGGGCCTAGTTGACAAAGTGAAACCTCTTAGATTAAAGACTCTTTTTTGGACCCTATCCAAGAGGAAGAGACGAAAGGTAGAGGCACCACTCTATGCATGGGCGACTGGTTGCCTTATAGAGATATAGAGGTACAGGATACTCTCCGGTGTGAGCAGTTTTCTAGCATGATAGAGGGAACCCACCTTCCTTGCAGCAGCCTTTGCAATGTCGTCAATGTATTTATTCCAGTTCATGTTAAGCCGGGGAAGTTATTTAATTTCCTTCCTCAACTACTGAAGCTTGATTGGATTTATCCGATAAAAATGTTGTTTGATGGGTTTCATTTCTCACAAATGAAAAAGAAAATCTGATAAATATTTAAACTTTTTGTCTAAATTAGATTTTCAGAGTTTTTTTTTTTTAATTGACTGCTGGGACCTATGAGGTGTCTTCAATAAGTTTCCAGACTTTTTTCGTATGGGCATTTTTATTGATTGTACATACATGGAACTCTAGTCCCCTTCAAAGTAATCTCCTTTGGCTGCAATGCACTTTTACCATTTCACCAACTTCTAATAATTAAAATTGTTGAATAATTAACATTTTATTAGTTATTATCTGTCTATCTATTTATCTATCTATCCAGTGATATTGTTAAAATAGTTTATATTGGCAGTTATTTATTGTTTATAGAATAAAGTATAGCAATGGGTTTTAGCTGAAGATGTTTACATAAATTAGTTAGGTTAAATATAAACAAAATAACCTTGAGAAGGCGTATGTAACAGAGGAGGTCACGTTAAATATAAAAAAATAATCTGGGACAGGCATATGTGACAAGGAGGTCACGGTAAAGAGATGTGTCTTTTAATTGGTTACATCATCTAAACTGAGGAGTTTTAGTCAGTCAGAGTGAACAGACGGGGGAGCTGGAGTCTAGTCACGCAGGTAAATAGACATACTTGAAGCCAGACTCTTTGTGAAGACCATTTGAGACAACTGAAATAAATTTATATTTAAAAAATATAAAGTGTTGTTCTGTGGTTTCACAAAAGAAGGAAGAACAGATGTCTCAATTTTTTTTTTTTTTAGTCAATTTTCACCCCAAACAAGGCACAGTGCCACTTTGAAGCAGGGGGCTACTATTAGGGTCTTAATTAGCGGGGTCATTATGAAGGGAGATGAGTAGAAAGATGTTTGTTAACATTACACTTGAACTTCTGCATATCAGTGCAGTTGGGAAAGCAGAATCCTGGAAGGGAGTTCCAAAGACCTGCAGTTCTGGGGAAGAAACTATTGGAGTAAAAGGCTTTCTTGCACCTAGGGATCTCTACTGTGAAGGGATGAGACTTAGTAGCTTGTCGGGTTTGTCGGGGGTAGTTACGTCGGGGAGGTACAAGTGTTTGCAGTTCGTCAGAGCATTCACCATTAAAGTATTTGTAGAACAGACAGAGGGATGCAACATCTGGTCGATGGGTCAGAGGCTGAAGCCTAGATGACAGTTTAGGATCTATCAGGTTGACGACTCTCTTTTGAACCCTGTCCAGGAGCGAGAGACAAGCAGCAGATGCACCAGCCCAGATGTGACAACAGTACTCCATACATGGGCGAATGGTGGACTTATAAAGGTATAGGATACTGTCAGGCGTAAGTAGTTTTCTAGCATGGTAGAGGGAGTCAACCTTCCTTGCAGCAGCCTTGGCAATGCTCTCAATGTATCTATTCCAGTTCATATTCCCTGTAAACGTTAGGCCGAGGAGTTTAAAAGAAGTACTTTCAGGCAATGTGTTCTTGGCCATTGCTATTGGTGGTAGAGAAGGTTTCTTGTAGTTATTGAAGGAAACAAGCTTAGTCTTAGCAGCATTGAATGTGACCAACCATTTTTGTCCCCATTCCACTACAGATTGGAGGTCATCCTCTAGTGTTTCTGCCATTTCCTTGGATATGTGTTCATTTGTTTTCCCTTCATATCTGTTATAGAGAGTGGTGTCATCGGCAAATATACCCATCTCCGAAACAATTTTATCAGGGAGGTCATTTATGAATATCAGGAATAATAGAGGTCCAAGGATAGACCTCTGAGGTACTCCCGCATTTATGTCATATTGTTTAGATGTACGACCGTCGAGGACAACTTTGATTTTTCTATTACTTAAGAAGGATTTAATTACATTATGAATTCTTCCAGTGATTCTATATGATCTAATTTTCCTTAGAAGACCATCGTGCCATACCCTGTCAAAAGCCTTAGATATATCAAGGGCCACCGCTCTACCCTCCCCTGTTTTATCCAATGAACGGTATATACGTTCAGAAACTACAGTTAAGATATCTGCTGTTGAACGGGCTTGCCTGAATCCATATTATTTGTCAGTTAGGAGTTTAGCAGCTGTTAGGTGCTGGACTAGGGCTTGATTAACTCAGGACTCAAATATTTTGGCGAAAAGCGGGAGGAGGCTAATGGGGCGATACTATAATTGGATGGTGTTGATCATGAGAGTGAACAGATGGGGGAGTTGGAGTCTAGTCATGCAGGTAAATAGACGTACTTGAAGCCAGGAAGTGGGCTGTAAGAACAAGCATGTAGACACGTAAGCAGACTCTTTGTGAAGACCATTTGAGACAACTGAAATAAATTTATATTTAAAAAATATAAAGTGTTTGTTGTGCTGTGGTTTCACAAAAGAAGGAAGAACAGATGTCTCAACTGGATGGTGTTGGTCATTTCATGTTTCATCACGGAGCTCAGCAGGAAGATAAAAGAACTCTTGGAGAAAGAAAAGGTATGAAGCATATATTATTATTCTTATATATGAACTGTAATATATACCCGTGTGATAACTCTGATACAGCATGAATCAGTTATGCATCAATATCTCTAACTCTGGCTAAACAAACATACATACAATTTATATGCTTAATACAGATGGTATACGAAAATATCATCCTTTGAATATCTACTTTCTTGGCAGTACTTCACAAACAAAGATTCTATGAAGGGGGTTTTCCACATAGACTGCAGGCACGCTTGTGGCTGACGAGCCTGATGTGGGACCAGCAGGTTTGGCCACAGCGGCTGCAGTCAAAAGTCACGTCAGGTGTGGCTGCTGAGGCTTCCCGAATCTTTCTCCTGCAGCGCTTCTCCTGCAGATTCTCTGTGCGGGAGATCTTAAAGGAGGCGACAGCCTGGTGGACAGTACGTCGCCAGGTAACACGGTCAGCAGCAAGAGCAGACCACTGGAGATGGTCAATGTGGCAGTCACCAAGGGACTTCTTCAGAGAATCTTTATATCTTTTCTTCGGTGCCCCTCTGTCACGATGGCTAGTAGAGAGTTTGCCATATAGGACTATCTTGGGCAGGCGATGATTGTCCATTCTGGAGATGTGCCCGACCCAGCATAGCTGTGACTTCAGCAGCATGGCCTCGATGCTGGTGATTTCCGTCTGCTTGATAACCTCAACATTGGTGACATAGTCCCTCGAGTGGACGTTAAGTTCCGTATTATATACTGTACTGTATTTTGTTACTAATTTTTAATCCCTTATCCCGGGGTTCTACTGTAATCGTTAGTAGCAAAAATTGGATCACTTAAGGGGATGGTTCATCAAGAAGTTGTATTAATCAGACTATTAGACTAAACCTAACCCTAACCCTCTGTCTGAATATCTACCACCTCACGATGTATAACATATGATATGTTTTATCCCTAACCCTAACCCTGATAATACACCCATGAAACACTAGTCCTCTTAAAAGTAATCTCCTCCGGCTGCAATGCACTTGTACCATTCCAGCAACTTCTGGAAGGCTCCGCTGCATCTTCAGTTCCTCACGAATAATTGTGTGCACAGTTCCCACACTGACATCAAACTGTGCACTTATTGTCTCAATAGACACACGACAGTCCTTATCCATGAAATTCTTTGTGAGCGTTTCAGTGATCAATGGCCCTTGTCACAGCCTCTTTCATCTTCTCAATTGTCTAATAATGACAGCATTCTAAGGTTTTCCTTGAGCTTAGGGAATAACCAAATGTCACAGGGAGCAAGGTCTGGACAATAGGGAGGGTGAGGAATTGTCTTGATGCCCATCTTGGTCGAATAGTCCTTTTCTTTTCTTTTTTTTACATAGGAGTCACCACTTATCAAGGCCCACAGGCCACTCGAGGATAAGGGTTAATGGGTATACATTTGTCAATGTGATTATAGCATAGTAAATATAAGTAGTGGGAATTTTGTAAATTGGATTACTTAGGGGGACGGTTCATCAAGAACTTGTTTACATTGGACTTGAAGACAATCAAATTGTAGTCAGCTGGAAAGCAGGCAATCGGAAGAGAGTTCCACAGACGTGCAGATCTAAGAAAGAAGCTTTGTTCATGGAATCTAAGTTTAGGTTTAGGCACAGATAAAGAGTGAGGGAAATTATTGATAGTGTTTTCGGCTAGATGCGTGTTTTTCATGAAATTTTGACGGGGGGGGGCATAGATTGAAGCTCAGTCGAGCACTTACCATGAAAATAACAATAAAGCAGAGACAGGCTCGCAACGTCTTTTCTGTGCGAAACAGGATGCAGGGAAGAGAAAAAAGGCATCCCCCACTAAGCTACGAAGTCTATTTTGAACTCTGTCAAGGCAGGATAAGCTGTTTCCCTTCAATTAGAATGTGTAAGAATACAGATCAAACTCCAGGACTCATTCACTACATTTTTCCGCCATTGTTTAGATAATATTTATTTTGTTTAGTATTTTTTTTTTTTACATAGGCATCACCACTTATCAAGGCCAAGAGACCACTAGAGGATAAGGGTTAAAGATTGTACAGTAGAAATTGGACAATATAGTAATCGTTAGTAATGGAGATTCGGTAAATTTGTTAACTTATATGGAACGGTTCATCAAAAACTTGTTTACGTTAGACTTGAAGACAATGTCATGTTTGTTGGCTTAGTTAAATCCTTCCTGTCAATGTAAGTTTTTACATATTACTGTGTCAAATTCGTTTCTTTTTTTCTCCGATCTGGAGTGTGAATAATGTACGAAACCCACCAAATATATGTCAGCTTGTGTCACGGTAACATATATTGAGTGAGCTTCTAACAGTTTTTTTTTTAATTTTTAATTCCTTTTCCCAAACTTACCGTGTTCAACAGAGAGTCTGGTGCCATTTGTAATTTTCAAATACATCAGTAAACAATGTATGTTTTTCCAGCTGAATGAACATTTTACATCAAAAAAAATTATCCAGTTTGGTAGAAAAGTAACTTATCAGTTATAGTACCTTGATAAGTGGTGACACCCATGTAAAAAAAAAAAAAAAAATCTTGCTTTTGATTACATTTATTTGTTATTTGATAACTTTTTCGAATCTATGTGTATAGTAAAACAAACCCAAATTTTGTTAAGGCCTTAGCGATAGTCCTTAATATTTCTTAGAGGAATAGCCTCTGTAAAACGAGTTAATGTATCATGATTGCTAATAGTCATTGGTTACCTGTTTATATTTTTGAAAGAGGACCAACAGAATCAAGTAACACTCTACAAAATGGTTCCTTAAATACTGGAATAGGTTTTAGAGGGGTGGCCAGAATTTTTTGATTTTTTTTTTTTTTTTCCCAACCATCTGGCATGTATTGCAGCAGTTACAGAAGTCTGCCACATCCTCTTTTAGTTTCGGCCAATAAAAATATTGTAATATCTTTTTATAGGTTTTATTTATTCCTAAATGTCCTGACATGGAAGTATCATGAGCTATTTTTAATATTTCTTGTCGGTATACTTTCTGGTTTATTACTTTTCTCTCCTCATTTAGATTGGCATCCACTGGTCGCCATTTTCTCATTAAAATGCCATCTGTCATATAAAGGCATTCTCTAACTTTTCTTGCTTCTTCTAAAGGAAGTATTTTATTTTTTAAAGGACAAAGTTCGGGATCGTTCTCTTCTTTGATAGCACTTTATGTAAAATTTAAAATATTTAGACTAAAAATCAGCTGAGTAATTTGGTAGAGACTGCAGAAGTCAATTTTTTGTTTTATTAACTTTGACCCCTATTTTGACCTCTTAACATTTATTGCTTTGGGCTTGAATCAAATTAAAAAGTTTGATCCATGTCCAAGTAACCTACATCTAAAATTTCAAGTGTTTAGACCCAAAATTGGCGAAGGAGTTTGGTAGAGTTTTCAAACGTAAAATCGTTTAACTTTGACCCCTTGAAAAAGCCAAATTTCTGGCCGAAAACCGATTAAAAAGATTTTCCTAAATCTCAATACCCCTTATGTCAAATTTCGAGAGGGGGGTTGCTAGAGATGGTCATACCAAAGTACGTGAACCTGTCCACCACTGCAAGGATATGCTCATCAACTGAAATGGTTGGCGATCACAGAAGTCTGCCACATCCTGTTTTAGTTTCGGCCAATAAAAATATTGTAATATCTTTTCATAGGTTTTATTTATTCCTAAATGTCCTGACATTGGAGTATCATGAGCTATTTTTAATATTTCTTGTCTGTATACTTTTGGGGATCACTATCCACTCCTCATTTAGATTGGCATCCACTGGTCGCCATTTTCTCATTAAAATGCCATCTGTCATATAAAGACATTCTCTAACTTTTCTTGCTTCTTCTAAAACAAGTATTTCATTTTTAAAGGACAAAGCTTGGGATTGTTTTCATGTTTTATAGCTAGTTAGTTTGTGTATAGATCATTTGATAAATTTTCTGTGTTCTTTATCTTCTGGGATGGTGTCCTTTTTTTATATCCATGGGGGAGTGGTTATTTAGTTTTTTTTAAGGATGAGTTCACAACCGATTTTGGAGGTTATATTTTTTGGTGTTTTGTAAGGAAGAAAGACATTTAAGCAGTTTGGCCTTTTTTTGAATTCTGCTTTCTCTAATCATATCATATAAATATTTTATGGTTATCATCAAGTTTTGTTGCACGACATTTACAAAGGTTTTGCCCCGGCAAATTTTTTTTTTTACACTATCAGGGCAATGCATGTGCACTAGAGTGCCAACAAAAGGCTTACATTCAAAAAGTTGATTTTTAAGGATATTCGGGTCGGTATTCCTTATTGTTTTCACTGGTCGCCATGTTTGTTTTCACGCATGCACATTCAATTTTTGCTCGCAATTTGGCTTGAAAACATCAAGTGGTTCTAAAAAAGGTGACCAATGTAATAGAACGTTGGATTAGAAACTCGTCACCCTCTAAAAATATTTAAATATTGATTTTTTACCTATCTTTTTTCTAATCTGGTAGATTAGTGGGTAAATTTTTACAACGTGCCCCAGGGTATTATAAACACTCCAACCTCCCCATGTTAAGAACGGCTTTTGGAATAAACACCCCCTCCCGCAACCTTGAAAGCCGTTCTTAACATGGGGAGGTTGGGGGGGGTTATTCCGAAAGCCGTTCTTAATATGGGATGGTTGAGGGTGTGTATACTACGCTGCGGCAGGTTGTAAAAAAATACAGATTAGTGTCCACGCGATAATTATCTGCTGGAGAAAAAGACGAAACCAAAAAACACATATATAAATACATAGCTGAGGGGTACCGCTCGTACACATGAAGCAATCTCTGTCGCCTCTCCACTTTTAGCACCATAGTGGTAGATGTAAAGTTTGACGGCCAAAACAGAAAATAATGAAAATTGTGCGGCCTTATTTAGAATTCAACCTTAATTAAAAATACTGATAAATCAGGTGCACGTACTGCGTAAAAAAGCCTAAATTCGCAAAATTTGGTCTAAAAATGTCGAATGGTTCTAAAATGGGTGATCGATTTACTAGAACGTTGCATTAGAAACTGAGCACACCCACATAAAATATTTAAATATTGACTTAAAAGTTTTTTTTGGCACTTCTGTATAACAGTGACATGAGGCGAATGTGTGCATTTTAGTTTCAGAACGGCCGACAGATGTCACTTGTCAGCCAAAGAACAATCTTACTGTGAAAAAAAAAAGCAATCTTTTTGTACAAAAAAAAAAATTATTTTAAACCTCTATAAACGTTTCATGTTTTTTAAAATTCTATTTTGCTAATCGACAAACTAAAATTATATTTCGATACATTAAATCATTCATTGAAAAGAATTTATATTAATACATTAAAATTATATTTCGATACATTAAATCATTCATTGAAAAGAATTTATATTAATACATTAAAATTATATTTTGATACATTAAACCATTCATTGAAAAGAATTTATATTAATACATTAAAATTATATTTCGATACATTAAACCATTCATTGAAAAGAATTTATATTAATACATTAAAATTATATTTCGATACATTAAACCATTCATTGAAAAGAATTTATATTAATACATTAAAATTATATTTTGATACATTAAACCATTCATTGAAAAGAATTTATATTAATACATTAAAATTATATTTTGATACATTAAACCATTACTTGAAAAGAATTCATATTAATACATTAAAATTATATTTTGATACATTAAACCATTCATTGAAAAGAATTTATATTAATACATTAAAATTATATTTTGATACATTAAACCATTACTTGAAAAGAATTCATATTAATACATTAAAATTATATTTTGATACATTAAACCATTCATTGAAAAGAATTTATATTAATACATTAAAATTATATTTTGATACATTAAACCATTCATTGAAAAGAATTTATATTAATACATTAAAATTATATTTCGATACATTAAACCATTCATTGAAAAGAATTTATATTAATACATTAAAATTATATTTTGATACATTAAACCATTCATTGAAAAGAATTTATATTAATACATTAAAATTATATTTTGATAAATTTTTTTATTCAATGTTTCGACTTTCATATATTTTTGTGTTATTTATTTCGTTATTATGTATTTTTGCGTTCTCGGAGACACATATAATGGCCGCTAAATGTCATTTCTCTTTCGAAAAACGAGGGTCGATAACTCGTCTCTGTTGCTAATATGTCACTGTCATGCAGAAGTGCCTTTTTCTTCTTTTTTGGATAATCTGGTAGATTAGTGTCTATTCAATGATAATCTGCTGGAAAAACAAATGAAAAAAGATGCAAATGAAATGAGAATATGGGGGGGGGGATACCGCTCGTACATGTGAACCTTTGGGTTTGTATTACAATCCACAGAGGTACTAAAAGGTTGTATATATATATATATATATATATATATATATATATATATATATATATATATATATATAAACAAATAGATGCTACCAAAGGCAATATAAGTTAGTAAAACGTCTCTGTATAACTGAATAAATTTAAGTGTTTTTATTTAATTTTTATTTGATGCAAAATGTTTTTTCGGTTCGAAAAACAAGAAACATTGAACCCATCACATAAATGTCACGATAACATTTATTGGGTGTGTTGTTTGTGTGTTTCTACCACCATTTTTGTTTCATTTCTTATTTTTAAGTGATTATCGAGACTTCAGATGTTAAGAGACGTCGCAGCCATTTTTTTTTCTTGTTCTCCAGTGGCGTTCAACATTACTTGTTTTTCGGTACTCATGCACTTATTGATCCGTGCTGAAATAATAACATTATTATTTAGAAAGCCATTCTTAACATGGGGACGGGAGGGTGTTGTGCAGTGCGCACCTAATCTGCACTTTCACTTGACAATTTAATGAAAACAGATATCGTGAAACTTAAATTAAACTTGAAAATACTATTTAAAAAATAACGCGGATCAATAATTGCACTCTAGTGCTAGAGCACCTGTTTTTCGAACCGAATAAACATTTTACATTAAATAAAAACACTAAAAACTTATCCAGTTTATCTTGCCTTTATTTGTTATATACTTGTTTTTTTTTTGGTTTGTATTACTGTACACATAGATTCGAAAAAGTTGTCAAAAAACAAATATATAACAAATAAATATTATCAAAGGCAAGATAAGTTACTTTTCTACCTAACTGGATATATTTTTAGTGTTTTTATTCAATGTAACATGTTTATTCAGCTCGAAAAACATGCAGTGTTTACCGATGTATTGGAAAATTCAAAATGGCGCCCGACTCTCTCTTTAACACGGTAAGTTTGGGAAAAGGTGTTATAAATAATAAACTAGACAAAATACTATTAAAAAAAACACCGAATATATGTTAATTTATGTCACGGTAACATATATTGAGCGAATTTCTAAAAGTATTTTGTCTAGTTTATTATTTATAACACCTTTCTCCAAACTTACCATGTTAAAGAGAGAGTCGGGCGCCATTTTGAATTTTCCATTCGGTAAACAATCTTTTCGAGCTGAATAAACAGGTTAAATTGAATAAAAACACGAAATATATATCCAGTTTGGTAGAAAACTAACTTATTTATCCTTTGATAACATTTATTTGTTTTTTGACATTTTTTCGTACGTCTGTGGATTGTAAAATAAACACGAAACTTTTAATCTATTTCAAAAGGGAAAATAATTTATTATTCGTGATTTTACTATTACTAAAATTTCCTAAATGAATCAAAAACTCGGAATGTGACAAACGGAACAGACATTTACACACCGTTGAAACGAAACGGTCCTAAACTTTAATAAATGCAATTATCTCTGCATTGTTTATATTTTACCTACACTTTTATGTACAGTTTTCTTCAATATAAAATTGAGATTTTTTGGAAAATTATATTAATGATGATATAAATAATAACAAAAAAGATTCTAAAAAAACCATTGATATACCATGTGTTAGGATTCATTCACCTTTATTTTATACGAAACTAAATTATATTTTCTGATATGATATTACAAAATTAAAATAAATTAATTGATTGAATTTTTATCATTTTTCAAAAATTAAAATCATTATGCTATAAATGTAAATCATTTGATGATAAATAAATATATTTGAAAAATAAAAATAAAAGACAAAAGAAATTACTACGAAACTAAAAATTCTGGAAAACAATGTAAAATTAAATTCTATTTTGTATAAATTTGTATAAATTAGATGAAATAAAAATTATAATTTTCTATTTAAAAATTATTTTTCACAATTGTTTTTGAAAAAGCTGAATTTTATTTTTAGAAGATGAAGTTTTACGAAAATAAACAGGAGCACATTTTTCCTCGTTTGCAACTTATAAAAATGTTTGTTTTTGGTCGAAAAATTAAATATGATTAAATTAAATTTATAAATGAAAAGAAAATTAATTTGCAACGATAATAAAATATATTCATAATAAAAGGTAGATGTGTATATCTTTCTTATATTTAATTAAAAACATTTTATCACCCAAATCGACATTATTTATAAATAGACTAATATTTGCCTATTTTTGTCAGTCAGCGCCGTTGGTGTAGGGGTATCATGCAAGATTCCCATTCTTGCGACCCGGGTTCGAGTCCCGGACGGCGCAGAGGATTTTTTTTGTTAATACGATTTTAATTTAAATTACCATGTTTATTAACTTTTGGGGCGCTTCTACACTATTAGAACGAGACTTTGTAGTCGATAAATTGAGTTTTCAGAAAAAAAAAAAAAAAAAAAAAAGAAAATGGTTTCAACTGATTTTTTTTGTCAATTCTAATAAGTTACAATGGTAGTCTCCAAATTATGCCATCGGAATTACCCGAATATTACTGAATTATATATATATAACTTTAATCGTGTTAGCAGGTAAAAGAATTGCCGCCATCGTATTTAAATCGAAACGGAAAATTACCTCCCTTTTCAACTCCCCCGTGTCTTACGATCGTTTTCAGCAAATTCTTTTTTTTTTTTCTTTAATAAATAATTTTCTGCCTTATCGGTTTTTGTAATTTTTGGATATAATAATTTAAAAAATACAAGGAATACGTAGATTTCATTGTTTTCATATGAAATTCAGTATTAGGATTGCCGAAATTTCGTCCTAATAGTGTAGAAGCGCCACTTTTTTTTTATAAGTTATATCTATGTGAATGAAATCGTCTTCAATCGAAATTTTTTTTAATCATTTGAAATAACCTTAAAACCAGTCGCACTCACATTGACTTACTTAGATCTTTCTTAGGAGACCCTGCCAATAATGAAAAAAAAAAGGGGGGGGTAACTTTTTACTTACCTTCCATTTTACCAATCACCTTTAAAATGACAACTTTGATAGCTTTTCGGGTATGCTGTAAACGAATATCGCATTTAAAATTTCGGCAAACAAGTAGTTTTCCATATATTAAGCAATGCAATTCCTGTATGCTATTTTAGTAATTTGCTGGTTTGCATATATTTAAGAACACAAAAAAGAATGACAAAATTATTTTAACAATAACAAATGAATAGAATTTATTTGCAGCAGGAAGTTGAAAACAGGAAGTTGAAAACAGGAAGTTGAACCCCTCTCTGTCCTGCTCTAAGTAAATCTGTCGACCTAGTCCACAAATTCCAAAATTTCATCATGACAAGTTTCAAGAAAAAATACTCGATTAAACCCGGTTCTCCAACTTCCAACGTAGACCCCTACTACCATGTCTCCTTCTCCAACATCAGGGGTCTACGTTCTAACCTTCCAGAGGTTGAAACCCAATTACAGGAGACTAAACCAGACCTTTTATTTTTAAGTGAAACTGGCATTGGACAGGCTATTTCCCTTGATGAGTTTGCAATTACAGGATACTCTAACTTAACTTCTAAATCTGACCCCCAAGATCGCCATGGGCATGGAATATGTGCCTATATTAAAGATAGCTTTCCATGTGGGAGGGACATCTCCAGGGAAGATCCTAACTTACCTTATATGTGCTTCCGGGTTGCTTTAGCTCACACTACTGCATTTATATTTACTCTCTATCGCCCCCACAACAGCGGAGTTACTATCTTTCAAAGCATATCTGAGAAAATTGACCAAGTCCTTTCTACTTATCCTTCAGCTAACATTCATGTATGTGGAGACTTCAATGTTCACAACGTCGAATGGTTGACCCACTCAAACAAGACCGATGATGAGGGGAGGTTCTGTCATGATTTCTCCATTGCCTATGACCTCACTCAGATTGTTCAGGAACCTACCCGTGTGCCCGATAATGACGGCCAGTATGCGAGCCTACTAGACCTTTTTCTCACAACTTGCCCTGAACTATGTTCAGTTTCTGTTCTGTCGCCTCTTGGATCTTCCGACCACTCTGTTGTATCAATTAAGATAAAAATGAAATGTAATAAGTCCCCAGACGTACCTCTTCATCGTACAGTATATCGATACACTAAGGCTGACTGGGATAGCTTCCGTACATTTATATCTGATCTACCTCTGCATTCCATGTTTAAAAAGGATGTGTCCTCTATAGTATTAGACCTAACTGAATGGTTAATTGTAGGTATTGACCATTTCATACCCTCTAAAAAGTTTCAGCAAAAACCTAACAGCCAGCCTTGGTTCTCTCCAGAATGTGCTGCTGCCATTGCGCACAGAAATCACTTTTTCCACTGCTTCAAACGTAATAGATGTATGGAAACTAAAGCCGTTTTCAGGACTGCCAGCAACCATTGTAAGAAAGTAATAAGGAACGCAAGAGAGTTGTATGCTCAATCTGTTAAGTCCAAAGTAGCTGAGCAGCGGCTTGGTTCCCACCAGTTTTGGCAAATAGCAAACAGAATTCTGAACAGAAGCGTGTGCTCCATCCCAACTATTATCAATGGATCTGAGGTAATCTCGTCAGCATCAGACAAAGCCAAACTCTTTGTCAAGAACTTTGCAGCTAATTCTACCCTTTGCGACCAAGACCGCCAACCCCCAATATTTCCTCTTGTATCAGAAAACACGCTATGTGATATACGTATATCTGTACGTGATGTTGCCAAGCTAATCAAAAACCTTGATTCCAGTAAAGCAACTGGCCCTGATGGTATTCCAATTATAGTACTCAAAAAACTTCAACCTGAACTAGCGCCCATACTTACAAAACTGTTTAAACGTTGTCTTAAGGAGAATAGTTTCCCATCTCCCTGGAAAATCTCATCAGTATGCCCTGTATTTAAGAATTCAGGTGATCGCTCATCCCCCTCTCAGTACAGGCCAATAAGTCTCCTGTGCGTCATGAGTAAGTTGCTAGAATCTGTATTAAATACAGAAGTAATCAAACATCTCAACAAAAATAACCTTCTTAGTGACACTCAATATGGTTTCCGTTCTGCTAGATCTACAGCAGATGTCCTTACAGTTATATCGCATAGGATTAGCAAATCTCTCGACGGTGGCAATCTTTCTAGGGCAATTGCTCTTGACATATCTAAAGCCTTTGATAGGGTATGGCATAAAGGTTTACTTCATAAGATCGCTAGCTATGGTATAGCTGGAAAAGTCTTCTCAATTATTAAATCATTTCTTTCTGATAGGTTCATAAGAGTAGTAGTTGAGGGGCAAAAATCAGAAGCTCACAATATTAATGCCGGTGTCCCTCAGGGATCCATCCTGGGCCCAACTCTTTTCCTGATCTACATTAATGATCTTCCAAATCATATCCTTACATCATTTGTAGACATTTATGCTGACGACACTACCATTTATGGTACCACATCTAAGACAGTAAACGAGCAAGTTCTCTCCAATTCTCTCTCCTCTGATCTTGAGCACGTAGTACAATGGGGAAAGGAGTGGCTGGTTACTTTTAATGCATCTAAAACCAAGCTTCTCTCTTTACATCATCAACATTCTAATCCACATTTGTCATCAATTGAAATGAATGGCTCTCGTCTTCAGGAGGCCTCAAGTTTTGACAAGCTTCTGGGCTTGACCATTACTCCTGATCTTAAATGGAACACGTATATCAAATCTGTTGCCAAGGCCGCTGGAAAAATGGTGGGATCTTTCTATCGATCCAGTAGATATCTCACTGCTGATGCTATTCTCTATCTATATAAGAGCCAGGTACGTCCAAGGATGGAATACTGTTGCCACATCTTGGCAGGAGCTGCTAGAAAGAACTTGTCCTGCCTTGATAGAGTTCAAAATAGACTTCGTAGCCTCGTAGGAGATGTCCTTTTCTCCTCCTTGCAACCTCTATCTCACAGAAGAGATGTTGCGAGTTTGTCTCTGATGTATCGTTATTTTCATGGAAAGTGTTCAACTGAGCTTCAATCTATGGTCCCCCCTCGCCAAACTTTCACAAGAAACACTCGTCTAGCTGTAAACACTATCAATAATTTCCCCCACTCTTTATCTGTGCCTAAACCTAAACGTAGATTCCATGAACAAAGCTTCTTTCTTAGAACTGCACGCCTGTGGAATTGTCTTCCGTTTTCCTGCTTTCCGGCTGACTACAATATGGTTTTGTTCAAGTCTAAAGTAAATAAGTTCTTGATGAGCCGTTCCATATAAGTTATTAAATTTACCAAATTTTCATTACTAATGATTACTATATTGACCAACTTCTACTGTACACTCTTTAACCCTTATCCTTGAGTGGCCTCTGGGCCTTGATAATGTGGTGATGCCTTTGTAAAAAAAAAAAAAAAAAAAAAAAAAAAAAGGACTGTGATAGATGAAGAAGGAAGAATGAAAGTTCTCTTTGGGGTCTGTTGAGACAATTAGCGTTTCTCATCAAAGTCCTGACAGATAGCAGTTGTTGCCAGGTGGAGACCGTCAATGCTATATAGAGTCCAGCGGAAGAGAACAGGAAGGTGTTTCTTGGCTGGAGATCCGGTGATGACTGCCTGACTTTCTCTAAAGTCCTTTTGGGAGCAGATAAATCAATGCGTCCTGTTAGTGGATAGGTCAGCCTGTGGCTGAAGAACTCAGAGGAGGGGGGGGGCTTCGATTCACTAGAGAAAATAGTTTGCGCTTCTACACTATTGGGACAAAATTTCTGAAAACAATGGTATCTACGTATTCCTCATATTTTTAAGACGATTATATCCAAAAATCACGAAAATCGAAAAGGTAGAAAATTATTTATTAAAGAAAAGAGAAAATAGAATTTGAAGAAAACGGTCGTATAAGACACAGGAGAGTTCAAAAGGGAGGTAATTTTCCGTTTTGATTTAAACAAGAGGGCAGCAATTTTTCACCTGCTAACACGATTAAAATTGATTTGTTTAACAATTCAGTAATATTGAGGTAACTTCGACTGCATGATTTGGAAGCCACCATTGTAACTGATTAGAATTGACAAAAAATAAAATTAGTTGAAGCCATTTTTTTTTTATCTGAAAACTCTATTTATTGATTCTAAAATCTTGTCCCAATTCTGTAGAAGCGCCAAAAGTTCTTTATCACCGGTGTATTTTTTATGGCACGCGCATATTTTTTTTAAAAGGTGATTATTAGGGAGGAAAGTAAGTAAGTTTTTATTCTAGGCAAATATTATTTTTATTTATTGCAGCCCTCAAATTGATATCTAAATATTACTTTACTTGTTCAACATCCGGTGTCACAAAAAAAAAAAAAAAAAAAAACATCATTTAATCAGAAACGAATTATCTCCCTTTTTATAAGTAAAAAATATCAAAACTATTTCCTCTCCAAACATTTTTCAAAACAAAAACATGGCTGTCTGTTTATGGTTTCAAATTCATTATTTTATTTTATAATTAAAAATAAAAAGTTCAGAGTTTTGTTTTTTACTATAGATTTTTTTTTAATTAAAAAAAAATGTGAAAGTGAATTGACATCTGTTCTTTTATAATTTATATTAAACATTATTCAGAAAAAAAGAAATAAAACCATGTGTTGTGTGTTGAATTTTTATTAAAAAAAATGTAAATTAAAAAAAAATGTAAATTTAAAAAAAAAATGTAAATTTAAAAAAAATGTAAATTTAAAAAAAATGTAAATTTTAAAAAAATATGTAAATTTAAATAAAAAGTAATTTAAAAAAAAAAATGTAAATTTTTAAAAAAAATGTTGATTTAAAAAAAAATGTAAATTTAAAAATAAATGTAAATTTAAAAAAAATGTAAATTTAAAAAAAAATGTACATTTAAAAAAAACTGTAAATTTAAAAAAAATGTAAATTTAAAAAAAATGTAAATTTAAAAAAAATGTAAATTTAAAAAAAATGTAAATTTAAAAAAATGTAAATTTAAAAAAAAATGTAAATTTAAAAAAAAATGTAAATTTAAAAAAAATGTAAATTTAAAAAGAATGTAAATTTAAAAAAAAATGTAAATTTAAAAAAAATATGTAAATTTAAATAAAAAGTAAATTTAAAAAAAAAAATGTAAATTAAAAAAAATGTAGATTTAAAAAAAAATGTAAATTTAAAAAAATGTAAATTTAAAAAAAAATGTAAATTTAAAGAAAATGTAAATTTTAAAAAAATGTAAATTTAAAAAAAATGTAAATTTAAAAAATGTAAATTTAAAAAAATGTAAATTTAAAAAAAATGTAAATTTAAAGAAAATGTAAATTTAAAAAAAATGTAAATTTAAAAAAATGTAAATTTAAAAAAAATGAAAATTTAAAAAAAATGTAAATTTAAAAAAAATGTAGATTTAAAAAAAAATGTAAATTTAAAAAAAAATGTAAATTTAAAAAAAAATGTAAATTTAAAGAAAATGTAAATTTTAAAAAAATGTAAATTTAAAAAATGTAAATTTAAAAAAAATGTAAATTTAAAAAAAATGTAAATTTAAAAAATGTAAATTTAAAAAAATGTAAATTTAAAAAAAAATGTAAATTTAAAGAAAATGTAAATTTAAAAAAATGTAAATTTAAAAAAATGTAAATTTAAAAAAAATGTAAATTTAAAAAAAATGAAAATTTAAAAAAAAATGTAAATTTAAAAAAAATGTAAATTTTAAAAAAATGTAAATTTAAAAAATGTAAATTTAAAAAAAATGTAAATTTAAAAAAAAATGTAAATTTAAAAAAAATGTAAATTTAAAAAAAATGTAAATTTAAAAAAATGTAAATTTAAAAAAAATGAAAATTTAAAAAAAAATGTAAATTTAAAAAAAATGAAAATTTAAAAAAAAAGTAAATTTAAAAAAAATGAAAATTTAAAAAAAATGTAAATTTAAAAAAAAATGTAAATTTTAAAAAAATGTAAATTTTAAAAAAATGTAAATTTAAAAAAAAATGTAAATTTTTAAAAGTTCTTTTTAGCTATAAAAGGTCAAAAAAGAATTTACTAAAAACAAAATGTCTCTCTTTACATCATCAACGTTCTGATCCACATCTGGCATCAGTGGAAATGAATGGCTCTCGTCTTGAGGAGGCCTCAAGTTTTGACAAGCTTCTGGGCTTGACCTTTACTCCTGATCTTAAATGGAACAGGTACATCAAATCTGTTGCTGGAAAAATGGTGGGATCCTTCTGTCGATCCAGTAGATATCTCACTGCTGATGCAATTCTCTATCTATATAAGAGCCAAGTACGTCCAAGATGGAGTACTGCCTTGATAGAGTTAAAATAGACTTTGTAGCCTCGTAGGAGATGTCCTTTTCTCTTCTCTGCAACCTCTATCTCACAGAAGAGATGTTGCAAGTTTGTCTCTACTGTATCTTTATTTTCATGGAAAGTGTTCGACTGAGCTACAGTCTATGGTCCCCACCTCGCCAAACTTTAACAAGAAACACTCGTCTAGATGAAAACACTATCAATAATTCCCCCCCCCCCCGTTATCTGTGCCTAAACCTAAACGTAGATTCCATGAACAAAGCTTCTTTCTTAGAACTGCACGCCTGTGGAATTGTCTTCCGTTTTCCTGCTTTTCAGCTGACTACAATTTGATTGTCTTCAAGTCCAATGTAAACAAGTTCTTGATGAGCCGTTCCATATAAGTTAACAAATTTACCGAATTTCCATTACTAACGATTACTATGTTGTCCAATAGTCTACTGTACACTCTTTAACCCTTATCCTCGAGTGGCTGCTTGGCCTTGATATGTGGTGATGCCTATGTAAAAAAAAAAAAAGAAAAAGTTGTTTTCCGCTCGTATTTATTATTTTGCTTGTTTTATTTAGTAACGGATTTTTGTCGTCCGTGCATGTCTTCCTTGAAATATAGCATAAATAGATTTGAAAATTCTATTTATTTTCAACTAGCGGGGGTACCTGGCGTTGCCCGAGTGTTTGTTTCCGGGACGGGGGGGGGGAGTTTTAAAAAATGTTATGGTAGGTAAGTAGGAAGGATCAAACCCGGAGTCATGAGTAAAAGTAGGAAAATAAAGTGTGAAAAAAAAAACAAAAAAAACCAAAACATCTGCAACGTTAACAGTTCGGCCACCAAGAAAAGTCCATTCCAGTTGTTTAGGAAAAAAAAAAAAAAAAAAAAAAAAAAAAAAACCGACTATGGTAGGTCGGCACGAACGTGAAAATATAATGTGAATTGTCCAGCACGCTTACCACTACGCCACAGAGCACTGCAGCTTAGTTTAGTGATTTTAAATAACTTCACATGAAAGAACTACGAAGCCAAACCGGTGTTCTCTTCTCAACTGTTCCTTGTGAACGATCCCCAAACGGTGTTAAGTGGTGGCAGGGGGAGGAGGAATTTATTAGAGAGAACATATTTTACCACTTCCATTGATCTTAACCGATTTTGGCCGTGACTTCTCAGCAGAAAAAGTATAGAAATCTAAGATTATCGAGGAATTTGAGAAATAATAAGCCTATAACACACCTCAGATATTGTTCTGCCGTTTGTGCATATTATATTTGCATGAAATATCTTGATTTTTAATCCTATTAATGTCAAAATCAGACGGGAAAAAATGAGTTCATTTTATTTATATAGAGATGAGCAGGAGGGGAACCTATCACCTTTTCCATGTAAATTGGACTTACCTAATATTATTGAGATTGTCGGACTGACTTCCTCATCTTCGTTGTTGTAGTCACAACGTTTCGGCCGTTTTGCCCTCCGGCCTTCATCAGGTGTTTTGTTAGGAGTCTCGAACCCAACCCTTTATTATTATTACGGGGGTACCGTGTTCGGACTCCAGCTAGGCTCTGGGACATAGTTGCTGATTCTCTCCTTTGAATGTTACTTTTCACTGCCTTCGTTCAGAATTGAACTCAGCAACTGTAAACTTTGATACAACGTCTAGGACCACTCGGCCATATCTCACTAGGACAATTCTTAGTTGGTTTTTGTTAATGTTAAACCTATGTTGTTATTCAAAGATTGCTCTCTCTATTAGAGGTGTCCAAATTGCATCTCAAAATTACAGACGATTATTACCTAATATTATTTTTTTTTTTTGTAAATGGAGAGTAGACAATGCATTGTGGATGCGTTACCTGTGGAACTGTCTTCCGTTTGCTTGCTTTCCAGCTGACTACAATTTGATTGTCTTCAAGTCCAATGTAAACAAGTTCTGGATGAACCGTTCCTCTTAGGTAATCCAATTTACCAAATTTACACTTCTAACGATTACTATGATATTGTCCTTTTGAACACTGTACACTCTTTAACCCATATCCTCGAGTGGCCTCTGGGCCTTGATAAGTTGTGATTGCCTTGTTAAAAAAAAAAAAAAAAAGAAAAATTTTTTTTTACCAAAATAAGAATTCTGGAAAAAAAAAAATACTTCCGCCACTTTTCTGAATGAAAATAAGGCAATAGAGTTGCAGAGAGAAAGGACATTGACCTGCCTCCGAGACTTCATGACAATAACAAAAACATCAATAAATAGCAGCAACTCAGGAACAAATTCTAAAACTTTTAAAATAATAAATTTTATTTAACCAGAAATAGTTAATTTTTGTATATGGGAGATCTGTAATTTATATTCAATTCAGTACGTCATAATCACGTTGACACACCGGTTCCTGCAGGATCATCGAAGTTAAGCAATGTTGGACCTGGTCAGTACTAAATGAGTGACCATTTGGGACTTCCAGGTGCTGTATGTGCTCTCCGCTTATCTCGGCATTGTTTTCAGTCGTCCTAGACTTCTCTTTGCTACTGGACCCAAACAGTGCTGATTCAGAAGAGAGGTGTGGTTGTAGAATGTGCAACTCTTGCCTCACAATTACATGCGCAGCATCGAATAGTATAGTCTCTTTGTTGTGCTCAATTCTGTTACGTAGTAGGTCGAACGCAAGAAAGTTTTTGTTAGTTATCCGACTGCCAAGATGCATGACTTACACGTAACTCCGAGAGGCATATTCTTCCGCTCTTTGAAGTAAGCAAACGTGTTCATTGTTATCCATAAGGTGGATATCACAGCAGTTATTTACAGAGACAATTGATAACATGTATTTGTATACATTGGATTTGAAAACGACCATAACGTACTCTGCAGAAACGCTGTCTCTCAACTAGTGTTATGTAGTGGGTCAAACGCAAGAAAGTATTTGTTCGTTATTTATCTGTCTGTCAATCTATCTATTTATCTATTTGTATTATCGATACATCGACCGGCCCCACAACACACCTCTCGATCTAGTTATTAATCTATTTCTGTATCTTGATCTATCTATCTATCTAACTGGACAGATGGACAGGAGATGAATATGAAGAATGTTGATTTCAAAGCTTATTTCAATTTTTATTTGAATATAAACGTTGTAAACTAAAATACTTCTGCCACCTCTTCTTGTGTTGCTTAATGGGTGTCTTGGAGAAGTAATTAATTTTTTGTTAATCGACTAAGGCACTGGAGACGGGGGCTAGTCAGGTATATCTTTTAGACCCAAGTGCGCTTCCTCTAGTGTTATGTAGTGGGTCGAACACAAGAAAATATTTATTAGTTATTTATCTGTCGATCTATCTATTTATCTAAGTGTATTATCGATAAATCTCTCGATCTAATTAGCTATCTATTTCTATATCTATGCACCTCGATCTATCTATCTATTTATCTATCTATCTATCTAACTGGAGAGATAAGCAAGAGAAGAATGTTGATAAAAAAAAACTGTCAAAATATGATAAAACCATATCATAGACAAGTTTACCTGAAGCATCTGATCAGCTGATGGAAGTACGTGTATGTTACGTGGTTCTAGTTAGCCAAGAAGAGTAATTGGAGTTGGAACTTAGAATTGGAACAGAACGGTTAGGCTTAATGGTTGTCTCTCCCCCTTAGACCCAAGTGCGCTTCGTCTAGTGTTATTCACTCCAAAAACACTGATTGTACTTTATATTATCTCTATTTCACTTTCCAGAATGTCGACGCAGATGAATATGGAAAGTGAATTTCTTTTTGCCGTGTCTCCATTTTTGAGGCACGTCATCTCCCTCCTAAGGGGGAGAGACAACCATTAAACCCAACCGTTCTCGTTTGATTTTGGTCCATCTGGAATTCATCTTGTTCTTCGAGAGGCGAAGCTGGAACCTGTTTGGACGAATATGCATTCACTCCAAAAACACTGATTGTACTTTATATTATCCTTATTTTACTTTCCAGAATGTCGATGCAGATGAATATGGAAAGTGTTACTTTTATCGTTGACTAGCGGAGGTGCCCGGCGTTGCCTGGATGTTTGGAGGTGTAAAAAAAAAAAAAAAAAAAAAAAAAAAAAAATTGGTAGGCAGGTAGGTTCGAACCCAAAGCCTTGAGGCGAAAGCGGACAAGAAAGTGTGACACATTACCGCGACGCTAAGCGGGCAGAGAAGTGAAAATGGTGTAAATTAAACGGTTAAAAAAAGCAGGTGCTTAAACGAACGTCAACGTCTGCTTCTCTAGGTCAAGCATCACGCCATGGAGAAATGAAATCAGAGCGCAAATTTTTTAACAGAAAAGTCGCTCAAATAAAAGATAGAGATGACCGTGTTTCGTAAATCGGAGATATTATCATCTATGGAGCATATAAAAAGTTGTAAGACTCAACCTCGTTTTGTAAATCGGAGATATTATAATCTAAGAAGTGTATAAAAAGTTTTAAGAATTAGTGCCGACAAATTGACGAAATGCACCAGAAGCTCCAACGTATGTGCCAGAGATTGGTCAATCTGGAGGGACCAATTCTCCTCCATGACAACACTCGCCCGCATGTTGCTCAACTGACCTTGCAGAAGGTGAACGAATTGGTTTATGAGACTGCCTCATCCGCCATATTCACCGGACTTCTCGCCCACCGATTATCACCTTTTTTAAACATCTTGACAACTTCCTCTGTAAAAACTGCTTCAAAAGCCGAGATGGTGCCAAATCAGCCTTCAGTGACTTCCAGAACTCTGGATTTCTATGCTAATGGGATAAATAAACTTGTTTCTCGTTAGTGAAAATGCGTCGATTCTAATGGTTCTTATTTCGATTAATAAAGTTTCGGGTTTGTATTACTGTACACATAGATTTGAAAAAGTTGTCAAAAAACAAATATATAACAAATAAATGTTATCAAAGGCAAGATAATTTACTTTTCTATCAAACTGGATATATTTTTTGTATTTTTATTCAATGTAACATGTTTATTCAGCTCGAAAAACATATTGCGTTTACCGATGTATTGGACAATTAAAAATGGCGCCCGACTCTCTCTTTAACACAGTAAGTTTGGGAAAAGGTGTTATAAATAATAAACTAGACAAAATACTATAAAAAAAACAAAAAAAAAAACACCGAATATATGTCAACTTGTGTCACGGTAACATATACTGAGCAAATTTCTAACAGTATTTTGTCTATATATATATTATTCCTTAATTGGAATTTTTTTATTTTGAGATGAGCATTTTATGTTAATTTTATTTTTATTTCGGACTATTAGTCTCATCTTTATTAGTAGTTGTTTTGTTTTTTTTTTATCTTTTTATTGGTTCACAACGTTTCGGCCAACTTCTTTTTATTGGTTCACAACGTTTCGGCCAACGAAGGCCAGAGGAAGTTAGCCGAAACGTTGTGAACCAATAAAAAGATAAAAAAAAACAAAACAACTAATAAAGATGAGACTAATAGTCCGAAATAAAAATAAAATTAGTATTTTGTCTAGTTTATTATTTATAACACTTTTTCCCGAACTTACCGTGTTAAAGAGAGATTCGGGCGCCATTTTGAATTTTCCAATACATCGGTAAACACTATGCTTTTCGAGCTGAATAAACATGTTACATTGAATATAAACACGAAAATTATATCCAGTTTGGTAGAAAAGTAACTTATCTGGCCTTTGATAACATTTATTTGTTATATATTTGTTTTTTGACAACTTTTTCGAATCTATGTGTACAGTAATACAAACCCAAGAAGTTATAAGCTTTTGAAGTTGAACGTAAAAAACATTTTTGCACCAACCTAATACATTAGATGGGTTTCTAACAGTATTCTGTTTCATACTAATTTTTAAGTCATTATCAAGCTTTAAATATTTAGGTGCCAACTCGCAGCCATTTTTCTTCTTACCTAACGCTCGACACTATGTTTTTCAAACTGAACAAACGTTTAAAAGTGAATAAAATCACAAAAACTTTTCCAGATAGGTAGAAGAGTAACTTATCTTGGCTTTAGTAACATTTATTTGAACTTTTGACTATTTTTTCGTACCTCTGTGGATTGTAAAACAAACCCGGCTTTACAGTGTTTTTCTAGCATATTTGCACAGGCACAAAAAAGAAAAACAAACACAAAGAAAAGAAAAAACTGATAATTTCAAATTTAATTTCCAATGACGAAACTGTTCGTAAACAACCAAGACTTTTTAATCTTTGACTTCGATTCATCCCACACACATTTTCTGTCCAATTGTCATGGGAGCATTCATTCTATCTCCTTTTCCATGGTGGATTCAGGAAAACAATAACGAAAAAAAAAAAAAAAAAAAAATTATGATAAAAAACTTTTTTCATTAAAAAAATAATGAAAAAGTGATGAAAACAAAAAAATAGGAAAAAAAAAAAAATAATAAAAAGAAAAGTAAATAAAATAACAAAAATATTTATAATAATAAAAAATTTAAAAATAAATAATTTAAAAAATAAATAAAAAAACAAAAAATAAAATAAAATAATTAAAAAAAAAAACAAAAAACCCTGATTTCATAAATAAGCCAGCCACTGCTATTTTCAAGATGAGGATTGTGGGGTTGCTCAGGAGTGGGGGGGGGGGATTTGGAAGGTCTGTAAGGCCATTACATGTTTTTCAAAAAAAGAGACAATTCATGATCAACTTTCCTATGAAGCTGAGTTAGGGTTGGGTGGGAGTAAAGGCAGAGTGTAGATGTCCCTAAGATCTGGGATGGGGGAATAAGGGAAGCATGAGGATAGAGGGGATAGGTGGGCAATGAATTATTTATAAGATATAAAAACAAGATGCATTAAAAATATAAGAGATACAGGTAGAAGTTGGAGAAATAGAGGTGAAAGGTGGGGAAAGAGGGAGGAGGAGAGGAGAGGAAAGAAAGGAGGAAGGAGAGAGGAGAGGAAGGAGAGAGGAGAGGAAGGAGAGAGAAGAGGAAGGAGAGAGAAGAGGAAGGAGAGAGAAGAGGAAGGAGAGGGGAGAGGAAACAGAGGGGAGAGGAAACAGAGGGGAGAGGAAACAGAGGGGAGAGGAAACAGAGGGGAGAGGAAACAGAGGGGAGAGGAAACAGAGGGGAGAGGAAACAGAGGGGAGAGGAAACAGAGGGGAGAGGAAACAGAGGGGAGAGGAAACAGAGGGGAGAGGAAACAGAGAGAAGAGGGGAGAGGAAACAGAGAGAAGAGGGGAGAGGAAACAGAGAGAAGAGGGGAGAGGAAACAGAGAGAAGAGGGGAGAGAAAACAGAGAGAAGAGGGGAGAGGAAACAGAGAGAAGAGGGAAGAGGAAACAGAGAGAAGAGAGGTGGAGAGAGAGAGAGAAAAGGATAGAGAGAAAGAGAAAGTTTTCATCAAGGATAGAGGCAAGAAAAGGGGAGAGAGAAGGAGAGAGAGAGATAAAGTGAGAAGAGAAGGAAAGAAAAAAAAGAGAGGCGTGAGAGGGGGAGGAGGAGGGGGAGAAAGAGGTTGCAAGGAAGTTTATTTTAAGTCTTAAAGGTTCAACAAAGACGGTTTTCGGCAGGTGAAGGGTGACAGGCCAGTTATCAACATCACTTAATATTTAGGAAAAAGAAAGAGAGGGATGGAGAAAAGAAAGAGAGAGGGATGGAGAGAAGAAGAGATATATTTGAAGGGCAGAAGGAGGTTGCAAGTAAGTTTCTTTCAAATTTTAAAGGTTCAACAGGGTTAGGGTTTTCGGCAGGGTAAGGGGCAGGCGACAGGCAGTCATCAACATCACTTAATATTCAGGAAACAGAATCACACACTCATGCGAGGAGAAAAAAATACATTTGTCATAATTTGACCACTGTAAAATGACGTCAACCTTTGTAAGAAGGAGTCGTCCGCGGAAAAAAAAAAAAAAAAAGACCAGACGCACAGACAGGTGCAAACCCCACCCTCAACTTTGTTCTAGCTCTTAAAATAATGTATGTACATATTGTTTCTGCGTGGATAGCCGTGGTTTACAATATACCTGGACCCCCTGCTATATTCATGCAGGTCGAGATGGGAGTGCAGAGACTCTATTGAATTGCTAGAGTCAGGTAGAGCGGCTGCCGCAGCTCCAGCATCATCCATGTCCAAGCTCGAAGGACCGGAGCCAAAATTGACCGAGGGTGCAATCCTAGCTGAAGAACCACCATCATAATTATTGTCCGCGTACTCGTAGGAGTTATATGTTCGGCTGCAACGTTCTGCGCAATGGTCCGGATGAGAGATGCAACAGCCGCCCGATGCTTCATCGTCGTCACCGTCTACTTCTTTGCTGGGGCTAGGTAAAGAAATGTCTGCTGATGGGGAGTCCACTTTTAAAGGTAGGTCCGCGGCATTCATTAGTTCATGGAACGCCTCTGCCTCTGATCGGATAAACAGTGTTATGCCCGCACGGTAAGCTGCAGGAATGCGGATGTGTTGGGTGAGTTGCGGTTGGTAGCCAGGCGGCCGAGGCATGTTAGCCTCTCGGAGAACGTTTACAACTTGGCCTGTTGAGTGCGGTTAGTTGTTCACAGCATCAACGAAGGAGTCGGAGACATAAAAAGGAAAGAAAAAAAACATTTTTAAATTGACATGGTAAAAAAAAAAAAAGTTTATTTAAGTTTCTATTTTCATGATAATTTCAAAACATTTTCGATGACATAATTTCTTCAGGTGAATTTTTTTGTGCATAAGATGTGAGGGTGGATAACACTCCAGTCAAGATGTAGGAGGGGGGGGGTGACACGCCAGTCAAGACGTGGGTGGGGGGGGAAGTGACACGCCAGTCAAGACGTAGGGGGGGGGGGGGGAGTGACACGCCAGTCAAGTTGTGAGAATAACATCCAAGATGAGTCCAGTAATCTGAATAATTAATCCTTATTTATTCAGCGAGTTAAACAGCACTTTTATCCATTGAGCCACGAATCTTTACAATCAATTCTGATATAAATTTTAGAAAACTAAAATCTAATCTTGTTTTATATATATATATGTGTGTATATATATATATATATATATATATATATATATATATATATATATATATATAAGAACAAGTAGTTAATAAAACATGTTAAAAAACACTTTGAAAAAGAGTGAAAAAAAAAAAAAAAAAAAAAAAAAAAGAAAAAAAGGAAGCACAAAATAAGTGGATAGTCCTTAATCCGAGGAGTTTCGAAGAAATACTTTCCTTCTCATCAGAAGGTAGGATTTAGCAAAATGCGGGATCGGATTTTGCTTGCAAAAGTATTTGATGAAACTACAAGTAAGTCAAAGATCTTAATTGATAACAAAAAGTGAAGCAGAGGGAATATGGTGAAGAAAAAGGTGATTCCACGTGAATGGATAGTCTGGTGAAGGGTAAAATATCCAATAACGGTAAAATTCAAAAATCCAAAAAAGTTGGTTAAATTTCCACTTCCACAAGTAAAATTCAAGGGAATCGCGTGATTGGAAGATGGTCCAAAGTAATCCAAAAGGCAAAAATTTGTGGAATAATTCACAAATGGGTGCAAGGAAAAGGGAATGAGTTAAAATAATTTTATTAAAAGAAAGATAAGATGTGTGTAGAAAAAAGAATTTAAAACGACTGTCAAGGCTGGGCTGATTTTGGGAGAAATGTGTGTGTGTGTATATATATATATATATATAGTGCAAAATTTTGTTGAAAATTCAAAGACTCACGTTTTCTTTTTATAACCTTCGTTTATTTTCTGGATTTTTTCCATTACAGCTGTTTCAATGATGAGTAGGCAATTTTACGATTTATGTTTCCATAAAAATATTCTGTCCCCACCAACTTCTTTAGATGTTTATTCATTAGATTTTTACAACAAAAGGTATATTTTTAACATGCTAGACATCGTATTCGGGTAAAAGAATTTCCAAAGCCCTGTTTCCTCACTTCCTCCATCTTTTGGTGTTCAATATATATATATATATAAATAAAAATAAAAAATCTCAAACCTCTGGCCTTGATGGAGGGATGTCTTAAACTTGCTAAATGTGAATTAAAAAAAAAAAAAAAAAAAATGACGGGAGACTTGATGCCAAATATTTCTCATATGTTATATCTCCCCTTTTTTGGAAATAGGGTATGACTATGAATATCTCCAGTATCGAATAAACCTTATACACTGTGAAATTCACTTTATTTTTACTTTATGTATGAAAACCGAAGAGGGGAGATATAACACATGAGAAATATTTGGAATCAAGTCTCCCCCTTGCTTTTATTTCAGGCCATGTGAAACCATAGCAGCAAGTTTTAGTCTCCCCTCCATCAAGGCCAGAGGTTTTGGGGAGATATCAGATATTTTGTAATTTATATGCAAAACTAGGAAAACAAATGACTTTGATTGAAATATTGGGAATTCTTTAAAATTACCACAATTACAGGTTTTCAAATGTGCTGAAAGCGAAAACAGTAAAATTCCCAGGAAATGAGTAGTTTCAAAAATATGAAGACATTATAAAGAATTTAACAAATGAAGGCTCGTTGGAAAGGTGATGACCTGAATTGTGTCGTGCGCTATGTGACATTTTAAACGTAAAAGGTGGCCATAAAGTAGGTGCTCATTTTATGTTAAATTGATATAGAAAAGTGCTCCCCCACTTCTTGAAACAGTCATGTGCGACCTTAATGGCAAATGTCACATAGCGCACGACACAATTCAGGTCATCACCTTTCTAACGAGCCTTCACTTGTTAAATTCTGATCGATAGTCGATATGATTTGGAACTTATAAAATTTCCAAATAAGTGGTGTGTGTGTGTATGTATATATATATATATATATATATATATATATATATATATACACACATACTTGTGGCCAAATTGAATATCGAAATGCTCATATCTTTGGTTCTATGGAACGAAACTACATGAAAATTTCCAGGCTTTTTGAAGATTAAAATAGTATTCTATGGTTAAAATTTTATGACAATTGGTAAAACGGAACCTATATTTTCAAACCCATGAAATATGCCCAAATTTGTATATTCAATATCCCGCAGGCCAGCTTCAGTTTAACTACTTCGGTTATCTCTCCTGTCGCTGTGATATGAGTAAACAAGTAGCCAAACAGATTTTGCGGGAAAACGCTCAAGGTTGCCCCCCTAGGGGTGCCTTTTCGGTTAAAATGGCTAAAATTGACACTTTTGTGCTTATTAAAAAAAAAAAAAAAAAACTGATGCGTTGGATTTTTATAAAACTTTCTGAAAAGTTCGAACTAACTGATTTCTATATAATTTTGTTTTTCTATACTTCGCGATGACTCTTGGGTGTGCCCCAGGGGCTCTTTTAGGGCTAATAAAAACACTCCATTTTTGGGACTATTTTACCATATTTGTCCAAAAGTTTCTGTGCATGTCTATTTAGCAGTTTTGCATGGTGTTGAACTCAAATTTAAATATGTTAAGGCCTTGGAGACTTTTTGAGCTAAATGGGGGGGGGACTTGGTCATTTTTTTTATGGCTCATTCACTATGCACTCACAGGGGAACATGCATGCTTCATTTGTTCAAAATAATATCATCGCAGCAGACATCTTATTCTAATCTCATTTTCTCGTTTTTCTTTAGTAATTGAAAACTTTGAACAATTCGTGATAAGACATGTTTGTGTGTTGTTCACGTTTTATTCTGAACTATTCAAATTTTAAATTTTACCTACAGATAAAAATGTGTGGATTAGTTCCTTTCTGTTTTTCATTATTTAGTAAATTTCATTGAATTACATTTATTTATTTATTTTTTTTCATTTTTCATATTAAAATGCGACCTAATATGCCAGTTTTCGGAAAAGGTGAAATTCACCTATTAAACATTTCGCCTCAAACCGCATCAGAATGCGGCAAACACGCTACCGTTTAAATGTTTGTGAAGTTGCTACGCTAACCAAATTGATTAAAAAAAAATAAAATAAAATAAAAAAAGAAAAACCCACCCAAATAAACAAAGGAAGAAAATAAATATGGTTGAAAAGAATCGCTCTCACTGCTCATGATGGTACAGGAAATCCGGTTTGTACTTATTGGCATTAGTTTGCGCCCCCACGGATAGAAAAGATGTCAGATTTTTTTGTTCAAAATGGAATTCAATGAAACTGATACAGAAGCTTTGATATTTTGTGTTCTTCTGGATTAGCATTGGTTAGATCAAGAGTGCGGAGATTATGGCAATTTTATTTACCGTGTCCATGTCTTCTATTTTTGCTTTTTTGTTTTTACAAGGCCCGGAAGCCACTCAGGGATAAGGGTTATTGCATGTACAGTACATTGTACGTTAGTGTTGAGATTTCATAAAGTGTCTACTTAAGGGGGCGGTTCATCAGGAATTTGTTTACATTGGATTTGAAGACATCCAAGTTGTAGTCAGGTGGGAAACAGGCAGACGGAACAGAGTTCCACTGGCGTGCTGTTCTAAGAAAGAAGCTTTTTTTCATGGAATCTACGTTTTGATTTAGGCACGGATAGAGAGTGGGGAAAATTTTGGACAGTGGCTTCGGCTAGACGGGTGTTTCTCGTGAAAGACTGGCGAGGGGGGGACCAGAGATTGGAGCTCAGACGAGCACTTGCCATGAAAATAACGGTAAAACAAAGACAGGCTCGCAACGTCTCTTCTGTGGGAGAGAGGTTGCAGGGAAGAGAAAAGGGCATCTCCCACTAAGCCACAAAGTCTATTTTGTACTCTGTCAAGGCAGGATAGGCTATTTTTAGCAGCTCCTGCCCAGATGCAAGGAAAAGGATAAGCACCATGGAGGGCAATATATCGAAGCACGTCTACAAAGATGAGAAAGTAGTGACACTTGTTTTCATTCAGTGTCAATCCACACTTAGTCGCAGCACCCATGAACCTGAGGATTTTGGGGGCTAAATGAGGCAGGGGGGCAAATGCTGAACTTAGTCAATTTTTTTATACCTCATTCACTGTGCACTCATGGGCGACCATGCATGCTTCCCTTCTTTTAAAGGAATTCAAGGTTACGTTTAATATCAGGCAATGCCAGGTACATTTTCTAGTATATATATATATATATATATATATATATATATATATATATATATATATATAAAAAGCCACTATTTTCCCATGCATAGAGTATTGTTGCCACATTAGGGATGATGCATCTAGGGGTGCTTGCGCATGAAATATTTTGGGGCAGAAGGTGCGCCATCTCCAACCACCGAGATAAGCGGAGAGCATATACAGCGCCTAGAATTCCCAAATGGTCACCCATCTAGTACTAACCAGGTTCAATGTTGCTTAACTTCAGTGACAAGAACTGGTGTGTCAATGCGATTATGCTGTATACCTCCAACTAACCAACAGCAAAATCCCACCCCATCACTGTTGAGGTCCCTAGATTCTAAAAAGCTGCCTACTCTTAATGTTTCTTCTCTCTGACTACTAGACTTCAGAATTCCCTCCATGTTTCCTGCTTCCCTCATTGTTTTTTTTTTTACCTGTAGAAGTTTAAATGTAATGCGAACAGACATACCGCTGCTCAAATCTACAGTCTCCTGTGGACATGATACCAAATGGTAACCCTTCACATCCTCGTCGAACCACGCGTTGTTTGAGATAAAAAAAAAATGAAAAAATAAAAGTTTTAGAAAAATTTCTCACCCAAGACATTCATTGTACGCCATTTGTTGGAATTCTTCGGGCTCATCAGTTGAGAAAGGTTCGTCTCTTCGGTATAACGACTGATGACATCAAAACGGGGAATGAGGAGGATGCTGTCACTGGTCAGTTGATGCATCAAGCATTCTTCACTTACCAATTTCAAAGAATTTGTCAAATACACACCTGTGTGATCCACCGTGGAAACGGAAGTCAGGAGAGAGAGAAACAAAAAAAGAAAAAAGATTTAAGGTTTAGATTTAAAGTTGTTCAAGATAAGTGGAATATGGGAGAGATGGAAAGACAAAAAGAGAGAGTTGGATGTAGAGAAAAAGAGAAGACGCAGAGAAAGATGGAGGGGGAGGTCAGACGAGTGTTGACTTGGATGTCGATGACTCGTGGCGACAAACATTGGGCTCAGGTATTTGCTCTTCTTGGAGGGTAGGAATCCGGTGGAGAGCATTCTTGTTTTCATAGCATTTTTCCTTTCATACCAATCTTAGATGCAACAGGATGCATTCCGTCTATGGTTGGATTGGAGAACAGTAATCCAACGAATTCAAATAATACGTTTCTAGCATCAATGTTAGGTGCATTTTGTCTCAGGAAACCAATATCTTCGGACAGCCTGATCTGGTAGCGCCAGTGTCATGTCGAATAAAGTATAAATTCCAAAAATTATGTAAAGTAGAAGATGTTGGTTAGTTGTTTTTGTTTTACGGCATATCAACCCTTTTCAGGTCATTTAATGCCAAATCCAGTGATTTTGAAGAACAATTTTTTTTTTAATAGAATATATTTGTTTTTTTCAAGTCGGTTTCCATTTAATTCATAGTTAGGACCCTAACAGGTACTACCACTCCGGGCCAATTAAAGGGTGGCTCCACACTCCCGCAAGCGGGGCCTCACCATCGGATATAGTTTAAGATCATATCCAGGACCAGAAGATGTGGTAGATGTATTTTTAAAAAACAAAAATCATCCACAATTATATTCTGAAATTCTGTGCTTAAAAATGGTGGCCTCTTGATTTATGTCAAGGGAGATAAATCAGTTTGTCATACTCGTCATAGAATGCAGATATTATGTTAAAAAAAATCGTGAAAATTGAGAGTGAAAGAGAAAGGGAAATGGGAAGAAGAAAAAAGGGGGAAAGGTGGCTTATTGTTTTTGTTTTTGCAGAACATAATTTAGTTTTGCAAAAGAAAGAAAAACTAAAAGCATCAATGTTAGGTGTATTTCGTCTTAGGAACCAATATCTTCAGACAGCCTTTTTCATGATTAGTTACGCAATATCAGGTTGTAATATAAAATTAAAGAATTACCCTCGCAGCTGACACCATGGATCATTTGGTGGTGCCAAGGATCAGGAACGGATTTCTGGATGTTTAAGGTAGCGAGGGGAACAGCATCTGTGGAAACAAAAAGGAAATTTTTTTTTTCTAAATTAAGGAAGGTAGTTTGCGTGAAGCATTGCTGGTAAATATTTGAGCATTTATGAATGCTGATTGCAATGCAGAAAACCTGGAATGGTGAAAGAAGGTATGAACAAAAAACAATTGAAGACAGAGTTCGGGTTTTCTGAAACTTCATAAAGTCTATAATTTTGATCAGTACTTGTATAGTTTAATCAAGACATTAAAAAATGAAAATATTGAAAAAAAAGTTATATTGATTGTATCGATTATGGAATGAAGTTCTCTAAAAAAAAAAAAATTTTTTTTTTTACTTAATTTGATCAAGTAGTTTTGTTTTTTTTTACAGCGAAAAAACAATTTATGATAGCGATCAAAAGGTAGCTATGTTTCAATTTTTTAAGAAAAAAAAAAGCTATGATTTACGAAGGGGAGGGGGGGGGGTCGGCGCTTTAGACTTAGTTATCTCCCCTTGGCATGTTCTAAAGATCCAAACATGGCTACCTTCAGCGCACTGTCATAAAAACGTGTTTTGCCGCTGTAAAAAAAACAAAAAAACTACTCAACCAAATTAAGTGAAATTTTTTTGGAAAACTCCAGTCCATAATGGATACATACAATATAACTTTATTTCAATATTTTCATTTTTTAATGCGTTGATTAAACTGTACAAGTACATTTTGATCAAGTATAAAATACCTCATTTTTTTTTTTTAAAATGTATATATTTCTGAATTAAATGTTTGAAAAGTAGCTTTTTTTTTCCCATAACTTTTTAAGATGTAGTTTTGGTAACCTTAATCTATCTTAAAAAAAAAAAAAAGTTTCTTTTTAAAGATTTTCAAGTGGTCTTAATTTTTTGATCAGGAGTGTATGTACATATGAGGTCCCTTCCACATTTTTTTTACGGATAGGCACTTTTATTACTAGTACACACATAAAACTCTAGTCCCCTTCGAAGTAATCTCTTCCGTTTGCGGAACTCTCCGTCTTCCGTTCGTGGAACTCTCTTCCGTTTACCTGTTTCCCACCTGACTACAACTTGGATGTCTTCAACTCCGGCATAAACAAATTCCCGATGAATCGCCCCCCCCCCATCCTCTAGTAAGACACTTTATCAAATCTCCAATACTAACGATTACTATGATACTATCCCATTGATTACTGTACACGCAATAACCCTTATCACTGAGTGGCTTCCGGGCCTTGATAAGTGATAACCACCATGTAAAAAAAAAAAAAATCTTATCTAGCTACAATGCATCATTCCAACAACTTGTGGAAGGCTTCACATTTCTGCAGATATTCAAGCAGATCTCTTGATAAGTGGTAACCACCATGTAAAAAAAAAAAATCTTATCTAGCTACAATGCATCATTCCAACAACTTGTGGAAGGCTTCACATTTCTGCAGATATTCAAGCAGATCTCTTGATGGGGCAACACTAACAAAACCACACTGACACAATGAAATGTAACTTATATTTATTTATTATTATTATTATTATTATTATTATAATTTATTAATTTATTTAGTTAATTTATTTTCCCCTCAAAATATAACCATTAAAAGCTAAACATCTGCCAACAAAACTAAGTGCACCCCCAAGAAATTACACCCCTAAATGTCCACATCGAGTACTGCTGATCATTTTCCCTCCAAAATGTCACGTGACTCATTAGTGTTACTCAGCTGCATAGGGAGCAGGTGTGTTCAAATTTGTGGTGCAGTTCTCACCCTCTCATATTGGTCACTGAAAGTTCCAACTGTTGCGTTGTGTGCACTCAGTATATATAACTGCGTGGACAAATAGTCGCCGGACAAGTTTACCGACGAGTGTATATTTGGAATGACAACTAAGACTTGACTGTTTACAAAAGAATTCGAGTTTATTTTAAACAATCTTTCTTTACACTTTGGTGTCGGTTGTCACTGACTCCACTAGCGAGGAGAGAGGCGTGGCGAGGGCGTTGACAGATGACAGACTTGTTCTCACCGCGTCGGCCGGCTACTCTTTTTGTAAAACCAAAACATCTTTGTTTATATTGGTATCGGTCACATTTCTCTAGCCCCAGCTGCGAATGTCAGCCGCATTCCGATCTGGTCATAAAATATTTGTTGATGTTATTATTTTTGATTAATTCAAAGCATAATTGTCCCAATAATCCACAACCGTTGTTTTCGATTGTAGGCCAATTTCCTTTTGTTTGTTTGGCCTTGAAACATCACCGCATTCCAATTATGTGTGTCACTAGCTCAGGTGACGCTCATGTCCAACATTCCATGTTGCTATGTTTAAAACGTGACCCTCACATCACGTTCTTGGCTTGCCTCTCCGATTTCTTCACAGCCTGTCCCCTTATTATACAACACAACATGGCACCACATGGCAAAGAACCCTGTAAGGATCTTAAAAGACGTACTGTTGCGCTACATGAAGATGGCCAAAGCTACGAGAAGATTGTCAACATCATGAAACTGAGCTGCAACAAAGATCAACCAGCGTTTAAAAAGAGCAGGATCGATTCAGGTAGGTCATCCAGAGAAGCTGAGTGTGCATGCTGAGCATCAACTCCAAATGCTTTCTTTGAAAAATCGGCATAAGAGTACCGTCAGCGTAGGTGCAGAGATTGAAGAGAAAGGGAGTCCGCCTGTTAGTGCTCAGACCATATGCCAAGATGTCGTGACAGTGCCAAGCAAAGAGAAGAAAAAAATATGAAAATATTCTTACTTTCCACGAGTTTGCAATTTAAACTTTTATGTCCATGTACTTATTTGGTTTTCGCTGAGTGCATGCACTGAGCATCAAATCCAAACGCTTTCTTTGAAAAATTGGCATAAGAGTACCGTCAGCATAGGTGCAGAGATTGAAGAGAAAGCGAGTCAGTCTGTTAGTGCTCAGACCATATGCCGCACTCTATATTAAATTGGCGTGCATAGCTGTCACCCCAGAAGGAAATCTCTTCTGAAGATGATACACAAGAAAGCCTGTAAACAGTTTGCTCAAGAAATTTCAACAAAACACATAGATTACTGGAATCATGTCCTATGGTTTGAGGAGATGAAGATTAGATTGATTCCGATGGCTTCAAGCATGTGTGGTGGCGGTAACCAGGTAAGGAGTATAAAGGTAAGTGTGTCAAGCATGGTGGTAGGAATGTCATAGTCTGGGGCTGCACGAGTGCTGCAGGTGTTGGAGAGTAAAGGAAATAAATAGTAAGATGGTCAACAAAATGAAAAAAAAGATAATTGCAACTTCTCTGCCAATTTTAGGATTTCGTAAGAACTCTCTGAGGATCTCAAAAGACGTAATGTTGCACTTTCCAAGATGGCCAAAGCTACAAGAATCTATTTGTTACTAACAGTAAAAAAAAAAAAAAAAAAAAAAAAAAAGAAAATTAGATAATTTCACTTGTTTTAACGATTGCATTGCGTTAAATACTGGATGAGAAAACCCGTCAATATATAAACTGTTTTTTTTTAACAAAGGAGTCACCACTCATCAAGGACTAGAGGCCATTCAAGGATAAGGGTTAATGAGTGTACAGCAGGCAATGCGGAAATATTCACAATAATCATTAGTAGTGGAAACTTGGTAAATTGGATTACTTAAGAGGACGGCTCAACAAGAACTTGTTCACATTAGACTTGAAGACGACCATATAAGAGCTAGGTATGCCCTAAAATAGAGTACTGTTGATATCGTGCCTTATTTAACCTTGATGGAGTTTAAAACCGGTTTCAAAACCTAGTAGGTCATGCTCTTTTCTCTTCCCTGCAACTTCTTTCCCACAGAAGAGCCCTTGCGAGCCTGTCTCTGCTCTATCATTATGTTTATGGCAAGTGCTCGATTGAACTGCAATCTATGCCCCCCCCCCCCACAAAAAAAAACCATTCAACTACTATGTACAATTTCCTTCAACCCCCCCCCAAAAAACCATTCAACTACTATGTACAATTTCCTTCAACCCCCCCCCACAAAAAAAAAACATTCAACTATGTACAATTTCCTTCATCCCCCCCCCCACAAAAAAAAAACCATTCAACTACTATGTACAATTTCCTTCAACCCCCCCACAAAAAAACCCATTCAACTAATATGTACAATTTCCTTCACCCCCCCCACAAAAAAAACCCATTCAATTACTATGTACAATTTCCTTCAACCCCCCCCCAAAAAAAACCCATTCAATTACTATGTACAATTTCCTTCAACTCCCCCACAAAAAAAACCATTCAATTACTATGTACAATTTCCTTCAACTCCCCCACAAAAAAACCCATTCAATTACTATGTACAATTTCCTTCAACTCCCCCACAAAAAAACCCATTCAATTACTATGTACAATTTCCTTCAACTCCCCCACAAAAAAAACCATTCAATTACTATGTACAATTTCCTTCAACTCCCCCACAAAAAAAACCATTCAATTACTATGTACAATTTCCTTCAACTCCCCCACAAAAAAAACCCATTCAATTACTATGTACAATTTCCTTCAACCCCCCCCCAAAAACCCATTCAATTACTATGTACAATTTCCTTCAACTCCCCCACAAAAAAAACCATTCAATTACTATGTACAATTTCCTTTCAACTCCCCCACAAAAAAACCCATTCAATTACTATGTACAATTTCCTTCAACTCCCCCACAAAAAAACCCATTCAATTACTATGTACAATTTCCTTCAACTCCCCCACAAAAAAAACCATTCAATTACTATGTACAATTTCCTTCAACTCCCCCACAAAAAAACCCATTCAATTACTATGTACAATTTCCTTCAACTCCCCCACAAAAAAAACATTCAATTACTATGTACAATTTCCTTCAACCCCCCCCCCCCAAAAAAAAAACCCATTCAATTACTATGTACAATTTCCTTCAACCCCCCCCCCCCCAAAAAAAAAACCCATTCAATTACTATGTACAATTTCCTTCAACTCCCCCACAAAAAAAACCATTCAACTACTATGTACAATTTCCTTCAACCCCCCCACCCCAAAAAAAAATTCAACTACTATGTACAATTTCCTCCAATCTGTATTTGTGACTAAATCCAAATGTAGATTCAATGAGCAAAGCTTCTTTCCCAGAACTATCCGCCTGTGGAACACTGTTCTGCTGGCTTGCTTTCCGATTGAATACAACATGGTAGCCTTCAAATCCAATGTAAACAAGTTCTTGTTGAGCCGTCCCCATAAATAATCAAATTTTACCCAATCTACACCATTAGCGATTACCACACTTCCATCTTACATTTATTAAACGTTATCCTTGAGTGGCCTTCAGACCTTGAAAAAAAGAAAAATGACAGACTAAAAGGGATACAACTCAAGATCTCGTTTACCTTTTTTCATCCATTCTCCCAACCACTTCAAAAGGTGAACATCCCGTTGTGGATGGAAAGCAAAGAATCTTCCTCGAATCGCACCGTTCGTCACGGATTCCACGCATTTTATCAGCACTTCAGCTGTCGTACCTACAGGAAAAAAAAAAAATTTTTTTTTGTTAATTCAAAATAATAAATCTCTTTACTTTCTATATGACTAGTCTGAGTGCCCGGCATTGCCCGGGTGTTCAGAGGCATGTGTTGAGCAAAAAACTTGTGGCAGATAGGCAGACTCGACTCTGTACTGCGAAGAAGGAAAAGAACATGAAAAAAAAACAAAAAAAAAAAAACATAACGTCTTTGCTGTAAGTGTCTTGATCAGTCATGATTTATAAATAAGAGGGAGACAATTCAATTCGAACTCTCAAGGGAATTCCAAAGTCTAGCAGTTTTGGGAAAGAAGCTATTAGAGTAGAAGGTTTTTTTTTTACATCTAGGGATCTAGACACCTGTTAGAAACTTAAATGCATTCTGGTGGATTTCATTTAAGTACCTATTGAAAACTAATTATTTTTCCACCAGAGTTCATTTCAGTTTCTAACGGGTGTGTCTAGTATTTATCAAAACTGCAAACTTGTGTGTCTTGTTCACTTACCTGCTTTTGCTCTTGAAAATAAATAAGGGGCAATTGCTGTTGACGTGTCTCTCAGGTTGACAGGGGCCTTTTCCAAAACTTTGGATTTCTCAATAGGATACTCGAATGCATTCTGAAAAAAAAAAAAAAAAAAAAAAAAAAAAAAAAATCTTGCTTTACTATTTTAACATTTTAGACACAAGAGAAAAAAAAACAAAACTAAAAAGGAGTCACCACTTATAAAAACCAGATGCCACATAAGGATATTTAGCATACATATTATACAGCTAATGAAGCTTTTTGATATACTTACAGATATAAAGTAAGCAAAGTACTGGAAAAAAAAACAAACTGCAGAAAAGGTCAAAGGGTAATGTTGTGACAGGTATCAAACTGGGTGACCGATCAAGTTGCACTGGAAGGTATGCAAACGGGGGACCGGATTTGATGTGTCAAGGGCTCCGGTTTGAATAAGCCGGGTTAATTTTAGTGGGTTGGCTTTTGAGACGCCAAAGAGACAAGATGGGATAAAAAGGTCTCCCTATAAGGGGGGGGGGGTCGATGGTTTCCTATTGGATGCAGAAATACCACAAACCAAAGATCATCATTCCCTCCAGTTTTGCTGTGCAAAATATCTGGGAGTGAATAAAGAATATATAAGTACTTAATTTACTCCCATAAAATTAATATACGAAAGTATAAATTTATGCGTAAACTTTAAGTATTTACTTCAAAAGTGCTCAATACGTAGGTAGAGCTAGTTAGTTAGTTATAAAATATATATGGCGATTAAGCTACACTAAATATTCCGCGTTTCATCCACTCTAGGATTCTTCAGGCTTATGCGCAAATTTTGTGGCTGTCTGCCCTTTTTATACACGCACCTTCTATTGAGATTTTAGTTAGCCAATCAGCTTTCTAGTATCCACCGCGCCATTCCTATCAGCCAATGGGCATGCATATATACACACTACTCTCTATTGTGTATTGAGCTTTTTTAATTTGGTTGGGATTAAATTTTCTATATATAAATACTGGTATTTATATTGGTTTGAAGTTTATCATTGCTTATATCAGGTAAACACTACATCCCTGTTTTCATTAATATATATAAACGGGTTCTGTTCCCATGGGTCAGTTAAAACTAAGACATGTAGATATTTGGCATCTAGAAATTCCAAACCACTTCCATTGTCTTCTCCAGAAAATTTTATACATGGGTGGGGGTGGGGGCTTTGCCCAGGTATAAAATATGCTTAAATATGATATTTTAATTTGTTCAGATTTCGTGTATATTATTATAGAGTTGTGATTTCAAAAGTGAAAAAAAAAAAGTATTTTGGTGCCATCAGCTAGAATCGAAACCGAAACTGTAGCATTCAAATCCGATGATGTTACCACTGTACCAACGTGACACACATATGAACTGATTAAAAATAAAGATGAATGTACAAAATATATGACGATTTTTCAATTTTGACTCATTTTTGACCTTTAAAAACTATTTTAATCGGCTAAAGACCCATAAAGAACATTCCATAAAAAATCCAATCATTTGAGACCCCTAGCGCCGCTCTGTGACTTAGTTTTTTTTTTACATGGAGTTCATCACTTATCAAGGCCCAATGGCCACTCGTGGATAAGGGTTATTGTGTGTACAGTAATCAATGGGATAGTGCAGTTATAGTATTGGAGAATTGATAAGGTGTTATTACTTAGGGGGGGGGGCGATTCATCAGGAATTTGTTTGTGTTGGACTTGAAGACATCCAGGTTGAAGTCGGGGGGGAAACAGGCAAGCGGAACAGAGTTCCACAGGCGTGCAGTTCTAAGAAAGAAGCTTTGTTCATGGAATCTACGTTTTGATTTAGGCACAGATAAGGAGCGGGGAAAATTATTGACGGTGGTTTCAGCTAGTCGGGTGTTTTTTGAAAGAGACAGACATACAGCCTTTTATATATTAGATTTAAATTTTATAAGTGAACCCTTAATCCTTGTTCATGGGAGGCAAGAAGTCAGCTTACCAGCACATTGAGGACAGCAATTGGACCACAAGCCGACACATCAGGTGCGACGCAGCAACACTTGTCACCGGGACTATCAGCGGTGCATTTGTCCAGGTTAACACCATCGATATCCTCATAGATCGGCTCAGAGACGCCAGGGTTCTCGCTAGAAGGATAAGCAAAAAAAAAAAAAAATTGAACAAAAATTATATATATATATACGAGCAAACAGTTAATAAAACATGTTAAAAAACACTTTGAAATGAGTTAAAAACATATTCAATCTGAAAAGGAAACACTAGATAAGTGGATAGTCCTTAATCCGCGGAGTTTCGAAGAAATACTTTCCTTCTCATCAGAGGGTAGGAATTAGCAAAATGCGGGATCGGATTTTGCATGCAAAAGTATTTGATGAAAAAACAAGTCAGTCAAAGATCTTACTTGATAACAAAAAAGTGAAGCAGAGGGAACATGGTGAAGAAAAAGGTGATTACATATTAATGGATAGTCTGGTGGAAGATAAATAATCCAGGGACGGTAAAATCCAAATATATAACTTCAAGAAAGTTGATTGAATTTCCATTTGCACAAGTAAAATCTAAGGAAATTTTTATTTTATATATATATATATATATATATATATATATATATATATATATATTAATAAATGTTACCAATATTAGTTTATTTTTCACATAATACCAGCCACAGACACACGCCATTTATTGAAACCTCACTCTTCGTTTTCCAAGCGACAATCCACAACAACAAGCAAGGGAGATCACGAAAAACTTAACACAAACAAGCAGAACCCTTTATCTGAATACGAAGGGAGACATCTTAACAATTAACTTCTTATATTTAACAAATTTTCATACATTTATATATAAATAAATAATAGTAAGAACAAAGCTGTAAAATAGAAGTTTATAATTAGTTTCTATTATTCGGCAGAATACTCCAAAACTGTTGCGTGAGGTAATCCTTAATCCGCGGAGTTTCAAAGAATGCTTATTTTTTTAGTTAGATTTTTTTTACAAGGTGGTCACCACTTATCAAGGCCCGGAAGCCACTCATGGATAAGGGTTATTGTAAGTACAGTACGTTAGTGTGGATATTTTAGAGTGTCTACTTAAGGGGGAGGGGGCGGTTCATCAGGAATTTGTTTACGTTGGACTTGAAGACATCCAAGTTGTAGTCAGGAGGGAAGCAGGCAGACGGAACAGAGTTCCACAGGCGTGCAGTTCTAAGAAAGAAGCTTTGTTCATGGAATCTACGTTTTGATTTAGGCACAGATAAAGAGTGGGGAAAGTTTTTGACAGTGGATTCAGCTAGACGGGTGTTATGCTTATTCTTCTCATCAGAGGAAAACTTATCAAAATAATCAGATAGGAACGCTAAATATTAGCATTTCTATGCATTTGCTGGTTCCGCATAAGATGAAAATAAAAATTTTATGAGTTTTAGTCATAAAATTTTAAAAATATAAGAATATAAATAGGGAAACAATTCATGCGAAAATATTTTGTGAGGAAAGAGCCAGTTAGATGCATATAGTTATACAGTCAAATGGTACACACACACATACATATATATATATATATATATTAAGTAATGTGATTTATAATTTAAAAGTTTTAAAATTTTTTAAATTTAACAATCAAAATTTAATTAAATTAAAAATCAGTTTCATAAGAAGGAACAACAACAAAGTCAATTATCTGTACGATCGTTTCGGAAATCCGTGCTTTTTATTTGTGGTATACATGAAGTCACGTAGAACAATTATACATAGTTTTTTTGGTAAGCACGGTCTCCTCATCAGCAAATTTAGGAGGATTTCTATTGAATTGAAAAGACACCAAAAATAAACCTAGCATTAAAAGTAAGGCAGATGAATCTGAAAAATTGAAGTAAAAGGTTTGGATATAAAATTTATAAGAAAATTAATAAGAAAATTTGTATAGGTTATATATATATATATAAGAGCACACATGTACATAGATTCATAGGTATATATTTGATTCAAAATTTAACAAGACAAAAACAACCAACCGTATATAAAGTTTTTTCATTTGGTTCGGATTACTACATAAATAGCAATATTTATATTTGTTTTTGAGTTTGCTTTTGCCTTGATTAGTAAACTCCTTCTCAAAGCTTATATATATATATATATATATATATATATATATGTATATATATATATATATATATATATATATATATATATATATGTATATATATATATATATATATATATATATATATACACGCACACACATACTATCAAAGAAACCTGACGTTGCCCGGGATTGAATGATGATCAATGAATGTTTCACACTCCCATATTTTTTTATTATCGATGAAATCGATTGATTGCCTGCTCTAGTTGGGGACCCACCACAGTGTACTGAGAGGAAGCCTCGCATGCCTTTCCGCAGTGACTTAGTCCACAATACATTATAGTCTACATTACATTATAGAGAACCTGCTGTTGATTTTATAAAATTATTTGAAAGTGCAAAAGTCAAGTATAGTGGTTCAATTCAAACACACCCCTGTTATATCAAAGAACCTACTGTTGATTTCATATGCCGGGCCTTTCTGCTTATGGCTAGAATTTAAATTAAAAATGCAAAAGTCAAGTATCATGGTGTAGTTGTGCTTTGAACAGAAACATTTCTAACACGCCCCTGTCATATCAAAGAACCTACTATTGGTTTTATATGTCAAACCTTTCTGCTTGTGCAGTAATAAAACTTCTCAAATGCATTTGTGATGTTAGGCTATATAAGGTGTTAACTTTAGTCAAAATCGCCTGTTTCTCCTTTCATCAAATTTTTTCGATTATCGATATTTATCAAAGACATTCTGATACAAAACCCAAGAACACTGCCAGATACATAAAGTGCAGTTGTGTGAAATTTTATAAAAATAGGCCCTGCCATTTCGGAGTGCATAGGAAACAAACCCTCACACACAAAGGTCTTTTCATATAATAGTCGAGATATAAATGATTAAATGTTACCAATATTACTTTACTTTTCACACGACTCCAACTGTAGACATGTGTCCGTTTATCGAAACCTCCATCTTGGTTTTCCAGGCAATTGTTAAATATTGGCCAGGTAACACCGAAAGATGTGCTGGTCGACGATTATTATGATTGTTATTAATATTTACAGAAAAAATTATTTATGCTAAAATGTTTTAATAGAAAGGAATGTTAGTTTTCATAAAAGAATGTTAGAACTTAGACAAAATGATGTAATGAGACAATGTTGATAGGAAAAGTGTAGGAGCAGCATTGCAGCTTTCAAGTGGAGGAAACATCTGAAATAAAGCTGCTGTAAATACCACCAAGACTTCTGATTGTATGAATCTTCATTTGAAGCTTTTTTGAGAATCCAGTAAAGCACGATTAACCCAGATGGATATGTTAAGCAACGATGAGCCTGGCCAGTACCAGACGAGTGACCATTTGGGAAGACTAGGTGCTGTATGTACTGTGCCAAGTTATAAGAAATTTCCAGGTTGTTATATGGAGGTGCACTAATTCACTGGGAGAGATGCACCCCTAGTCATAGTTAAGATATGCATCTAGGTTGGTTGGTTGGTTGTTTTACGGCATATCAACCTTTTTCAGGTTATTTAATGGCGAATCTGGTTATTTTGAAAAACAAACAAAATCAAAATTCTTTTGAAACCGATTTTTAATTCAAAATTATGAATTATTTTACTCAATATTAAAATAGCTCTAGGATATCTATAGCTATTGAGCTTATTATATATCTACATTACAACGAGCACTGTTTTTTCTTTTAATAGTATTAGTACATTAACTAGTACATTAAAATACACTCTGCTCTTTAGACTTTAGGTCTAATTCCCCCAAAATTATGAGATATTGTTGCATGGCCTTCTTAAAGTTGAGTGGTAGGATCAGGTTGGTTGGTTGTTTTTGTTTTACGGCATATCAACCTTTTTCAGGTTATTTAATGCCGAATCTAGTTATTTTGAGGAACGATTTTTAATGGAGTATATTTGTTTTTTAAGTCGGATTCTATTTAACCCATAGTTGGGACCCTAACAGGTACTACCACTCTGGATCAGAGTGGACCTGGGAGCAATGGCAATTAAAGGGTGGCTCCACACTCCCCAAAACCCGCAAGCTGGGGCCTCACCATCGGATATAGTTTAAGGCCATATCCAGGACTTTTTTTACATGGAGATCATCACTTATCAAGGCCCGGAAGCCACTCGAGGATAAGGGTTATTGTGTGTACAGTAATCAATGGGATAGTATCGTAGTAATCGTTAGTATTGGAGATTTGATAAAGTGTCTTACTTAAGGGGGCGGTTCCTCAGGAATTTGTTTGCGTTGGACTTGAAGACATCCAGTTAGTTGTAGTTAGTAAGTGAATGCATTATTAACGGAAGTAACGCCAGTTTGCGCATGCGTGGTTTGCAAACCACGTTGAAAGCAAGTTTTTTTTATCTGATCTCCTCCCTATTCAAACAAAACGATATTTCTACACAAAATAATTGATGATTTTATTTCCTAATTTTTTAATATGGGTTTGAGAGATTGCTCTTTCTAACGATACCGCATTTATGCCTGTATGATATGGATGACAAAAGTTTTTAGCGGACATACAAACACAGATACACACAAACGGTCGAGTTGATTTTTTACAAAATTTCACACAAAAGTACTTTATGTGCCTGGTAGTGTTCTTAGATAGGGTTTGTGTCAAAATGCCTTTGATAAGTATTGATAATCAAAATAACTGGTGGGGGGGGGGGAGAATTCACCATTGCAGAATCCTGTCTGCACAAGGAAAGTTTTTTTTTTTTTTAGGAGAGGGGCCATTTTTTATTTATGGCAACAGCCACTAACCCCCCCCCCCCCCCTCTCAAATCATAAATGAATGCAAAAATAGATTTTTTTATTACTGCAGAAGCAAAAGAGCCCGGTGTATGAAATCAACATTAGGTTTTTTGATGGGGGTTCATTTGAAATTAATGTTTCTGTTTAGAGCACAACTGAATCACGATACTTGACTTTTGCATTTTAAACCTTAATACAAGCCATTTCAAACGGAGCCGTTTATTTACTTCACACAAAGGCCCATTGTGCAATGGTTAGGGTACTTGAAAAAAATCATTTGTAAAAATAATATTCTTCTGAAGGTTAGCGGTTCAATTCTCAGTTTGGCCGACTGAACAAGAGCATGCTACCCACCTGAAGTAAATAAAGGGCTCCGTTCGAACTTCCGTCCAAATTTCCGAGCATGCTCTCGTTTCATCAGCCATGGCTGAATAGAGGTGCTAAATAATTTGCAATTGTATTTTTCGGCCGCCCTCACTGAGAATTGAACCTTCAACCTTATTAATCCCTAACTTTGTATTGAACATGTACACTAAACTTTTTAGCTTGTTTAAAACGGGCAAAAGTTAAAGCCTGTTGACTTAGGAGTATTTATAATAAAATTCTAACTCTGCATGGAATAGTTGGTCGGTTGTTTTACCACATATCAACACTTTTTAGGTTAGGGTCAGGTTATTTAATGCCAAATCCAGTTATTTTTAAGAAAAAATTTTTTTAATAGAATATATTTGTTGTTTTCAAGTCGGTTTCTATTTAACTCATAGTTGGGACCCTAACAGGTACTACCACTCCGGGTCAGAGTGGACCTGGGAGCAATAGCAATTAAAGGGTGGCTTCACACTCCCCAAAGCCCGCAGGCTGGGGCTTCACCACTGGATATAGTTTAAGGTCATATCCAGGACCTCTGCATAGAATAGATACCATAATACTTAATTCACTACACCTTACAGAAAAAGTCCATACAATATTTCTGTTGACTTAGAATTGCAATGTTGTACACCCTTTTTTTTTTTAAAGTGTCATTACATTTTAATTGACCCAACTAACTACAGCATCCTTCTCAAAGGATTTAATACAATTTTTTTTAACAGAGAAAGGTAGTTTGCTTGAAGCATTGCTGGTAAATAGATATGGAAGAGTATAAGAAGGCTATAGGAATGCAGACAACCGGCTGTTGTATTGACGTGACGGATGAACTAAAATGGACAAACGAAAGACGGTCATATTCGTTTTGTGATTTTATTTAACTTTGTATATCCATTCATTTTTAAAAATAATCACAATATAAATCAGTAAATATCAACTGTTTGATGTAACTGGGATGGTGGAGGTCTTAATATTTCGAGATAAAATCTCTTTTTCAAAAGAAAAAGGACCAAAGAATGTCCCTAAAAGAGGAAAAACATTGAAATATCGTAAGGCAGAAATGGATGTGAAAACGGGACAACTGTAAAGCAGAAAAGGGTTATATATATATTTACGATAAACACTTTCATTTTTTATTTACTTATTTTTTTATTTTTTTTTTTTTTTACATGGAGTTCACCACTTATCAAGGCCCAATGGCCACTCGGGGATAAGGGTTATTGTGTGTGCAGTAATCAATGGGATAGTGTAGCAATAGTATTGGAGAACTGATAAGGTGTCATTACTTGGGGGGGGGGGCGGTTCATCAGGAATTTGTTTGTGTTGGACTTGAAGACATCCAGGTTGAAGTCTGGAGGGAAACAGGCAAGCGGAACAGAGTTCCACAGGCGTGCAGTTCTAGGAAAGAAGCTTTGTTCATGGAATCTACGTTTTGATTTAGGCACAGATAAGGAGCGGGGAAAATTATTGACGGTGGTTTCAGCTAGTCGGGTGTTTTTTGAAAAAAATTGGCGAGGGGAGACCAGAGAATGGAGCTCAGACGAGCACTTGCCATGGAAATAACGATAGAACAACGACAGGCTCGCTTCGTCTCTTTTGTGGGAAAGAGGTTGCAGGGTAGAGAAAAGGGCATCCCCCACTAAGCCACAAAGTCTATTTTGTCAAGGCAGGACAGGCTATTTTTAGCAGCTCCCACCCAGATGTGGCAGCAGTACTCCATCTTTGGATGTACTTGGCTCTTATATAGATAGAGAATTGCATCAGCAGTGAGATATCTTCTGGAGCGGTAGAAGGATCCCACCATTTTCCCAGCGACCTGGCCACAGACTTGATGTATGTGTTCCATTTAAGATCAGAAGTAAAGATCAAACCCAGAAGCTTATCAAAACATGGGGCCTCCCCTAGACGAGAGCCATCCATTTCAATTGATGCCAGATGGGGATCAGAGCGTTTATGATGTAGAGATAGGAGCTTGGTCTTAGATGCATTAAAAGGTAACCAGTCACCTCTTTCCCTACTGTACCACGCGCTCAAGATCAGAGGAGAGAGAATCATTTACAGCCATTAGATGGTCGTGTCATCAGCATAGATGTCAACGAAAGATTTTAGTATGTGTTTTGGGAGATCATTGATGTAGATCAGGAAGAGAGTTGGGCCCAGGATGGACCCCTGAGGGACTCCAGCATTAATACTGTGGGCCTCTGATTTCTGCCCATCAACCACTACTCTTATGAGCCTATCTGAGAGAAATGATTTAATGATCGAGAAAACATTTCCAGTTATACCGTAGCTGGAAATCTTGTGTAGTAGGCCTTTATGCCAAACGTTATCAAAGGCCTTTGATATGTCAAGAGCAATTGCCCTAGAAATGAAGCCTTTGTCGAGAGATTCGCTAATCCTATGAGATATAACCGTTAGCACATCTGCTGTAGATCTAGCAGAACGGAAACCATATTGCGTGTCGCTAAGAATATTATTTCTGCTGAGGTGGTTGACTACTTCTCTATTTATTGTGGATTCCATTCATTTGTTTAATTTATTTTTTTAATTATTTGTCGATTTTTTATTATTATTACAACTATTATTGCTCTCAAGGAGCTTCACACAAGTTATCAAACATCTTAATATTTCGAGATAAAATCTCTTTTTCAAAAGAAAATGGACCAAAGAAATGGGTTTATATTTATATTACTATCAATATTTTTTTTATCTTACTGTTTACATACTAACTTGAGTCCACAGTATTTCCTATGAACTGCATTGACAGAGCCTTTAAACGCAACTTCTTTCACACTACAGATAATGCTTCATGCAAACCACAACATCCTCAAAAGATTAAATACAATATTTTTATATCTTACCGCAGATCAATATCTCGAGTTGCCATCATGGAGTCAGTTGAGACCAGTAGGTTGTTATTGAAGGAGCTGTTCGGCGTGGCCAGCGTCAAACTGCAATGGTGTCGTCTGTGATGATTGGCTAACTGATCGTCTCCCTCGCTGATTTCGTTGCTATCATGCGAACCAGTGTCTTCAGAATCAACCGATATGTCGTCGCGATAGTCAAGATACAGGTTAGAGAAAGCGTTCTGTACGCGAGTTCGCACCGTTTCAAAATTGGAATGACCGAGTGGGAGCGTGGCGTCTTCTAAAGTGCTTCGGCTGGATAAGTTTGAATTGCTGCTAGAAGCACTCAGGTCATTCGTAGCGCAGTTGGCCAGCACTGGGTGCGAGGTCAGGGAACCGCCGGCAGCCCCGATCACCATGCTAGGGGAGAGTTCCTCAATCGGACTCTGGCAGGCTGAATCTACATCATCGGCATATGGTATTTCGTAAAGAGAGAAATCAAACGCTGCTGTACCATTGGAGCTGCCCGCGCTGTTAACATTTGGTTCGCACTCCATAAGATCAAAATCTAGAAAATCTACTTCTGGGGACACAAGGGAAGGTGCGGAGGAGTTTGTTGGCCCAACTTGGGCACCAGCAGCAGCAGAGACACTTGCAAGGGGTAAAGGAGATGGCGTCTTTTTCAGGCAAGAATTGCCACTACTTCGTGAGTTGCTGCTCGTATCAGCCGTCGGGCGCGAACCGCTATCACTGGAAGTCGTTTTGTCAACTTTATGTTTGGCATGGGAATGCCGATCACCGGAACACAAAAATGAGCAGGTCGGAAAAGAAGCGGACGACGGGGAAGATGACGAGGAAGAAGGAGATGAGATGGGCGACTTCGCGGAAAGGGACGATGACGACAACAATGAAGAGAGTTTGGATACCTCAGAACATTTTATCACAGAGCTAGCTTGTTCCAGCTTCCCGCTATTACCCTCAACAAGTTTGGCGGAGCAGGCAGCCGGAAGAGGAGAGCGAGAGGAAGAGGATGAAGTTGCTTTAGAGCATTTTTTTAGAGAAGGGTTAGCACCAGTTACAGAGGGAGAGGAATAAGAAGCTGCCGACTGAGTGGTCCGCATCGCGGAAGAGGTTTCGTTATTTTTCTTAAAATCACAATTCTTAAAGAAAGTACTACATAAAGAGACGACCCCTCCATGGCTAGGCGTCCGCTCGGAAATAGGAGTTGCAATATTATTCATGGGGGTGACAGTGGCCTGTTGGTTAGGGCTGCTTGCATCATGCATGTCACTGCTGGCCAAAGAAGACCCAGACTCTGTTGAATCTGTCGAACTGGACATAAGACGCCCTGAATTGGGAGCAGGAGGGAAATCTGCATCAATAAAATCACCGATATCCTCTTCGCGAACGTAGTGGCCGGCTGCTATGGCGCCACCTGGGTAACTTGGAGATTCGGAACCAAAATTATTTGTCTGAAGATTGTATGGGAAAGCCTGGCAGGCCGAAGTGGATAAACAATTGTTGCTTTTTCTTAGGGGAAGGGCTGGGGTTGAGCCACCACTACCCTCGTTGACCAACGACGCCAACTGGTTTTTGTAATTATGGTTATCGTTGCTGTTATGCATAGATGTCACATTCTCGGAATCACAGTAGGAGTAGCTCGGACACAAGAGTCCGGCTTCTAGCTCCAGGGACTCAGTGGAGCCCCGACAGCCGTCATAACTGTTGCACGCTCGGCAACAATCCTGAAAAGAAGAGATGAACCGGTTTTTTTGGAACTTGCATTGCAAATTATGCAGCGCTTTGCACTTTTTGCTAACGAGATTACCGTTAGTCGCATTAGGCCCCGATGATCCACGACCCATATTCCCATTATTTATACCGTTAACAGCTGCGTTACAATTGGCGCAGATCGTAGGAGGGTTGCCAATCGGCAGCTGAGAAGACGAGGATATCGGCACAGAACTGTTTGCTTGAGAGTTAGTCGCGATCTGCTCGCATTTACATGCATGGTGACGCTGCTGTGGCAGTGACTGGGGGCTGTTCAGGTTCGACTGTAACAGGAGGACCGTTTTCGTGGTGCTAGCGGAAGCTCCTGAAAGAGTTGCCGCAGCTTCATGACCGTTCTTATAATTGACCAACTCCGCAACTGACGCATGCTTCTTCTTATGGTGGAGGTGGTTGTTATTGTTATGGTGGTGGTGGTGGTGGAGGTGGCTGCTCGCCTGCTGCGTCATTTTGTTAACATCTATCGATTTAAAATCAGGCGCTATCACAAGTCCGTTAGGGCTACGGACCATGCAACACTTGGGTGTGCAAACTGTGCTACCATTCAGCGGCCAGTAGCCATGAACCAGTTGACCTTGCTTGAACGGTAAACAGTTGTTGTTATAAGGCATCGCTGTTGATCTTGGGTCTGACGATTGGGACTGGGGATCTGTTGCCGCTACAGATTTCAGCGAGTGGCACGGAGTCACATTCTCATTCTCTGACGTTGAGGCCTGGTACCTTGGTTGACGCTTAGCGGCATTCTGGTTGCTATCACCCAGCACCGAGTGATGACCCTCGATCGGTATGTTTACTTGATGGGGTTGACTGTAGTGATGACGGTGGCGCCACTGGTCACAATGCTGCGGATGCTGATGGCTAATGTTGTTGGAAACCAGATCATCCCTGGATTTTTCTTTCGGCCGAGCCACTAGTAAATTGTTTTTCTCCCCTTTACCCGTCGTGCGGCAATTTCGACAGCTGCCGTTCTTTGTTAACGCAGCGCCGATGAAATTGACCTGAGAGTTTGTCGGCTGCAGACTGCATGCATGCATGATCTTTGGGGATGACGATTTGCTATCCCCGGCACAACCGACACTGTCGATCTCGGCATCGTCGAATCTACTACCACTCGCAAGGGGAGAGAACTCTGTTGATGATGTTCTGTTTGTAGAACTATTAGATCCACTGTTGCAGCAACTGCCATCGGCACTTTGGACGCCTAAAGAACTTGCTTGAGGAACCAGGAAATTCTCCGGTACAGAAAGAGAATTCTCTCTTACTAACCAACAACCATTGCCCCCTATTTTCTCCTTAGCGATCAACATAGCAGTGTTGTTGTTTTGCCGTGACTCGCAGCATTGGTCGGCATCTGGATTGACAAGGCAGTCGTCTGAAAGTTGTTTTTCTTGTTTATTCCAAAGACGAGAGCAGAAGCGCTCCTGGCCACCAGTGTCGTCATTACTGCTCGGAGCCTCTGTTTCACCCAGACAACTATCGCCACTGCTGCTACTGCTGCCTATTCTTATGCCCGCGTCGGTTGGGGAGCCACACGGCACACCGTTGTCCATCCTTGTAAAAGCTGGTCGTGTACATCACATCAAACCATCAAGTGGCTAATCTGGAGAGAAAAAAAGAAAAAAGGAGTTATTTTAGTTTCAAAACAGATTATCTTTTTCACAAAATCAAAATCAAATTTTAAAAATGAACTAATATACGAGCGTCCTTCCAAAAGTAAAGCCTCGTATTTTTTTTTTTTTTTTAAATTAAAAATAAATGTAGATATGACGTCCGTTCGTAAATATTATGATCTAGGGAGCATATAAAAAGTTCTAAAAAAAAAAGAAAAAAAAAAAAAGAGTAACTCTTTCGAGACCCTCCCCTATCCGCTCCCAAAAAAAGCCTTTCTTGAACATACAAAAACGCGCACGCCACTTTTGCCGTTTATATATATATATATATATATATATGATCATCGTAAAGTAGGAATTTGGATGGAATTTCAAACAAAACTCTTTATTTACTTTACAGGGGTAGCGTACTCTTGTTCTGTTAGCCATGACTAAATAGTTTGTTTGGAGGTGTGTGTGGTTTTGGGTAAATCAAAACTCCGGAGAGGGGGGGGGTTAAAAAAAAAAATGTTTTGGTAGGTAAGTATGAGGATCGACCCCGAACCGTTGAGGCAAAGTTGTAAATTAAAGTGTGAAAAAAAAAAAAAAGAGTGCGATGGTTTTAACCATTGGGCCACCGCGAGATGCTAACGGAAAGACGTTTGAATATATTTAATTACTTGGATTTGGCAGGTGCACGTTTTAATGACTTAATGAGGTCAACTTTTGATTGCAGGGTAGCATTTCATTTAGTGCGGGAATGTCCCCCCCCCAAGACGTTGGAGGTAGGGGGAAACATTATAGGAAAAGGCCTAACCTACATGCGGCAAGCGAAAACTATGGAATATTTATCTTCCCGAAGTCGAGCAAATTAAATAGACAGGCGAGCTCCGTTGTTAAATCTGAGATATTACGATTTACATGTGATATAAAAAGTTTTAAAAAGCTGTTAGGCGACCGACTGCTTCTCTGAAAAAAGCCTTTCTTAGACATACACATAAAGCGAACATACATTTTCGCTTTTATATATATAGATTGCCTACACTGAGGATTGAACCTTCAACCTTCAGGAGAAGGTCACTTTTACAATTGATTTTTACCCAGTCCTCTAACCCTTGCGCCACGGAACCCAGGACCTGTGGTGCAGTGGTTGTGAGCGACCAAATAAAAAATACATTTGCGAATTACTTAGAACCTCTATCCAGTCATGGCTGACGGAACAAGAGCACGCTACCCTCGTGAAGTAAATAAAGGGTTCTGTTTGAAATTCCGTTCAAATTCCAAAGTTCGAAAAGATACACCTGGAGAAGGTCAGAGGTTACATTGACTGAAACGTTGTGAAAAATCATGCTCAAGATAAGAACAGGGGTCTGATGAATAATAATACAAATAAACAATCCTCATCTCAAAAATTCAGAAACATCAAATAAAGATTCTCTCTCTCTCTATATATATATATAGTGGAAATGGTGGGGGGGGGGTAAAATAATAAAAAAAATGTTTTGGTAGGTGAGTATGAGGATCGAACCCGTACCCCCGAGTTGGAAATTAATGTGTGAAAAAGAAAACAAAAAAAACGTGGGACGTTAACCATTGGGCCACCGCGACATACAGCGTAGACGTGTTTGAATTTATTTATTTAACTATAAAAACAGGCGTGCGCAATAAAAGTTAACTCCGCTGCTTCCATTTTACCTAATTACGAAGGTCAAATAGAAGTCACGCAGCGTTTGAGTTTGTTTACCCAAATTTGACTGTTTTTTCCCCCCAACAGATGTTGGGGAGGGTGAAAGCAGCTCCCAATTGTCCAGATTCAATAGCAACTGTCTGATATACAAGATTGATCAAAGCTGATTGCTTCTGGACGTTTCCCAGCGCGATGCCGAGAACACTCGCTTAGCTTTGAATTAGTTTCGCTTCTTATACGAAAAAGCCGAATCAACACGTGAGAAGCCAAAATAGCAATAATTTTGTAAAAATCGATGTAAATAAATCTAGACGCAACGCACTTTCCCAAATCGTAGATATTATTATCTAGGTGGTATATAAACAGTTCTAAGCAATAGTAACCCCCCCCCCCCCGGGAGCGTGTGTAAAAGAAGCCTTTGCGAGACATACACGAAATGGTCACATGGACACATTTTGCCTTTTATATATATATATATATATAGATTACCGTATCTTTCTGTTAAGTTACATTATTGTTTCAGCTACTTGACTGTTTTTTTGGCCATCCTCAGACTTTTACAGAAATGTTTGCTATTTTGGGATGAGAGAGTGAAAGAGTGAATGAGGTCGGGGGTGGGGGGGGGTGCGAGGAGGGCGGAAGAAATAGAGGAAGGGAACAAGGGGGTAAGGTGGGGGGCGCTTGGTATGTCAATGTTTTAGTTTTGGGGTTTAAGGAACTTGTGGGGGAGGGGCTGGGAAGTTTATTTCTGGTGTGGCTGAGGGCAAGGGATACATGGAGGGGAAGGGGAATATGTGGGGGTGGGAGGAGGGGGGTTACTTTAAAATTCGAGCCTTAATGTTAAAGTTTTTGGCGTCTCGTTGGTGAGATGATTTCTTGGTAAGTATGTCTTGACCTGTTGGCGGGGGGGGGGGGGGGGCTATGATTCGGTTTATTTAGTTTTAGTTTTTATTTTGTTATTAATTGTTTGGAGGGGGTTAGTTAGCGGTCGCGGGTACACACATGTGCACATACACACATATATACTTCAAAGAAACGGTCACATGTACACATACATCACCGCCCTGGCATGTAAATATATGCACACATGTGCGCCTGCATGCATATATATATAATCTGCTTATTATACAAACATTAAAGAGTGCTCAATGCAGGACAGAGCTGGTATATAGTTGTTCAAGTTGTACAAACATTATTGGTTACACATGTGCATACATGTTTCAGTGAAGTTCCAATTCAGGGACAACACTTCATCAGACCAAAAAGAATTGATATTCAATATATAGACAGAATATCAATCCTTTTTTTTGATCTGATGAATTGGGATTCCACTGAAACATGTATGCACATATGTAGCCAATAATGTTTGTATAATGAACAAACTATATACCAGCTCTGTCCTACATTGAGCACTCTTTAATAATCACACGAGTTTCATTGGATTTACATCTTAGAAACCAATTGATACAACTGGTATATATATATATATATATATATATATATATATATATATATATATAAGAGAAAGAAAATTAAAACTGTAAGATGAAATTTACAATCAAAATTTATTGTTCGACTTGAATACTCAAAAAACAAAAAAAAAACAAAAAAAAAACTAATTTACAAATTCCTTATTCCGCAGAATTTCAAAGAATGCTATTCTTGCTATCCTTCTCATTAGAAGACATAAAGAACTCAGCAAATTATATTTGTAGCAATGCTAGAATTTGCTGGTTATGGTATTAAGTGAAACCGCAATTTATTGTAGTCATAAATTGCCAAATAAAACAAGTGAAAAAATGTTGGATATGCAAAAAATTCAGCTTTTTTTATTCGGTTGGAATTAAATTATCTATATATAAATACTGGTATTTATATTAGATTGAAGTTTACCATTGCGTATATCTGGTAAACATTACATTCTTGGGATTTAATTTATATATATATATATATATATATATATATATATATATCTATATATATAAATTTGTATCCCTATCTGTTTGTTTGTTTGTTCACAATTTGATTAAAAAATAAAAAAGGCCAATCACTTTATTTCATTCATTCCTATATATAGTAGGATTCTTGCAAAATATATGCATATCACATTAAGGAAAATCGATTTTATTAAATAGCGGTATATTAGTTATCTATACATCTATAAAAGCGAACGTGTCTGTGTACATTTTCCTAAGCAATAATTCTGTCAATTTTAAGTCTACAGACTCGAAATTTGATATACAAGGTACTGAGATTTGGGAAAATCTTTGATCAGTTTTCGGACAGAAATTTGGCTGTTAAGGGGTCAAAGTTCAACAATTTAACCTTTGAGAACTCTATCAAACTCCTCTGCCAATTTTGGGTCTAAACACTTGAACTTTTAGATATAAGTTTCTTGGACATGGATCTAACTTAATAATATGATTTGAGCCCAAAACAATAAATGTTAAGGAGTCATAGTAGGGGTAAAAATGAAAAAAATTGATTGCTTTTTTTTCATTTTTTGCTCAACATACACCTCTAAACACCCAGGCAACACAGGGCTGAAATGCTAGTTGTTTATAGTGAGAGAATTGTTTGAAGTGTTCTATTTAAGTTTGTTATTTAAATTTGATTTATATTGATAACATATTTAATTTTATTTATTTTTACTGACATCGATTCTTTATAAACTGATTTGAGTTATTTCCCCTGGGCACCAACTTTGTTTTATTTATTTTTTTTTTTGGTTTCGTTTTCTTTTTCGGCAGATAATCAAACTAAAAATAATTCACACAAGTTTCAAGCATTATTTTTGGAATTAGTTTAAATAAAATAATTTCCGTGATTTTGCAATTAACGCTGTGGTTCAGTGAATTTTTATTTTAAAAAACAAACAATTCAACTACGATTTTTTTATTTAAAACAAAAACAAAAAACTTTCAATTACATTTTTTTACCCGTTTTTTTTCTTCACATTTTTTTGACATCGTAACGGCTAATTTTTTTTCTTTTAATAACAATAAGTCAAAACTCGTCATTTTTATAACATAAAAACGTGTATTTCGGTTAACACAAATTCTACTTTGGTATTTTTGAAACTGAATTATTTAATCTGTTTTCGTTGCAATAGACCGTAATAACAAATCATTCTAGACTGAGGCAGCACTAAAGAAATTCACTTAAACTGGTATGTAGTCATAAAAAGGTGCTCAATATCCGGAGAATAGCTTCTCTTTATATATCCCTCCTGCCGAAATATCTGGTGGAGAGTTTGTCACATACTTCTTTCTTTTTTTTTGTGGGGGGGGGGTACATTTTTGTGTTTTTATTAGTTCTTTTATTTTTTAAATTTTTGTTGGGGTAACGATGGAGTTGACATATGATAATGAAAAACTACTCAATATCCTTAGTATAGCAGGTGTGGCCAAACCAAACATTATGTCGACCCTGGCAACTCTGGGTAGCCATGCTAGTACATATATATAGCAGATGTCACAAGATAGAAAAGAATCATTGGGTTAGAAGAGAAAATAAATCTAAGGAAAAAAAAAAAAAGAAAAAAGACAAAAGGAAAACAACAAAGGCAAAAAAGGAAAAAAAAAAAGAAGCTTTTGTGTGTGTATGTGAGAGGGGTAGGCTGTCGCCATACATTTACATTATTCCGGGCGTGGCCTTATATTTGCGTCTATAAATAATTAATGTCTGGTTAAAGAATATTTCAGACGGATTAAAACCAATTCTTCTTATTGCTGGCAAATCTATTTTCCTTCTGCTGCAAGAGATGAAGAAATCAGAGAAGAAACAAGTGAGACGGGTGTGTCCGAATAGGAGATTCACTACAAGTACTGGGCTTGGGGTTGAGGTCAGGATAGATGGTGGTGCTTCGGAAAAGAGGCCAACTTACTAGAGTCGTTCCAAAAGTAAAGCTTCTTATTTTTATGTTTTTATCAAAAGGTTCAAGCGCTATGAAGACTAGAATCCTACCATTAAAACGAGCAACCTTTTGTGCTCCAAAATTTATTAGGTTGGTGCAAAATTGTCACTTTTTGACGTGTATATATATATTTGATAAAAACATTTTTGCACCAGTTTGGGGTGCATCGGATTTTATCTGTTTGTCAACTGTTTCACGACTGCGCATGCGCGAATCGTTTACATGACAAATTACTTATGTTAAGAATAAGGGCTCCTTCAGTCTTTAACAGACTATGGATACCCACAAAGGGGTGCCTGCATGTGAAATTTTTGTGGTAGGAGGTGCACAGTCTCCAACCACACCTCTCCTGAATCGACATTGTTAAATACCAGTGCTAAGTGAAGTGTATGTACAAGACGACTGGAAACAAATGCCGAGATAAGCGGAGAGCACATACAGCACCTAGAATTCCCAAATGGTCACCCATCTGGTACTAACCAGGCTCAACGTTGCTTAACTTTGTTGATCTGGCAAGAACTGGTGTGTCAACGCAATTATGCCATGTTATCTTAAGAATGAGTAGGTTTGAAAACCCTTTTTAAAGATCATGGCAAGCTGGCCTAATGGTTATCATACTTGACTTACTGTCTTTAGGTTTTGGTTTCGATCTCAGCTCAAGTATTTTTATTACGAAAAACACCCGTCTAGCTGAAGCCACTGTCAAAAATTTTCCCCACTCTCTATCTGTGCCTAAATCAAAATGTAGATTCCATGAACACAGCTTCTTTCTTAGAACAGCACGCCAGTGGAACTCTGTTCCGTCTGCCTGTTTCCCACCTTACTACAACTTGGATGTCTTCAAATCCAACATAAACAAATTCCTGATGAACTGCCCCCTTCTCAACACTAACGTACAACGTACTGTACATGCAATAACTCTTATCCCTGAGTGGCTTCCGGGCCTTGATAAGTGGTGACCTCCTTGTAAAAAAAAAAAAAAAAAAAACTAATATTTTTTTTACATAGTCTTCACCATTGTCAATGCACTTTTGCCAGAAAATCAATAATGCTTCTTTACTTCTGACGCATGTCCATGAAGGGGCTACTTTCTTAGAGTCTCACACTGTCAATATCTGCAACAGAGAGATGAAACTTTCAGGTCATGAATGCATAAGTTCAATCATTATAACAATACAATTTGAAATCTCCTCTGATCCATTCGGGCAGAATGAAAAAATAGGAGGCGTTACTTTTAGAATACCCCTTGTAGATATTCTATTAAAAGCACTTCCTCCTTCTGCGATAAAAGTGATTATTTTATAGAGCTCAATTAGGTCTACCGTCACAATTTTCTTTAGAATGACGATTTCTATAGGTTTTCGACTATGCTGATTACGAAAATCTCATTCAAATTTTGCGGAGACAAGTACTTAGAGATATAAAGACCTGTATTATGTATTGCAATTCACTGGCTGTCAGGTTTGTACATGCACGATAAACAATTCTGCTTTTCTCCTACTGACAAGGTCCCCCCCCCCACAAGGGGTCACCACTTATCAAGGTACAGAGGTCACTCAAGGATAAGGGTTAAAATGTGCACAGTAGTCAATGGAACAATATCATAGGAATCGCTAGTAGTGTAAATTTGGTAAATTGGATTAAGGGGAACGGCTCATCAAGAACTTGTTTTCGTTGGACTAGAAGATAACCATATTGTCATCAGCTGGAAAGCAAGTAAACGGACCATTTTTCAATCAAATCGATTGCTTGCTTGCTCTAGTTGAGGACCCTCATTTGCCGTGATTCAGTCCACAATACATTGTAGTCGATATTGCACTGTAGAGAATCTACTATTGATTATATAATTTTTTTTTATATATATAACGGATTAAATTTAAGTTTAAAATGAAAAAGTCAAGTATCATTGTGAAATTGTGCTTTAAACAGAAACATTCATTTCGAACACGCCCCTGTCATATCAAAGAACCTACTGTTGATTTTATATGTCGGGGCTTTCAGCTGATGTGGTAATAAATCTTCTCAAATGCATTTGTGATGTTAGGTTGTGTAAAAGTGTTAACTTTGGTCAAAATCAGACTGTTCTGCCTTTGATCGTATTTTTTTTTTCAGTTATTGGTTTCTGATACTTACCAGAGGCATTCTAATACAAAACTTAAGACAACTGACGGACTCATCTGTGTGAAATTTAAAGAAAAAAAAGGAAAAGAAAAAAAAGGAAAAGAAAAAAAAGGAAAAGAAAAAAAAGGAAAAGAAAAAAAAGGAAAAGAAAAAAAAGGAAAAGAAAAAAAAGGAAAAGAAAAAAAAGGAAAAGAAAAAAAAGGAAAAGAAAAGGAAAAGAAAAGGAAAAGAAAAAAAAGGAAAAGAAAAGAAAAGGAAAAGAAAAGAAAAGGAAAGAAAGAAAAGGAAAAGAAAGAAAAGGAAAAAAAAGAAAAAAAAGGAAAAAAAAAGGAAAAAAAAAAAAGGAAAAGAAAAGGAAAAGAAAAGAAAAGAAAAGAAAAGGAAAGGAAAAAAAAAGGAAAAGAAAAAAAGGAAAAGAAAAAAAGGAAAAGAAAAAAAGGAAAAGAAAAAAAAGGAAAAGAAAAAAAGGAAAAGAAAAAAAAGGAAAAGAAAAAAAAGGAAAAGAAAAAAAAGGAAAAGAAAAAAAAGGAAAAGAAAAAAAAGGAAAAGAAAAAAAAGGAAAAGAAAAAAAAGGAAAAGAAAAAAAAAGAAAAGAAAAAAGGAAAAGAAAAAAGGAAAAGAAAAAAGGAAAAGAAAAAAAGGAAAAGAAAAAAAGGAAAAGAAAAAAAGGAAAAGAAAAAAAGGAAAAGAAAAAAAGGAAAAGAAAAAAAGGAAAAGAAAAAAAGGAAAAGAAAAAAAGGAAAAGAAAAAAAGGAAAAGAAAAAAAGGAAAAAAAAAAATCTGCCCAGCCGTTTCAGAGTCCATAGGGAACAAACATACACACACGCACAAGATAAAGTACCTTTTATATACAAGTAAAGATAGAGATGCCCGTGACAATGATCAGGATTCAATTACAATAGCTGAGCTGAGGGTTACATAGAGATTAGCGATCACCCTGTGCAACAAAATGAGGATGTATAATTTGCTGCACAACGGATAAAAGTGCTAAGTGATAATCAATTCTAAGTGATAGTCTTACACACACACAAAGTGCCTTTTATATATAAGCCTAAATCTAAATGCAGATTCCATGAACACAGCTTCTTTCCTAGAACTGCCCATCTGTGGAACACTGTTCCACTTGTCTGCTTCCTGGTTGAATACAACAACGTAAACAAGTTCTTGTTGAGCCGTCCCCATAAATAATCAAATTCTACCCAATTTACACAATTAACCATTACTACACTACCACCTTACATTAACCCTTATCCTCGAGTGGCCTTCGGGCCTTGATAAGTGATGACTCAAGTAAAAAAAATAAAGTAAAGATTAATATAGAAATGTAGGCAGCTTAATAGAAATATAAAAATGGTACGTTGTGGTTATTTTAAGCGAGATAGTCCACAGAGTAAATGTGGTATTTTGGCGATTGCAGAAACAAACATGGTGAACAAAAGATAATTCAAAAGAAGTGTTTGGTGAAAGTTAAGTCTAGTTAAGAGCAGGATAGACACACGGTGGCCAAAACCCTTCCCAATACACGATTCTTTTTGATGGCCTAGCACCTAATTTGTAAATGAAATAGATTTTTATTTGCGCATAAACATCCCCAATGTAGTATCTGTTCTGTCCAGTGTCAGTTTTTTTTTTTTTTTTTTTTTCATGATTCCGTCTCATCTGGAGAAACACTTAAAACCCGTTGATACCCCCCCCCCCAAAAAAAAAACACCTCATGCCTAACTTGATCCTTGTGGGGAGGCAATTAAATTTCATAAACAGAGATGTGGGCAAAATTTTTTAAAAAATGTATCGAAATAAGTGAGATATTCAAATGGTGCCTATAGTACGATTGAACTGCTTTAGTTTAGCTTTGCCAGAGTTATCGTTCCTGATTATTTTATTGCTTGTGTCGTCAGGTGATTGAAAAAAGAAAATTACAATTAAAATTTCAGCTCTTTCGCACAATAGGGGCGCTGCCCAACATTTCTACGATTATTTTCCTTTCGTTTAGAAGCATAAATAAATAAATTGCGATACTTATCTTTGAAAGTTTAGCGGACCTGAACGAGCTCCCTCCTCCGCATGCCGTAAAATTAATTCCTTTTCACGTTTTCTTATTTAATTTTTTTTTTCGGGTTATGGTCGATAACAGACTTAACTTTTATAATAGCAGGGGGAAAAAAATTAAGTTTATTGAAAGGCTTTTTTTTTTTTACCGTGGGGGATCACTTTTCAATTATAACGCTCTGTTAAATTGATACCTCACTTTGCGGTCGTTGTTGTTCCTTATAAAGTTTTCTTTTATAAATTATTTCAGCTTGAATTATTACAATTTCTTTCCGTTGGAATTTGTTGAAAACGATCGTATAAGGCACAGGAGAATTCAAAAGGGAGGTAATTTTCCGTTTTGATTTAAACAAGATGGCTGCAATTTTTCACTTGCTAACACGATGAAAGTTTTTTTTTTTTTTTTTTTTTTTAAAATAATTCAGTAATATTCAGGTAATTTCGACTGCATAATTTGGAAGCTACCATTGTAATTTATTAGAATTGACAAAAAAAAAATCAGTAGAAACTATTCTTTTTTTTATCTGAAAACTATTTATCGATTACAAAATGTCGTCGTAATAGTGTAATAGCGCTATATATATATATATATATATATATATATATATATATATATATATATATATATATATATATATATATATATATATATATATATATATAAGAAAAGCGGATTACTTTTTATAGAATAGAATAATCACTCGTCTTCCAACCGGTTCGAAAAAACCCTAACCCGATTGAAGACAGGAAGAGTGAATTTATAAAGTTACCGAAAGCGATTTTGACGCCTTCAACATGTCATTTCGAAAATATTTTTTCTGGATAGAATTATGGCGATATTTTGGTGCCTTGATTTGGTTATTGGAGTAAAAGAAAACCAGTATATATCTCCGGAGTCACTATTCTAAAAAAGAACCAAAATTGACACTTATGTAGAATACGGACCGTGCTGAAATAACGTTATTATTTAGAAATCTATTCTTAACGTGGGATGGGAAAGGCGTATTGTTACAATTCTGGACTTTCACCTAACAATTCAATCAACAAAAATACTGTAAAAATTGAATTCGAAAATCTTATTAAAAATTTTTTAATAAATAAAAAAGTCCAGTTCATATTCTGCATAAGGACTCTAAAATGACTTTTCCAATCGACAGTTTAAATGCCTCCAAATCAATTTCAGTATTTCGGGAAATCACAGTTTAGAACAGGTGTTAGCCATTTTTTTTCTATATCTTAAAATTAGATTAAAATAATCGACGATTGATGGGGTGTAGTATCTGTTTTGTTCTAAAGAGAGAGGACGAAAATTTTAATCTTTGTTTCCAAAAGATTACATATCCCCTATTTTCGGGGGTGGGTGGGTTTAGTAATAACCCTAACTTAATTTTGTCTTCACAGCGGAGGAAAGGGTGACGCTTCGAAAGAATTTAAAAAAAAAAAAAAAAAAATGCGAAGGCAATTTTGAAACCTGTAAATTGTTGAATAGAAAGACATCTTTTGAAATACGAATTTTCTACGGCGTCTCTATCACACCAAAGAACCGTATTTTTTTTTTTTTATTATAAACATTATTTATGAAAAACAAACAAAAAAACATTGTTAAACGCGTAGATCAAATAGTAATTTTTTTCGTGTGTGTGTATATATATATATATGGTAAGTTATTAAAATATATATAGCAATTAAGCTACACAAAATATTCCGCGTTTCATTCTCGTGAGGATTCGTCAGGCTTATCCTGACGAATTCTCACAAGAATAAAACGCGGAATATCCTATGTAGCTTAATTGCCATATATATTTTCATAACTTACTACCTAGTTCTACCTATGTATTGAGCACTGTTGAAGTAAATACTGAAAATTAGGCACCGCCAAAAATGGCCGCAAAATCAAGTTGTTGTTGTTTTTTAAAACTAAATTACATTTATTAAAATCCATTATTTCTGAGTAACTTTTTTTTTTCCAGAAAGATAAAACCCTGAATTTTATCATATAGAAAACAGAATAATGTAAAACTTTTTCTTCTATTTTTAATTCAATTTTAAATGTTAAATTTTCCCAAAAAGTTAACAATTGTTATTTTTTGTCTTGCACAAAAAACGTACTTAAATATTTAAAAAAAAGGGTTTTTGAAATAATTTATTTATTCATTTATTGTCTAACTAAGATTTAGGATGATTTTCTAAGAGAATATGCAAAAATATTATAATATAAGTACCTGAATTTCAAATAATTCCACTTATTCATATATGTAACCAGATATTTCGCGTCGCCGAAGAGTTCAGATCGACTCTGTTTACGTTTTCTTTCGATGAGACGAAAACTATGGAAGACTAAACAGGCCAAAAAAAATTATTTTTCAGTGACGAAAATTTCAATGTATTATTAAGCTGAGGCTGGCCAGTACCAGATGGGTGACCATTTGTATGAGTTTGGTTTTTAATGTGTATGTGTGTGGGGGCCAGGCTCCCCAAAATGGGGGGAGGGGGCAATTTAAAGCAGAATAAAAAAAAATTATTTCAGCGCGTTTGGTCCACCGTAGTCTAAAGGCGGCAAACGTTTTCAAACGAGATCGAAAAAAATGATGCTATTTTTAACACAAAGGGCACAATATTTATCGAATTTTTTTTTTTTGTATCGATTATTCAAAGCATGCTCTGTTTAATAATGGTCATGCATTATTCGGCTCGCTAAAAAAAAATTGTTAATTTATTTATCAAAAATTTTAAAATGGCTTTTTTCGTATAAATATAAAAAAAAATTTTTTTTTGTTTTGCTTAACTTAAATTAATTATTTTACTTAACATATTCACCGAATTTCACATTTCAAAACTCAAAAGCGGGATAATTAAACACAATCGAAGTTCTGATATTCAGACGTCAAAATAAGGTATGCAAACAATTTGTTTTTTTTTTTTTTTTTTAATCTATAATTCTGTCCCTTACAACAACACAATATGTTTTGTTCAGTTTCAGATGATTATTTTAAGCATATTTGTTCCCACTTCAAAACAAGGGGGGGTTTTGTAAGCAAAAAAAAAAATATATATAAATATCGTTTATGAAAAATAAGTACACTGTTATAAAGTTCATTCTTCTCCTAATAATCGCTGAAAATTTCGTATTGATTGGATAATTATCTGATTTTTGGTAGATTTTTAAAAAGACGGTCCGTCAAAAAGTACTGACCTGCCCCCCCAGTTTTGGCGGTGCCTACTGAAAATTTACGCATAAATTTATATCTTCGTATATTAATTATGATTAAATTAAGTAATCATATATATATATATATATATATATATATATATATATATATATATATATATATATAAGAGGGTAGTCACCAACAATGTGTATTTTTTAACATTATTTTATTATTCCGTGTCTTGGTCTTTCATTGAGAATTATGTTTGGATCATTGTAATAATGTTTTTAAGTCATTGAAATCGTTTACGCGCGTTTCAGACGGTCTGTGATCCGTCCTCGTCAGAAATTATTTTCAAATGTGTAAAAATGGCGATTTTCGTAGTTAGTTTGAAGTTTGTTTATTATACATTGGTATGTTGAATTTTTATTGCTTTATTTGGTTTGTCCAGGGAGCCGTTGACCTCGCTGTAGTCAGTCGCTATCTCTTTCTGCTCAAGTCACCCAGCGTTGCCTGGTCACAAAATATGCATAAATACTACATTTTAATTCATACAGAAACTGAGACGTGCATGTGAGCCTTGTTTTTTTCTAAACAGTTCACTTCTAAGTAAAAAAAAAAAAAAAAAAAAAAGTACTCGAGCTGAGATCGAAACAAAAGCCTAAAGACAGCGAGTCAAGTACAATAACCATTAGGCCAGCTTGCCACAATCTTTAAATAGTGTTTTCAAACGTACTTATTCATAACATAAGGAAGTTGTCAAATGAAAAATTCATGCATGCGCATTCATGAAACAGTTGACAAACATAATTTGATGACCCCCCACCCCACCCCATACCAATTTTTCAATTTTGACCGCCTAGCAGCTCTTTTTCCGGATGAAAACTGATTAAAAAGTACTCCACATGCCTAAATACCCTATATACGAAATTTCAAGTCTGTAGATCAAAAATTCGTTAAGTATATAGGTTGAGAAGTGTCTTCACACACACACACATTCTCACTTTTATTTTCATATATAGTAAAATGATTGCAGAAATTTCCCTCTGGACCAAAGTACCGTAGGTTTGCAACCACATATGCCACATAAAAATATCTTATGTAACTTTAGAACGACACTATAGACACATTTAGTCATTATAATAAATCCCTACATTTCATTCTAAAAGCAACACTATCACAATTGGACCATATTTAGAGGAAGTAGTTCCTATTTTTCCCCCTAAATATTAAGTCCTCCTACCGCTTCTAGTCAAGACTGGGAGGAAATATACACATTCTACACCCTTGCACCCTTCGTAACTGGATCATAAACTCATAGACATAACATAATCTTCCCATTTCCCGGATTCAAAAATCATAAATTCACCCTTCTCAAATTCCGCCCATTCTCATTGGCTGATTATTCCGGAATCTACATCCTCATACATAAACGAACACTCCAGAACTTTTCAAATGTAGCAGCACTCTCTACAAGAGGCAATCGTTTAAAAGCAAACAAACAAAAAAAAAAACAAATAGAAACATAATAACCGCTCATGAACAGAAAATTAAATTCTGATAACCTTACACATACCTATGCACACAGTAACATGACACGCCACTATACCCCCCCCCAAAAAAAAATATGTACTGGTACCATCGTTTATTCTTCGATTTTGGAGCAGCTTAGCAAACCTTATATGATGCTATTTTTTTTTTGCTTTCTTTTACCTTGTTTTATAAATGGGGCATTTTTTTTATTATCTTTTTTTAACATTTACTTTTAATGTGGCCGATTCAAATTATTTAATTCTTCTCCTGTAATTAGATTTCAATTATGTTACTTATCTTGTCCGCATTTTGTTTTTATAACTCAATAACTGCTTAAAATTAAGTCGATGCCCCAATATTTTATTCAGGTAGATTATAAACTAAATTACTTTGCCTACGAAACCACTTTTTTTGTTATATGTTTGATTTTAGACTTCCTGTGCAATATTTTGTTTACTTCTCTTTTCCAGACTCATTATCGACACTTTTTTTTTTTTTTATAGGCATCACCACTTATCAAGGCCCAGGGGCCACTCGAAGATAAGGGTTAAAGAGTGTACAGTAGTCAATTATACAATATAGTAATTGTCAGTAATGGAAATTCAGTAAATTTGTTAACTTAAGGGGAACGGCTTATCAAGAACTTGTTTACATTGAACTTGAAGTCAACCATATTGTAGTCAGCTGGAAAGCAGGAAACAGGAAGACAGTTCCACGGGTGTGCAATTCTAAGAATGAAGCTTTGTTCATGGAATCTACGTTTTGGTTTAGGCACAGATAAAGAGTGGGGGGAATTATTTATAGTGTTTGCAGCTAGTCAAGTGTTTCTTGTGAAAGTTTGGCGAGGGGGGACCATAGATTGAAGCTCAGTCGAGCATTTGCCATAAAAATAACGATAAAGTAAAGACAAACTCACTACATCTCTTCTGTGAGAAAGCGGTTGCAGGGAAGAAAAATGGACATCTCCTACGAGGCTACGAAAAATCTATTTTGAACTCTATCAAGGCAGGATAAGTCCTTTCTAGCAGCTCTTGTCCAGATGTGGCAACAGTACTCCATCCTTGGACAAACTTGGCTCTTATATAGATAGAGAATTACATCAGCAGTGAGATATCTACTGGATCGATCGAAGGATCCCACCATTTTTCAGCGGCTTTAGCAACAGATTTGATGTACTTGTTCCATTTCAGATCAGGAGTAAAGGTCAAGCCCAGAAGCTTGTCAAAACATGAGGCCTTCCCAAGATGAGAGCCATTCATTTCAATTGATGCCAGATGGGGTTCAGAGCGTTGATGATGTAAAATATAGAAGCTTGGTTTTAAATGCATTAAAAGTAACCAGCTACTCCTTTCCCCATTGTACCACGTGCTCAAGATCAAAGAGAAAATCGTTTACGGTCTTAGATGTGCTTCCATAGATGATAGTATCATCAGCATAAATGTCAACGAATGATGTAAGGATGTGATTTGGACGATCATTAATGTAAATCAGGAAGAGAGTTGGGCCCAACACTGCACATATATTACCTTTGTTTACATTATTTTTTAATAGGTAAATTTTTACCGTAGCTCCACCTCCACACTTTCATTAAAACTAGCGAGGGGTACCCGGCGTTGCCCGGGGGTTGGGGGGGGGGGTTAAAAAAAAAAAGTAAGTATGAGGATCGAACCCAAACCCTTGAGGCAAAGTTGTAAATTAAAGTGTGAAAAAAAAAAAAAAAAATGTGCGATGTTAACCATTGCCCCACCGCAACATGCTTACGGAAACACATTTGAATTTATTTAATTAGTTGGATTTAGCAGGTGCCCGTTTTAATGAGTTAATGAGGTCAAGTTTGACTGCGGAATAGTATTCATTTACTGCTGAACGCTTTTTTTTCCCGCATCCCCAAGATGTTATAGGAAAAAGACTAACCCACATGCGGCGAGCGACAAATATTGAATATTTATCTTCCCGAAATCAAGCAAATTAAATAGACAGGCGAGCTTCGTTGTTAACTGTGAGATATTACGATTTGTATGTGATATAAAAAGTTTTAAAAAGTTGTGAACTGAGCGACCGCTTCTCTGAAAGAAGCCTTTTGTAGACACACAGAAAAAGCGAACACACACATATACATACATATTCCTGGTGAACCAAGTGCAAAAGAGATTCAGACAATTGCACTTAAGGGAACAGCGAGGATACTAAAAAGAGCTCTCGGTTGGTTTCAATAAAAAAGCGGGGCAATGTTGGCAGCTGGTTTGACTGCCCCATACCCGGCATTACAATCTTCAAAGGAAGAAAAAAAAAACAAAAACATACATTTTCGCTTTTCTATTTATAGATGACTTTTAAAGGTTTCGACTATGCCGATTCCGAAAATCTCATTTATCTTTAGCAGCTACAAGTAGTTTTCAAGATATAAAGAGCGGTATTATACACTTTAAATCAGTGGCTGCTAGATTTGTACGCATGCACAAAGTAACGAATCTAATTCTATCCAACTTACATTGCCACCCCCAATTTTTTTTGTTGCTTTATAGTATTTAGTATTTTAGTGGGTATCCTGCCGACGATTATCAAGGTTAAATTTGGGGCAAATATTTGGACATTCCCTTCCCCGCCCCAAAACAAAATGGAGTGTCTATTCCAATAGCCATTCTTAACATGTGCATACATGTTTCAGTGGAATCTCAATTTAGAGGATGGAATACTGCTGCCATATCTGGGCAGGAGCTGCTAAAAACAGCCTATCCTGCCTTGACAGAGTACAAAATAGACTTCGTGGCTTAGTGGGGGATGCCCTTTTCTCTACTCTGCAACCTCTCTCTAACAGAAGAGACGTTGCGAGCCTATCCTTGTTTTATCGTTATTTCCATGGCAGGTGCTCGCCTGAACTCCAATCTCTGGTCCCCCCTCGCCAATCTTTCACAAAAAACACCCATCTAGCTGAATCCACTGTGAAAAATTTTCCCCCAACACTTTATCTGTGCCTAAATCAAAGCATGGATTCCATGAACAGAGCTTCTTTCTTAGAACTGCACGCCTGTGGAACTCTGTTCCGTATGCCTGCTTCCCACCTGACTACAACTTGGATGTGTTCAAGTCCAACGTTAACAAATTCCTAATGAACCGCCCCCTTAAGTAAACGCTTCATCAAATCTCCAGACTAACGTAATGTACTTGCAATAACCCTTATCCCTGAGTGGCTTCCGGGCCTTGATAAGTGGTGACCACTGTGTAAAAAACCCATCTCATCAGACTGAAAAAAAAAAAAAAAAAAAGTGTTCTTACTTTCTTTGAGTGGGTCTCTCTAAATTGAGATTCCACTGAAGCATGTATGCACATATAACCAATAATATTTGTATAATATATACATTATATATTTATTATTTTGAAAAACAGTAATCTACAGACACGCGTGTTTCAGAGCCCTACTCCTCTTCAGCATAGCTTCTTGACTGTTGTGGGGATTCGAACCTCGGACCTAATGTATTTCAGTCCAGCACTCTAACCCATTACGCTATGATGCCATAGACAATTTACTGTTTAGTTTTTTAACGTTTATCTGTTTACATAGTTTTTGTTGTTCATTTTTTAAACGATATTAAGGTTAACGTTTCCGCCACTGAGATCCGGTGTTTTTCATAGAAAGTGGAATCCCAACAACAGTCAAGCTACGCTAAAGAGGGGCAGGGCTTCGAAACACGCATGTCCACAGATTACTGTTTTTGAAAATTAATAAATTAAAAATACGTCCAAATAAAAGTGGGTGACTTTCTAAGAAAAACACCGGATCTCCGAGGCGGAGATATTAACCTTAATATATATATATATATATATATAAGCGAGATAAGACACTGATAAAATTCAGATGAAAAATCCTGATAGATATTACTTGAAGTAATACTTTCAAGGAGACCCTAGCCAAAAAGGAAAACCTCAATATTTAAGAATTGAGCAATATATAAGTTTCGTAGTTAAATTTTAAATTCTGAAAAAAAAAAAAAAAAAAAAAAAAAAAACAGAGACACTGAAAAAATTCCATTAAGAACCTGTATGCTCGCCGACTTTAACCCTCCCCCTCTCTCTTTACCCTCTCTACTTCACCCCACTCTCCTCTTTCCTCCATCTAAAAGGCTTCCCTCACCCACTATAAACAATAAAACGAACTATCTTTCTACAGGGCTCACACCTCAAGCAAGCCGTTCCAATGCACCTTTCTGAATATCATCTCCAGGATTATTTTGCTATCTTTGCTATTTTGATAATTATACTATTGATTTCGAGGTCCATTGCACACTTAACACAATGCTCAATTTCTATTACCCACGGGGATAATTACAATGGATGGTATATCCACCCAATTTCGGATATACTTTGTCAACATCGAGAAAGCATTTGGACTACAGCAACCAACACACAATCAACGCAACAACGAATAAGGCTGCCCGGTATACTTTTCGAAAAATCAATAAGGAGCAGTACGCTTTCGCTATATGGAATATCACTTTCTCCCATGGGCCTATTTTCTGCCCACCTAGATTTATAACCCCGAATGACATTGGACTCTTTCCGATAATGGATTACCCAGGTTGTATCAACTTCTCTTTTCGTATAATTTTCTCCATATAATTATCCACAACCACTCAAAAAACTATTTTCAATAATTGTGCTGAAAAGCAAAATAGCGTCCATTCGCAGCTGAACATTTTGCTAACCGCATTTCATTTCCTCTGATGAAATGAGCCATTGTTGAAAATCCATGGATTAAGGAAATTAAAATAACGCCTTCTTTATATTCCTTTTGTCAAACAAATTCTTAAATCGAATATATGTCTCTATATGTTTTTTTTTTCAGAATTTAAAATTTAACCACGAAACTTATATGTATATATATATAAGTTTGGTGGTCAATGTATTGTTTTCACTGGTCACCATTCTTAACATGAAGAGGAAGGTTTTTTTGTTTTTTTTTGTATTGCTTGTGTACAGGGCTCTATGGACAAATTTATCTTTAGTTGACTTTTGACATCTAAATATTTTCATTTACTAGCCAAATAGAAAAGTTACTAGCTAAACCCACATGATTTTTAGAATATGACATCTTCGTTCCGTGATGAGTATGTACCTCATAAACATTTTTCTGTGTGTTTTTTTTTTTAAAATAAGTAATTCTAAATATACAACAAATTTTATATATATTATTTTAATATTATTTTAATTGGAATTCATTTTTGAGATGAGTATTATTTATATTATTTTTATTTATTGCGGACTATTATTCTCATCTTTATTTGTTGTTGTTTCACAACGTTTCAGCCAACTATTCCTCTGGCCTTCGTCAGGTCGTAACCGTGACGGACAAGAACTTCGAATCTCCTAACTGCATTCTCAGCAATCACTGCCATCCGTAGTTGTTGTCGTCTCACCACGTAGTCATTGTCGTCTCAAAAACGCGGTGAGACAATAACAATTATAGATGGCAGCGATTGCTGAGAAGGCAGTTAAGAGATTCGAAGTTCCTATCCGTCGTGGTTACCATCTGACGAAGGCCAGAGGAATAGTTGGCCGAAACGTTGCGAAACAACTAATAAAGATGAGAAGAAAAGTGTACAATAAATTAATACAAATTTTATGTTGATACTTGAACGTATAAACATTTTAATTTCTCCAAATATTGCTCTATTAAACTTTTGTTTAAAATAATTTTACTTTGTTTTATTTAAAAAAAAAAGTTGAAAAGATATTTTTCCATCAGTAGTGAGTTTTGGAAGATTGTCAGTGAGAGAAATGCAATCGCCAAAAAAATCATCGTTTCATTATTTCTAGTCGTCACTTTGAAAAATCACTCGCAAATGCGACTGTTTAACTCGCAATGTAGAGCCCTGTATGTAACAAAAAAATAAAAAATAAAATGGCGGACACTTAAAATTATTAGGTAAAACATAAAATGAAGGTTGTGATATCATAAAAATTGCTGGCGACAAATTTAACTGCGATATTTGTTCATATTGTACAGTTGAGGAAGCAGGAAACTGGGAGAGAATTCCAAAGTCTAGCAGTTCTGAGGAAGAAGAGTAAAAAGCATTCCTATATCTAGGGATCTCTACTGTGTAGGGGTGGGACTTCGCTGCTTGTCTAGTTTGTCAGGGGTATTTTCGTCGAGTGGGTACAAGGGCTTATAGTTCGTCAGAGCATCCACCATTAAAATACTTGTAAAACAGACAGAGGGATGCAACATTTCGTCGATTGGACAGGAGCTGAAGCTGAGATGACAGTTTGGCGACTATTTTGGACTCTGTCCAGGAATGAGAGACGATTAGCAGATGCATCAGCCCAAATGTGACAGCAGTACTAGGTGTGTCAGAAACTGACCTTAACGAAGGCGTGAAAAAATATTGAATAATTCGACCCCCAGTCTTTCCAAGCTTATAACTACTCGAAAAATGTAATTCAAACCCTAATTTTCTTTCAATTAAAGGAGCAAGGACCAAGGTTTCATTAAAAAAAAAAAAAAAGTTTTAAACTTCGGACTTTACAGGTAAATTTCTAAAAAAACACTTTTTTTTTTGTTTTAAATTTGAATATATTATTTATTGATCTTTTATCTTCAATTTGTGATATATAAAACTTTGGTGAATAAATTAATTATTTACTTTTTAATAGACATTTAAAAATGGGGGGGGGGCGTGAATTAAAAAAAAAAAACGTTTTTCTACAATATTATATTCGGTTTATTGGAAAGAGCAAAAAATTTCACATTGACCCTGAAAATATCGTAAAAATTGAATCAATAGAAAAATTTTGATAGATTTTTTTAAGTTTAAAAATTGAAAAATATTTAACTCATAAAATTCAATTGATTTCATTACATTAAAAAAATGTTTTTTAAAAAATAAAAAATAATATTTCTATTACTTTTAAAACAACTTTAATAGTTTATTTTGCAAGTATAATCCATAAAGAAAATAAACAACCCACTTTTAAAACAGAAATTACGAGTTTTTTTTATATTTTATTCACAGTTTCGTGTTAGGGGTGCCAAAAATTCCCCTAAAATTCTGATACACCTACAGTAGTACCCCATACATGGGCAAATGGCGGCTTTGTAGAGGTACAGGATACTTTCAGGCATAAGTAACTTTCTAGCATGGTACAGGGAGCCCACTCTCTTTGCAGCGGCCTTGGCAATGATCACGATGTATCTATTCCAATTCATGTTTCCTCCAACGTATGTTTCTCGCTGTCGTCCTCTGCTTATTCTACCCATTATCTTCCCCGTCAAACTAATCTGTTCTTTTCTGCTTTTTCTGTAGACATGGCCCATAAATCTCATTTGTCTTTTTCATAATGTTCTTATTAGAAACCTTTCTGTTTGCCATTTTTAATACATCTTGGTTTGTTTTCTTTTCTGTTCAGGATATCTTTAAAATTCTTCTCATGAACCAAGTTCCAGTTAACTCTAGTCTCTTCCTTGTACTGTTGGTGATTGATCAACACTCACAACCGTATAATTGAACAGACCATACATATGTTCAGAGTATTCTGAATTAGGTGTCACCAAATAAAAGATTATATATATATATATATATATATGATTAAAACTGCTACAACCATAACCCTAACTATGTTTGAATATGTACATATATATATATATATATATATTTGAAAATCTGGGTGGTTATTTTTGTGTATATCCGTTAGAAGTGTTGAGTGAAATTTGAAGAATAAAACATGTATAAATACATTTGAAGCCAAAACTGCAACACAAATTTTTTTTCTTTTTATAAAATAAACGGATGTTTATTTTTAAAGAAATATATTTCGGAGTAAGACTCCTTTATCAATCTTTTTTTTTTTTTTTTCTCTTCTTCCACGACATGATGTAGTGGGAGATAGTTCGATGAAGAGTCCACGTGATGTTGTTAACTGCGGGGTTTTTGTGAAGCCGGATAGGTGACGCGTGGTCGCGTATTTTGAAAATCTGGGTGGTTATTTTTTGTGTATATCCGTTAGAAGTGTTGAGTGAATTTTAAATAAAATAGGCGGAAGTTTCTCAAGAGCTCTTTCGGCTATCATCTCATCAGGAGAAAATTGATAGCGTAAAAAATAATATGTCAAAACTTTAAAGAGTTCAAATGGGGAACTATTGAATGTGCCAAAAGTACGGGGACAACTAAAATTAAGTGTATTAACGTTTAAAAGCGATTAAAATATTGGCACAATGAGGGAGAAAAAAAAAAACGGGAGAAAAGATTCAAAGTTCCCCAAATAGAAACAATGCGTTTACTGTTTCCTTTTGCCGGCACGCGGAAGGTTTACGCACAACAATAGAGACAGACTCCAAAATCTTTAAATGGTTTCTGGAGTCTGCTCTATGTAGCACCTCGGACCATTCTATTTTATATCTATCGGCACAGCACGGGTTGTCAACCAAATGCTGACCAATAGCAGAGTCCAAGGCTGCAGAAGGAGAGAGACTACCAGACCCCATCCTCCCTTGTCTGATCTTTGATGGAACATGCTGGTTTATACGAGTCAAAGGATGTTGCCCAACATAACCAGCATCACACTGGCATTTGAATTGATACACAATATTACTATTTTGGATGTAAGGCAAACTATCCTTGCGAAAAGAAGGAAAAGCAGGTCTCGTAGTATATACCAAACGCAAGGACACAGAATAAAAGCAGTCATAAATACTTCTGCGAATCTGTTTGGAAAGTCTGTTACTCTTTTCCCCAATCCACGGTAATTTTAAATAAACCGGGCATTTCAAAGGTTCAAACTTTTAGGGGATTTAAAATCCGAAACCTTTTTGAAAATGCAGTCATCAATAAGGTCAACAGGATAACCATTATTGAAGAATATTTCTCTGATCTTATTGAGTTCGGTGTCTAATCTGTTAGGTGAACAAATCATGAGGGCTCTATGTACCAAAGTATTAATTAAGCCGACCGTACGTGATTTTGGTACAAAGGACAACCAGTTCACATATAGGCCAGTAAATGTCGGCTTTCTATAAATTGTAGTGAAAAAGCCCCCCCCTCCCTGAACGTTCAACAAGAACATCCAAGAAGGGAAGCGAATTGTCCTTCTCACTTTCCATAGTGAAGTTTAAAGCCTCATGCAAAGAATTCAACCTATCAAAAAATATCGACACTTCTCCTTGCGATGGAAAAATAGCAAAAGTATCGTCAACATATCTGAAATATGTAGTGGGTTTTGTTATAGAGTTGAACAGAACGGATTCATAGTATCCGACAAAAATATCCGCTAAAGTTGGGGGACAACGGACTCCCCATTGAAATATGCGTTTACCTTAGAGGTGGTACATAGAGCGAACTCCAGAAACCATTTAAAGATTTTGGAGTCTGTCTTTATTGCGGTGCGTAAACCTTCCGCGTGCCGGCAAAAGGAAACAGTAAACGCATTGTTTCTCTTTGGGGAACTTTGAATCTTTTCTCCCCCCCCTCGTGCCAATATTTTAATCGTTTTTAAACGTTAATAAACTTAATTTTAGTTGTCCCCGGACTTTTGGCACCTTCAATAGTTCCCCATTAGAACTCTTTAAAATTTCAACATAATATTTTTTATGCTAGCGATTTTCTCCTGATGAGATGACAGCCGAAAGAGCTCGAGAAACTTCTGCCTATTTTATTTAAGACATACAGTGTTTACCGATGTATTGGAAAATTCAAAATGGCAGCCGACTCTCTCTTTGAGGCGGTAAGTTTGGGAAAATGAGTTAAAAAAAAAAAAAAAACAGACAATACTGTTAGAAACTCACTCAATGTTACCGTGACATGGGTTGATATATAATCGGCGTATTTTTAACATTATTTGGGCTGTTTTTTTATTTATAACTCCTTTTCCCAAACTTACCATCTCCGAGAGAGAGTCGGCTGCCAGTTTGAATTTTCCAATACATCGGTAAACACTGTATGTTTTTCGAGCTGAATAAACATGTTACATTAAATAAAAGCACTAAAAACATATTCAGTTGGGTGGAAAAGTAACTTATCTTGCCTTTGATAACATTTATTTGTTATATATTTGTTTTTTGACAACTTTTTCGAGTCTGTGTGTACAGTAAAACAAACCCAGGGTTTCTTTTGTTATCCATTTCTTGTGCCATTTCTTTTGTTGTCCATTTCTTGTGCCATTTCTTTTGTTGTCCATTTCTTGTGCCATTTCTTTTGTTGTCCATTTCTTGTGCCATTTCTTTTGTTATCCATTTCTTGTGCCATTTCTTTTGTTATCCATTTCTTGTGCCATTTCTTTTGTTGTCCATTTCTTGTGCCATTTCTTTTGTTGTCCATTTCTTGTGCCATTTCTTTTGTTATCCATTTCTTGTGCCATTTCTTTTGTTATCCATTTCTTGTGCCATTTCTTTTGTTGTCCATTTCTTGTGCCATTTCTTTTGTTGTCCATTTCTTGTGCCATTTCTTTTGTTATCCATTTCTTGTGCCATTTCTTTTGTTGTCCATTTCTTGTGCCTTTTCTTAAGTTTTAGAGGGAGGTTCTCTTCTATCACTTCCTTGATGCGATTCTTCAGCATTTCCCATCGACTTTCTACATCGGTGATGTGTCTCCAAGGCCAAAAATCTGTTAAGGAAAGTTTTTCAGTGGCACTTAAGGTGCACTCTCTGTCTTTAACAGTATAAATTTAATAATCAAAAAAAGAAAAGAAAAGGTGCTTATGCACTTGTGTCATCGTGCTTTTTTTAACGTATTTTTTAGAGATTAATTTAAGTTTTACAATATCTTTTTTTTTTTTTTTTTTTTCAGATTAGGTCAACCTCCACAATTTTCTTTTAAAGGTTTTCGACTATGCTGAATACGAAAATCGCATTGAAATTTTGCAGAAATAAGTAGTTATCGAGATATAAAAAGTTGTATTATGCATTGTATTCTTTGGCGGACATCTTATTTACGCGCGTGCCATAAACAAATCTACTCATCTATGACCGACACTACTGCACGCGAGTAAAAAAGATGGCCGCCAAAGAATACAATGCATAACACAACTTTTTATATCTCGATAACTACTTATTTTTGCAAAATTTCCATGCGATTTTCGTATTCAGCATAGTCGAAAACCTACAAAGTTGTCATTTAAAAGAAAATTGTGGAGGTGGACGGACCTTCTAATCTGAAAATTTACCTATCTTTTTATTAAATTATTAGGTGAAAATACAGGATAATTACAAGACATCCTCCCCATATTAAGAATGGCCTTCTAAATAATAAGCATCAGTTTTTCATCATTTTTGTTGGTACTTATATGCACTTATGTTACCGTGTTGAAATAACGTTATTTAGAAAGCCGTTCTTAACATGGGGGAGCGTGTTTTGTACTTATTCTGTACTTTCATCTAACAATTAAAAAAAAAGATATCGTAAAACTTCAATTTAACTTGAAAATACTATTTTTTTTTTTAAATATATAGCACGGTATCATAAGTGCATAAGTATTATTTTGTTTATTAAATTGTTCGGTGAAAGTACACTATGGTTACAGGGGGGAAAAGGTCTCCTGAGCATTTTGCAGTAACGGTAACAAAAGAAAAAGTGTTAAAAAAAACAACAAACAAACAAACAAAAAAAAATGGGTAAAACTATACAAACACCGTGACAGCGAATTAACACTAACCCCAACCCTAACCCTAAACCCTAACCCTAATCCTAACCCTAACGCTGTCACGGTGTTTGTATAATAATACCAAAAAATGTTACCAAAGGCAAAAGTCTTTTACCTGGGTAAGTTTTTGTTTGTTTTTTAAATTTATTTAAAAGCGTTTACTAAATTTGAAGCACAAGTGTCGAATTGTAACTTAGAACAAGAAAAAATGGCTGACATGAGATGGTCATCTGAGGAGTCTCGATAATCGCTTAAAAATTAACCAAATACGAGTAGCCACCCAATAATTGTTATCGTGCTATTAACTTCTCTTTGGTAACATCTTTTATATATATTTGTTTTTAATCACTTTTTCGTTTTGTCGTCTCTATTGAAAAATACGAAGCCTTCTTCTCCATGTTAAGAATGGCTTTCTAAATATTTCAGCTTGGTCCGTAAACTGCACAAGTACTAGATCTTTTAGGTCCAACTCCGGATGGGAGTTGCGAAATTCGAGAAGAAGGTTCCAGCATTGTTCTTAAAAATGTAGCTGAAGAAAGTCGGAGGTTACATCGGCCGAAACGTTATGGGATATTATTATTAATGAAAACACTAGTAGTCGGAGAAATAAACTAGAACCGAATAATAGAAAGGGCTTCTTTTTTTTTTCAAAGTGACAATACATTTTAAAAAAAAAAATACACAACGAGAAATATTTATAAGTCGAATTCAATAAATATAATTGTTTTATTAATTGTTATTTAAAAAAAAAATAATATTTTTTTAATTTATTATCTTTTACGGTGGAAATCATGAAACTATAGTTTTCGCTTTGCTTCCGGTTGAATGGTCATAAATAATCGAAATATTTACCTTATTCAACCAAGAAGGGGGTAGAACGAAAAATGAGTTCCTTACCTTTCTTTTGGACGTATAAATTTTCCGGATTTGTCTGGTAATCAAACCAAAAACACGGCCATAATTTCTATAATTTTGTCCGCAAAGGGAGAAAAAGTTCAACTTTCCGCCATTTTGAATCGTTCCCAGAATTCCTCGCTCGGTTAATGTATCGACCAATCAAAACGAAGCTTCGCTAAAAACAAGGGAAGATAACTCAGGTTCATAATTTTCCAGTTAAAGACAGAGAACAATTTTCTTTAATCATCATAATTCTTTAACAATTGCAGGGATGGTTCCTACTTCAGTCGCGTAAATTATTTACGTGCTTTAATTAGAAATTGAATCTCAGAAATATCTTTCTGATGTACGTACACATCATGGAACAAAAATGCCACATTCCAAAACTCACATGAATTGATTGTATTTTTTTTTTAGACAAATTTTTACAAGCGTGCACATATTATTGGCATTGTGCGTACAACAATGGCCACCACTTATAACACAAGGAATAACATTGCTTAATATCCAGAAAGCTTCTTATTTATGGAAATTTTTAAATACGATATTCGTTTTCAGCATACCCGAAAATTATTATGAGTCGTCATTTTAAAGGAAAATATTAAGGTGGAAACCAAGTAAAAATTTACCTTTTTTTTTTAATATCGAAAATCACTTTTTACGATTTTTAGCGCTTTTAATAGGAAATTTTAGCTATTATAAGAATGATTTTGATCTTGATAATTCGAATTGAGTTGTCTTCCCCTTATTTATAAAACGTGGAGGATCAACACATACCGTCTACCTTTGTCATAAAATTTGATTTTCTTTGTTAAAAAACAAAAATTTGACTAATTTTACATGATTCTGGAATATGCCATCTTTGTTCTGTGATGGGTCTTTGGAACTAATTTTACCCTGAAAAAAATGTTCAATTCTCACATGTGAGAATGCAGTGATGATTCTATGGATAAGTTATGACCCTAAAATATGGTGACAGCTTTTTTGAGAAGGAACACGGCAGATGTATATAATATTTAGAGCAATTTTACTGGTAGAGGTCTTAATATTCGAAGAATATCATCTCTTTATCAAAAGAAAAGGGACCAAAGAATGTCCTTAAGAAAAGAAAAACATTGAAATATCCATCCCATCCCGATTATATCAAACAGTAAGTTCATATTTACTAATTTGTATTGTGATTATCTTAAAAAAAATAAATGGATATAGAAAATAACAAAACATAAGACTGTAGCAGCCGAAACTTGCTACAATCACAGGCAGGAGCTAATTCTCATGGCTCAAGATTTGAAATCCATTTTTTCCCTGGCTTGTCCAATCACAAGCCAGCTCTCAAAATGAAACTCCATTACGTTGTCTCTTATTCTATAAGACCTTCTTTCGTTTGTCCATTTTTGTTCATACGTCACGTCAATATAATATCCAGTTCCCATCATTGCTATAGCCTTCTTATACTTTTCAATATCGATTTACCAGCAATGCTTCAAGCAAATTATCTTTCTCTATTTAGTCCAAAACAATTCATTTGGATTTACAAAAACAAATGACTATGATTGAAACATTTTATGGCTGTAAAAAAGTGCACCAAAAAGGCTCTGGACGATGGATGATCCTCTTAATGTGCAAGCTTTAGAGCAAATGTCACATAGACCACTACACAATTCAAGTCATTACCTTTCTAACAAGCCTTCATTTGTTAAATTCTGATCAATAGTCGCTGAGATTTGGAACTTATAAACGGCCTTTTACTTTTCTAAGCTTAATCTTAACCATATTACTTTTCATGCTTGCATTTTTCTATCTATGTAATATATATATGGATATATCTACACTCATATAAAAAAAAGAAGCCTTATACACTGTGGAATGAACTTTATGCATTAAAACCAAAGAGGGGAGATATAACATATGAGAAATATTTGGAATCAAGTCTCCCTTCATTTTTTTTTTTTTGCTTGGTTGTCTGCTCTGTTGCCTTCCCAGGTCACTAATATGTAGGTGTAGATATACCAAGCGGATGATAAAACACTTCAACACCTTTCCGACAACTTCTGTAGCTGCGCTGGCTCTGGCCATATTGGCTTGACTGTCTGTTGGACTTTGAGAAGGAGACCTTGGTAACTGGGCAAACTTAGGTCTCCTTACTACCCGCCCATGACTGCATCTAGAGAGGCAACTCCAGCTTCGACTTTATAGCCATAGCAGCCATTGCAGTGCACCAAACTAGATACAGAACGCAATTGTCTCATTAGACAGAGGGTCGCCATCATCATCAATTTCATAAATATAAAATTGAATTGTTACTTTATGCAACTAGCAGGTTAACCCGACGTTGCTCGGATTGAATGAAGATCATTGCTATTTACTTTTTCAATATGCTCATAACACTGTATTACTTTTTTTGTTGTTTCTGCATCCCTCTTCTCATTTGGCATCCTAATGTAATCAGATGGAAATGAAATGTTGTCATATACTTATATCATTAAAATCGGATATATATATATATATATATATATATATATATATATATATATATATATATATATATATATGAACAAATGATTGATAAAACATGTTAAAAAAACATCTTGAAAAAGAGTTAAAAACATATTTAATTTTAAAAAGGAAGCACAAGATAAGCGGATAGTCCTTAATCCGCGGAGTTTCGAAGAAATACTCTCCTTCTCATCAGAGGGCAGGAATTAGCAAAATGCTGGATCGGATTTTGCATGTAAAAGTATTTAATGAAACCACAAGTAAGTCACAGATCTTACTTGGTTAAAAAAAGGGTGAGGTAAGGGGAATAAAATGTAAAAGAAAAAATGATAAAAAGATTTCACATGAATGGATAGTCCGGTGAAGGCTAAAAAATTCAAGAATGGTAAAATCCGAACACGGTCGAATTAAAAACTTCAAATCCAACAGATAAGTTCCAAAGGAATCGCATAACTGGAAGATGGTCCAAAATGATCCAAAAGGCAGAATTCCTTGGAAAAAAATCACAAATGGAATGAGTTCAAAATCATTAAAAGAAAAGTTCAAATGTGCACAGAAAAAGCACTGGAGAGAATATTTAAAACACGTCTGCCAAGGCCGGAAGAATCAAGTAAATTAAGGTTTAAAAAAAAAAACAAAAGAAAACCGGAAAAACGGTGAAAGTTTAAATTTGAAAAAGCAAGGCCAAATGACCCAGACAAAAAGCGTGAAATTTAGCGTTAATAATTAGGTCAACGTATTTACGCACGTGAAAGTTCCAGAATGAAATTAAGAAACACGAGTCAGTGAAACAGGTAAATGGCTAAGTTTATGAAATGGAGCGTCTATTATATTAAGAAGAGTAAAAAAAGTGAATAAGTAAATAAAAAAGTTTAAGTTTACCATTTTGATTACCTTGATAAACTTATTGTAATTTTTATTTCTTATATATATATATATACATATATATATATATATATATATATATATATATATATATATATATATATATATATATATATATATATATATAAAAGTGAGAAGACACAGATTAAAATCCGAGGAAAATCCTTATAGATATTACTAGAGGTAACACTTTCAGGGTGATCCTAGCCAAAAAGAAAAAGCTCAATGTTTAAGAATAGAACAATATATAAATTTAGTTGTTAAATTTAAATTCTGAAAATCAAAATATAGACACATATATTCGAGTTAAGAATTTATTATTTGACAAAAGGAATATATAGAAGGGGTTATGTTAATTTTCTTTAATCCATGGATTTTCAATAATGGCTCATATCATCAGAGGAAATGAAATGCGGTTAGCAAAATGTTCAGCTGTGAAAAGGCACTTATTTTGCTTTTCAGCGCAAATATTGAAAATAGTTTTTTGGGTGGTGAATGATAGTTATATGAAAATAATTATTGGAAAAGGTAATTTCATACAACCTGGGCAGTCCATTATCAGAAGGAGTATAATGTCCTCCGGGGTAATTTCCAAGTAGGCAGAATATTGGTCCAAGGGAAAAGGCAGTAATCCCATATAACAAAATGCGTGGTTACTCCTTATTGATATTCTGAAAGGTATACGGGGCGGCCATATTCGTTGGTGTGTTGAATGCGTTTTGGTATATTGAAAATCCATGGATTAAGGAAATTAAAATAACCCCTTCTATATATTTCTTTTATCAAACAATAAATTCTTAACTCGAATATATGTGTCTATATTTTGATTTTCAGAATTTAAATTTAACAACTACATTTATATATATATGATGATGATTGATGATTGCAACATCTTGTCAGACGAATCCCACTCCCTCACGCACTGAAAGTCCATGAGCCGAAAATGACTTTAGGCCTGCCATCAAAATTCACACGCTCAAACAGACATGACACTGAAGACGGTCATTAGTATACATACATATATATACATGCACACATACATACATATATACACATACATACACATACACACATACATATAACACACATATATGCATACATACATACACAATACATAATACACATACATATACATACATAAACATACACAAGACGGTCAATGGCATACATACATACATACATACATACATATATATATATATATATATATATAAATGCAAATATACATATATACACATACACACATACATATCTGTAAACATGCCCACATATACATGCACAATGCATAATACACATACATACATATACATACACCCGCATACATACACATGTACATACATATAAATACACACACACATATACAAATACATACACACATATACATACATATACACATATGTACACTTATGCACATTTATATATATACATACACTTACCTACATACACATACACGTACATGAATATGCACTCATATACAAACATGCACATACGTACAGACACATATGCATGCATACATATACATACATACGCACATGCATATATACATATACACACACACATGCATATATGCACATACACACACATGCATATATACACATACATACAAACAATATATATACATATATACATACACACACATACATATATACATACATATATACATATACATATAGATATACACACATATACATACACCTGTAACTGAACATACATACACCTATACATACATATATACGTATAATGATGGCAGATCAATTATTACATGCTTCCAGCATTTCAGGCCTACACACGTCACAACTTTTCCATGGCTGAGGAAGTATCTATACACAGATGATGTTAAAGAGTTTTAGCTTTGTACGACAGCTAAATCTCTCTCTCGGTTCAAAATGTTGAGATCCAGCAATAAGCAAGAGCAAGATAGCAAGCAACAAGTCAAACTGCAGACCAGCTTAATGCTGGTACTAGTCTCCCGCTTTATCTTTGTTTTTGTTTTTTTTTAAATCTAAGATTTGCTTCTTCTAGAGGGGTTGCCTTCACCGCGGCTTACGGGAGCCCTCTTCACCCCACATACACATGACAATAAACACATGCGTACATACAGATGTACGCCAACATATGCTTGCATGTGCACACACATGCAACCATAATCACGTAGAGGCACACAAATATGCACATACATACATATGCCTATGCATACGTACACACACATATACATGTTGACTATGTTAAGTTTGGGAAAATGAGTTCAAACTAAAAAATTATACAAAATAATGTTAGAAATTCACTCAATATATATCAGCCTAGGTCACAGTAACATATATTGGGTGAATTTCTGGCAGTATTTTGTATAATTTTTTTTAGTTTTAACTCATTTTACCAAACGCCACCATTTGTCTTTTTCAAATATATCGGTAAACACTGAATGATTTTTGAACCGAATAAACATTTTACATTAAATAAAAACACTAAAAACTTATCCAGTTAGGTAGCAAAGTAACTTATCTTGCCTTTGATAACATTTATTTGTTATATATTTGTTTTTTTGACAACTTTTTCGAATTCATGTGTATAGTAAAACAAACCCCTTATTTTCTTTAATAATTACAAGAAAACTTCTCAACCACTGACTGATATGGCTAATGCCTTAAAATACTCACAGGGTTAACATTCATAGACAACATGAATTGGAACAAATACATTGAGCCAGTTGCCAACTCACACCTGAGAGTATCCTGTATCTCTACAAGGGCATGGTTCGCCCATGCATGGTGTATTGTCGCCACATCTGCGCTGGTGCATCTACCACTAACCTCTCGCTCCTAGACAGGGTTAAAAAAAAATCGCTAACGTCATAGGTGCTGAACTATCGACTAAACTCCAACCTCTGTCCCATCACCAAAACGTGGTATCCTTGTGACTGTTTTACAAGTATTTCAATGGCAAGTGCTCTGACTGACTTCAAGCACTAGCACCCCCTTGAAGACAATACCCTCTATCACTAGCACCCCCTTGAAGACAATACCCTCTATCACTAGCACCCCCTTGAAGACAATACCCTCTATCACTAGCACCCCCTTGAAGACAATACCCTCTATCACTAGCATCCCCTTGAAGACAATACCCTCTATCACTAGCATCCCCTTGAAGACAATACCCTCTATCACTAGCACCCCCTTGAAGACAATACCCTCTATCACTAGCATCCCCTTGAAGACAATACCCTCTATCACTAGCACCCCCTTGAAGACAATACCCTCTATCACTAGCACCCCCTTGAAGACAATACCCTCTATCACTAGCACCCCCTTGAAGACAATACCCTCTATCACTAGCATCCCCTTGAAGAAAATACCCTCTATCACTAGCACCCCCTTGAAGACAATACCCTCTATCACTAGCACCCCCTTGAAGACAATACCCTCTATCACTAGCACCCCCTTGAAGACAATACCCTCGACAAACTCGGCAGGCAGCAAAATCCCACCCTTACACTGTAGAGATCCCTAGATTTTTTTATTTTTTTTATCACAATTTCACCCCAAACAAGGCACATTGCCACTTTGATGTAGGGGGCTACTATCAGGGACATAAGCTACAGGGGTACTATGTGGGGAGTTGGGCAGCAAGATGTCGGTGCACGTTACACTTGAACTTCTGCATGTCAGTACAGTTGAGGAAGCAGGAACTCGGAAAGGAATTTCAAAATCCAGCGGTTCTGGTGGAGAAACTACTGGAGTAGAAGGCTCTCTTACATCTAGGAATCTCAACTATGAAGAGGTGGGATTTTGCTGCTTGTCGGGTTTGTCGGGGGTATTTACGTCGAGGGGGGTACAAGTGCTTGCAGTTCGTCGAAGCATTCACCGTTAAAGTACTTGTAGAACAGGCAGAGGGATGCTACATTTCGTCGATGGGACAGAGGCTGAAGCTTAGATGACAGTTCAGGACCTATCAGATTGGCGACTCTCTTTTGAACCTTGTCTATGAGTGAGAGACTAGTAGTAGATGCACCGGCCCAAATATGACAACAATACTCCATACATGGGCGAATGGTGGCCTTATAGATGCCGTAAAGCTTCATTCAAATAGCTTTTTCCCTTGGACTGCTGCAATTTGAAATTCCCTCCCTGGCCCCTGATTCTCTGACTGTACTGACATGCAGAAATTCAAGTGTAATATGAACAGACATCTCACTGCCCAACTCCCTAAATAGTATCTCTGCAAATCTGGTCCCAAATAGTAGCTCCTCACGACTAAGTGGCTCTGTGCCTCGTTTGGGGTGAAAATGACAATAAATAATAAAAAAAATAAAATAAAAGAAGATAGAGATAGAAATAAATAGAAGAGATAATAGCTAGCTATTTAGTTATTTGCTTCCCCACTGAGCAAATTAGGCACAAGGCCGTTTTTTAGTGTGGGGAGGAAAAACCAGCTCCGCCAAGGGGGCACTCTGGCAGGGTCCAAAGTTAGCAATTGTCCGATATGAAGGGTTGCCCCCACATTGACCAGAACTGATTACTTCCTTTTCCGCTCCTGGCCCGCAGGCCAAAAACACCCTCTGCGCCTAGTCTCTATCTATCTATCTATCTATCTATCTATCTATCTAGATAGATAGATAGATAGATAGATAGATAGATAGAAAGAAACTGAGATAGATAAATAGCTAGCTGCTAGCTAGCTAGCTAGCTAGATAGCTAGATAAAGCTATAGATAGATAGAGATAGACAGAGAGACAAATTATTGACCAATCAGAACGAAGCTTTCTTCGAACTGAAGAATCGTCCAATCAAAATCGCGGAATGTAATCGTTCCTCTGTAAAGCCGCTCATGGCGACTGTAATGTCTCCTAACCGAACGTTTCTCCTTAAAACCCAAATATGTAAGTCATTTTACTTATATTTGATGAGTTTAACTCCCCGTTTTATTAACGAACCAACTGCACGGATCATCCCTTTTCAAGCAGGCGACATTATTTCCCCTTCAAATCGTTCATAACTATTTCTTTTCACCCTCGTTCTGTTTACGAAGCGAATGTGTTTTTGTTTTAAAAGGCGAACCCAGCAAATCATAACATTTTGATATTTTGCCTCATTCTCTCGGGTATTTTGACCGAAAATTATTATTTTTCTGTTTAATTTCTTTTAACTTTGGTTTCATTCTGCTTGTAAGATCTTAACGTGGTTATTTTAAAAAAACAAAACAAACAAACAAACAAAACCCAACACCCCCCAAAAATCAACTAAGACCATGGAGATTTATTTTTTTGGTTGATCCCAAAGTGAGGGATCGGTTTTTATATTATTTTATTTATTTATTTATTTTTTTGCTCCCCAAATAAATAAGAAAAACTGATTTATTTATTAAGAAACTTTATTATCCCTCCCCCAAAACGACACTTCTGCACTTATTGTACCGTGATAAAATAAGAAGGCTATTATTAGGAAAGCCATTCTTAACATAGGCAGAGAGGGTGTTTTTGTTAACTATTCTGTACTTTCACCTAACTATTTAATAATAATAAAAAAGATATGGCGCTAATGCACTTATTGATCCGCGCTATTTTTTCAAAATAGTATTTTCAAGTTTAATTAAAGTTTTATGATATCTCTTTTTCTGAAATAATGTTATTATTTAGAAAGCCGTTCTTAACATGGGGACGGGAGGGTGTTATGTACCTATTCTGTACTTTCACCTAACAATTGAATAAGAACAGGTATCATAAAACTTTAATTAAACTTAAAAAGACTATTAAAAAAAAAATAGCGCGGATCAGTAAGTGCATTAGCACCATTAAATTTATAAGCCACAGAAAAAAGTACAAAACACCCTCCCCATGTTAAGAATGGCTTTCTAAATAATAAAGTTATTTCAGCACGTTACGAGTACCAAAGATATAAACCTTGAATAAAATAATAAAAAAAAGGGTTTAATACAAACCCAACATTATGATTTAAGTGACCCCCCCCCACGTTAAAAGTCATTAAATAAACTTGAAAAAAAAATTTTTTTTTGGTACAAGTGCACTTATCGATCCATGCTGAAATAATATTTAGAAAGCCATTCTCAACATGAGGGGGAGGTTGTTTTGTAACTATTCTGTACTTTAACCTTATTTTAAATAATAAAAACATCATAAAACGGTGAAAGTGCACTGGGGGAGTGGGGGACCACCCGATGACTCTAAGAAGTTAATTACGGGTAGGTTGAAAATAAGAAAATGCCGGCACTTCTGCATGACAGTGACATATTAGCAACAGAGAAAGGGAAATGACATCTACTATCTATTATGTGAACCTCAAATATAAACAAGTGTTTAACGCAAAAATTATATAACCAAATAAATAATACAAAAAAATATGAAAATAGAAACATTTATTGAATAAAAAAAATGTATCAAAATTTTATTTTAATGTACTATAGATTTTTTTTTAATGTATCAGAATATAATTTTGTTTGTCGATGTAGCAAAATAGAATTTTAAAAACCTGAAACGTTTATAGAGGTTTATGAATTATTTTTTTGTTTACAGTTAGATTGTATAAACATATAAAAATATAATTTTTGTTTGTCAATGTAGCAAAATATAATTTTAATATTGAAGTTTTTACTTATAAAAATTTATAGAAATTTTTGATATTTTTTTACGACCTGCCCCCAACCACCCCATGTTAAGAACGGCTTTCAGAATATCCCCCCCCATATTAAGAACGGCTTTTGAGGTTGTGTGTGGGGGTGTTTATTCCGAAAGCCGTTCTTAACATGGAGAGGTTGGAATATTTATAATACGCTAGGGTCTGTCGTAAAAATTTACCAAATTTTTTTAGTATGAGTGATTTTTATTGAAACCTTTTTGGAATATAGTGTTTTTGGGTAAATTTTTATGACATGCCCCAGCATATTATAAACACCCCAACCTCTCCATATTAAGAACCGCTTTCAGAATAAACACCCCCAACCTCGAAAGCTGTTCTTAACATGTGGAGGTTGGGAGGGTGTTTATTCCGAAAGCCGTTCTTAACATGGGGTGGTTGGGGGTGTTTATACTACACTGGGACAGGTTGTAAAAAAGCCCCTCTTTTTGCACAGTTACAGGGGATAGAATTCCCTTATTTGTTTGAAACATCTCAAAGCAAATTGTCTTTGCACAAACTTTTACAAAAGTATGAGTTATCAACCCTTGTTCGACTGACACACGCCCGCTGTCGGGCGTTCTTGAAACTAAAATACATACATTCGCCTCTTGTCACTGCCATGCAGAAGTGCCAAAACTTTTGCAGGTTAGACAACCAGTGGACATTGACCGTCTTCGATTGGTCCCCCAGTAGCAGTGTCAGAATTTTGGCGGAATTTTCCACCCCCCCCAACAAAAAAACTGCGAATAAAATATAAAAAACTCGTAATTTCTATTTTTAAAGTGGGTTGTTTATTTTCTTTATGGAATATACTTCCAAAATAAACTATTTAATTTGTTTCAAACATAATAAAAATATTATTTTTTATTTGTTAAAAGACCGTGTAGACAAAATGTCCGCGTATTCAATCACCGCGAGCGGATATTTTGTCAACACGGTTTTTTTAACAAATAAGAAATAATATTTTTATTATGTTTGAAACAAATTAAATAGTTTATTTTGGAAGTATATTCCATAAAGAAAATAAACAACCCATTTTAAAAACAGAAATTACAAGTTTTTTATATTTTATTCACAGTTTTGTCTTAGGGGTGTCAAATTTGCAATGGTGATTTTTTTTTTTTTTTTTTCCCAAAGATTCTGACGCTGCTAGTCCCCCAGTGCACTTTCACCCATGAAATTTTAATTAAACTTGAAAATACAATTTAAAAAAATAGCGCAGATCAATAAGTGCACTAGCACCAAATTTTTTTTCTGCTAATATGAAAGTTAAATCTGTTATCGTTAACAATTTTACGGCAGGGGGAAAGCTCGTTCAGGTCCGCCTGAATATAACATTCAAATGTGGTGCAGAGAAATAGTTTCCACGATATGAAGAAGTTACTTTCTCAAAAAGTGAGGATCACTTTTCTATATAAATTTAATATAAAATGAGCACCCACTTTCTGGCCACCTAGTGATAATTTTTTTTGTTTTTTTGGTGTTTGGTCGACCTGAAAGTTTTTTTTTTTTTTTTTTTTCGTAAATTTTTACTTGATTTCCACCTTAACAATCATCTTTTTAAAAATGACGACTTTTACAGGGTTTCGGGTATGCTGAAAACGAATATCGCATTTATATTTGCTGCAAACAAGTAGTTTTCTGGATATTAAACGATTTTTCCACCTTAATAATCACTTTTATACAATGACGACTTTCATAGGTTTTCAAGTATGCTGAAAACGAATAATGCATTTATATTTGCCACAAACAAGTAGTTTTCCGGATATTAAGCAATGTAATTCCTTATGTTATCAGTGGTGGCCATTTGTGTATGCACAAGCATGTGCATATTTTTGAATAAGTATTTTGTTTGGTTCTTTGTTTTATCTTTTTTTTTTGTTTTTTGGGCCCTCGCACACCACATCATTTACTATTCATTGCACATATATCCATTGGACGATTAAATTTTCATATCCAAGACTTTTTTCATAAATCCTTTTTAAAAAAAGTATGTATTAGTGGTCTGGTAAGACCACAGAAGAAACTACCAAGCAAAAAAATCTTAAGCAAAATTCATCCCAAAGTAGCAAAACTGAAGCTAGCCTGCCAGGACACTATATATATACAAGTGTAAGCAAATTTGGGCATATTTTATTAGTTCGAAAATGTGGGTTCTTTTTTTACCAATTCTCATAAAATTTTAACCCTAGAATAGTATTATAATCTCCAAAGAGCCTGCAAATTTTCATGTAGTTTCGTCGCATAGATGTTTGGTTGGTCGGTTTTTGTTTTACGGCATATCAACCTTTTTCGGGTTATTTAATGCCGAATCTAGTTATTTTGAGGAACGATTTTTAATGGAGTATATTTGTTGTTTAAGTCGGATTCTATTTAACCCATAGTTGGGACCCTTACAGGTACTACCACTCCGGGTCAGAGTGGACCTGGGAGCAATGGCAGTTAAAGGGTGGCTCCACACGGTGTATAAGGCTTATTTGATACTGGAGATATTCATAATCGTACTCTATTTCCAAAAGAGGAGAGATATAACATATGAGAAATATTTGGAATCACGTCTCCCTTTGCTGTTATTGTAGATCATTTCAAGCCATAACAGTAAGTTTTAGTCTCCTCCATCAAGACCAGAATGTTTGGGGAAATATCTGTGTGTGTGGGTGCGCGCGCGATTGTGCATATACATTTGTCTTTGGAAAAATTAATTGTAAAAGTGATATTCTCCTGAAAGTTCAATTCTCGGTGTGGGCGATCGAAAAATACGATTACGAATTACTTAGGACTTCTATCTAGTCATGATTGGTGAAACAAGAGGACGCTACTCTTGAGAAGTAGATAAAGGGTTCTGTTCGAAATTATGTCCGAATTCCCAAGTTCGACAGAAACAATCTCAAGTTCAACAAAATACACCTGGATAAAGTTGGAGGTTACATCAGCTGAAACGTTGTAAAAGTCTCTTAGTTCACCATGTTGTTCACAAAGCACTACAGTGTTGACACGTGCTTAAATCTTTCATGTCACCACGTGACCACACGTCCATCTCGTGCTGGCACTCTCACTGTTTTGTGTCTTTTTTCTCTCCACTTTTTCTTTCCCTTTGATGCCACCATTGTTACATCACGTCCCACTCCGGCTTGGTCATTTGCATACGTGTCATATGGCTGCTGCTGTTAACATGCATTAGCGACTCTGTTACACTAAGTACCCTGAATCCAGTGGAAAGTGCTCGACCATTTGAGAATGAGGTAGGGGCGATCAGAAGTTTCTTTGACTAAATAGGGCAACAAAACTGACCTATCCATCTGCGAATGTGGAAAAGAGTACGATACAATGCAGCATTGCCTTGTTTGTCCCTTACCCAACCTGACCAATTTGAACACCGTTCAACAAGCAAGCCGATTAGGCAATGCATAGTTTTCTTGCTGGTTTGCATTAAATTTTAAATTGTCATCCTTGCAGAAAAAAAGACGGTGTTAATAAAAAGAAGAGAAAACCTTAAAAATCTGATTTATAAAACTCACTCTGTCTGTCTGCCTTAACATTTTCAAACTCTACCTCTTTCGAAACTAAAAGTTGTAGAGTGGCGTTAATGGCCTCAAATGATTGGACTTTTATGGACTGTTCTTGGGTCTGTAACCAGGTAACATAGTTTTTAAGGGGTCAAAAAGGGGTCAAAAGTGAAAAAAAATCGTTATACATTTTGTACATTCATCTTTTTATTCGGTTCATAAGTGGAGAGCACATACAGCGCCTGGTATTCCCAAATGGTCACCCATTTTAGTACTGACTAGACTCAACGTTGCTTAACTTCAGTGATCTAGTGGGAACCGATGTATCAACATGATTATGTCGTATCGATACTCCTATAAATGTGTTGTTTTTTTTTGTGTATTGATAGCCCTTTTTTCTATTTATTTAAACAGAAAATACAACTTTGTTATATATGGGTCTCGTGGAATTGCATTCATCGGCAAAAGATCTAGCTAATTTGCATATTCTTTTAAACATTCATTTTGATTAATTCACTATTAGTTTTTTCGGGTTTTCTCATGGTATGATCATCTTTAGTTAACTATTACGTGTAATTATATTCATGCAGATATTCTACACAGATTATACTTGTGTAATATTTGCGTAAAAAGCTTATAGTAAACACAAACCTCTTTCTATATATATATATATATATATATATATACATATATATATGTTTAACAGATTTTGTCTACCAACATGAAACTTAATATATAGGATATTCTAACCCATGCAAAACTTTATATTTGGGTTTTAACCGAGGGAAAATCTGTGCAAAAGTGTGAAACTTAAAAAATGTAATTTGCCAGGTGAAGGTCGAATGACGGCATTACGAATATGCATGGGTAATGTAATAGCTATTAGTTCATGTTTTAATTTTTAGCCTTGCAGCAAGCATGTCTTCATAGCTCAGGCATTAACGTCAAAGGAAAAAGTAAATCATAAAGTCAACGTTTTGATTTCAATTCTCGGTGGTGGCACATAAGTTTTTTTAAAAATACTTTTTTAATCATTACTATATATTACATATATAAATTCTTTTAACTTTCTTGAAGTTTTACATTTGGATTTTACTGTCACTGGATTTTTTATCTTCCACCAGACTATCCATTCATGTGTAATCACCTTTTTCTTTACCATATTCCCTCTGCTGAACTTATTTTGTTTTCAAGTAAGATCTTTGACTTACTTGTTGTTTCATCAAATACTTTTGCATGCAAAATCCGATCCCCGCATTTTGCTAATTCCTACCCTCTGATGAGAAGGAAAGTATTTCTTTGAAACTCCGCGGATTAAGGACTATCCACTTATCTAGTGTTTCCTTTTCAGATTAAATATGTTTTTAACTCCTTTCAAAGTGTTTTTTAACATATTTCAGTAACTGTTTGCTCACACACACACACACACATATATATATATATATATATAATGTGTATGTATGTAAATATATATGCCTTGTTGGTGCCTGTTCCTAAACCAGAAGATACATTTATTTCGCTTTCATAGCATTTTATTCAAATGCTTATGTAGTATATCCTGCACGTTTCATTGAATACAAGGCTTCTACGATCTCTTTCAGACAACGTCGGCTTTCTTACACAATTTTGTTTAGAAAAGGATGTTTTCCTTTCCTTTTCATCGGCTATGATGACCTTTGAAAGAGTTTCTTGATATGGCCACCATCACAGCTTCTTTCGTTGCAAAAGCACCTGTCGTCCGGGCACCAGAAATCTGCCTTCTTTACAAATCTGATAGATTTGTCATTTTAATTTTTCTTACAAATATGCACTGTCTGAAATAAAAAAAAAAAAAATAAATAAATTTCATCAATAAATTAACGTTAAAAAAAAATGAAACCAAAATTTTGGTATTGTTTTTCAATTTTTATACGTGTTTAAAAATTGTAAAATTCATTGTATTGTGTGTATTTTGGGGATTATGTTGATCGACACATAAATTTACTTATTTTTCAAAAGTTTATTGTTCCTATTGATATAGCAGCGTGCGTATGAATGTGTGTGAAAATATCAGCAGAAGCTTATGATAGCTGGCTTGCGATGGTATTAGCAGCAGTAGCAGAAAAAAAGTACATATGCAAATTAGGAAGAGTGTGCGACAAGTAAAAGAGAAAACGGCACCACGTGGGTGTGATCGAAAAAGATGGACGTATAAAGTCGAAAGTGAGAAATGACTGTTTATGGCCGGTGTGTGTTGGAGTAGAAAGAAAAACACGGCACAGGTGAGGTGGACATGTGGCCCTGCAGAGAGAGAGAGAGAGAGAGAGACTTTTAAGCTGGTGTTGAGATGGCAGTTTTGTTAATCTCACGGCAGACGAAATGAACAGTTAGAAAAACAAGAAGCAGGCATTGTTTGGAAAGTAACGATAATAAAAGCCTTTTGCACCACTTTAAAAAAAAACCCAAAAAACGCCAACCCGGATTTTTATTTATTTTCAGTTTTATTTTTATGAATTACTAAAGTAAAGTCTAACACCACGTAATGTTACAGGGTTCGCACAGACTTGAAAAGTCCTAGAATTTTGACTTTTGCCTTAAAAAGGCCTTATTTCTATTAACGTGAAAAATTCTTGAAACTATGAAAAGGTCTTGAAAATCGTATTCTTTATGTCCAGTAAAAATTTGTCAAAATATTAAAAATAAAATTGAAATAAATGCTATTAAATTATTTATTTTAAGTATTAATAAACATACTTTTTACTTGTTAAAATATTTTTTTAAGACATTGAAAATAAAATCGAAATGCATTATTCTGAAATGGCATGGTATTGTGGATACAAGATTTATGTCCCTTTTATCACAAAACTATCTCAGGTAGTTTTGTGATAATGGGATGTAACTTCATTTTTTCAATCTGGTTGACTCAGTTTTAAATCATCACAAATTTTTTTTTTTTTCACGTTTTTTTTTTGGGAGAGGGGAATGTTTAAATCTCCCTCTATTGTTTTGCTTTCATTTATAATTTAATTTTTTTGAATGGGGTAGGGATAGTGGTGGCTGCCATAAATAAGAATGACCCCCTCCCACCTAAAAAGAAAAAAGCTTTCCTTCTGTGGATGGGACTTTCCAATGACAAATTCCTCTTTTTTACCACTTTTTCGAATCGCTGTCAATTGTAAAACAAACCCCAAACTTTGTTTTAAAAACTTGAAATTTGTCTGTAGAAGGCCTTGAAAAACTTTGAAAATTCCTTGAAAAATTGCAATTGAAAATCTGTACTAACGGACAAGAAAGTTATTGCAGTTTTTAACTTTTAAATTCAGATGAATATATCTCGGCTCTTTCCAGTTTTATTTTTTTAATGTTTAAAATCTTTTTTTTTTTTTTTTTTTTTTTTTCAGGATGGAAGTATTCGATGCGGGTTAGGTGACAGGAGGGACATACGATTGGAAGTTTTCGAAATGGATAAATGCAAAGACCCTTTTTTAAACAGTGTGCGCAAGGCTGGTTCCCCTGCACGTTGTTGGTGACTACCCCCCCGGACACTGAATGGGGTTCTGTTTCCAAATTGTCTTTTGGGACCCTTCTTTTAGCGCATCTACTCACCCACTGTTCATTGCCGATTGCGATTCATCGCCTCCCTTCCAGACCTGCTCCAAAAACCAACCCTTAATTATTCGTCTTTTAATATCATCACCATCAAAACCCTTCCCCATACACAATCATCCTAGCCTATCATCAACGACTTCTCATCGCAAACAACTACGTCTATTTAATACGAAACTCTACTCGTCCAATCTTGCAACGTTCATAAAATCAGGTGCTTTTTCACCCTTCGTTACCACTTCCGATATCAAACCCCTAATCATCTCCCCTATCTTTGTACAGGTGTACGTGTTTATCTTCATCGTTCTCGTAGTCGCTCACCATGGCAACAGGACGATGGCTGATTACATCGCAGCTGATACCTTTCTCTGCCCAACGGAAGCGTCTCTCCTTCCAGATACTTGTATCATTTCTCGTTCTCTTAGTGTACCAGACATTGCAACCCTCGTCTGGCGAACCTGCTGAAGACGTCAAAGATAAAGCATTCCCTCACATCCACTGTAATATGTCAGATAACTCCAACCACCATCGGCTCAAAATGGACTTTAGTACATCGACGTTGGAAAATGGTGAGTAAATTTTCATGTATTAAATTTGGGTTTTTAACCAAATTTCTCTCCTTTCATCATAGGCCCTGTCGGTGGGGCATTAGAATACGCCGACTGCTCCCCCCCCCCTGCAGAGGGTAAAAGTCCCTCAATGGGGGTCCTGGATATGACCTTAAACTAATCGAGTGGTGAGGTCCCAGCTTGTGGGCTTTGGGGAGTGTGGAGCCACCCTTTAATTACCATTGCTCCCAGGTCCACTCTGACCCGGAGTTGTAGTACCTGTTCGGGTCCCAACTATGGGTTAAATAGAAACTGACTTGAAAACAACAAATATATTCTATTAAAAAATTTTTCTTAAAAATCTTTGGATTCGGCATTAAATAACCCAAAAAGGGTTGATATGTTGTAAACCAACCAACCAACCTTTGACCTCCATCATGCCCCAATTGAAATAAATGACTCTCATCTTTAGGAAGATCCATTTCATGACAAGCTTCTGAGGCTGACCTTCACTCCTGATCTGAAATGAAACACAAACTTCTGGGCTTGACCTTTACTCTTAATCTTTTTTTTTTTTTACATGCGGGTCACCGCTTATCAAGGCCCGAAAGCCACTCAGGGATAAGGGTTATTGCGTGTACAGTAATCAATGAGATAGTATTGTACTAATCATTAGTATTGGGGGTTTTGATAGAGTGTCTTACTTAAGGGGGCGGTTTGTCAGGAGTTTGTTTATGTTGGGCTTGAAGACGTCCAAGTTGTAGTCAGGTTGGAAACAGGCAAGCGGCAGAGAGTTCCACTGGCGTGCAGTTCTAAGAAAGAAGCTTTTCTCATGGAATCTACGTTTGGATTTAGGCACAGATAAAGAGTGGGGAAAATTCTTGACAGTAGTTTCAGCCAGACGGGTGTTTCTCGTGAAAGATTGGCGAGGGGAGACGAGGGATTAGAGCTCAGACGAGCACCTGCCATGGAAATAACGATAAAACAGAGACAGGCTCGCAATGTCTCTTCTGTGGGAGAGAGGTTGCAGGGAAGAGAAAAAGGCATCACCCACTAAACCACGAAGTCTATTTTGTACTCTGTCAAGGTAGGATAGGCTGTTTTTAGCAGCTCCTGCCCAGATGTGGCAGCGAAACACAAACTCTGGGCTTGACCTTTACTCTTGATCTGAGATGGAACACGTACATCAAATCTTTTGTCAAGGCTGCTGGAAAAATGGTGGGATTGTTCTACTGTTCCAGTAAATATCTCACTACTGATGCAATTCTCTACCTGTAAACCATCTCTCCTTAAATAATTTAAACAAAATGAATAAGATAAGGGAGAAAAAAAAAGTGCTTGTACATATGTATTTAAATAACATTTTTAAAAGTATATATTTATTGAATAATTCCACCTTCCCACACGCACATTTATAGTTTCTTCCCAGAATGGGTAGGATTTTAATACTGTTTCCTTTTCACTCACATATGATGTTTTTTTTTTTGTTTTTTTTTTCTTCTGCATTTTTCCTTTTGAAATCCTGATGATGTCCCCTGCAATAGGGGCGAAATTTTGATCACCATTTTATAAATTCTTCGGTTTTTCTTTCTCAAACAACATAACGTCAACCACCGCTGGTATTTTTATTTTATTTTTACCAATTCTCTACATGAATAAGAGCCAGGTGCGTCCAAGGACGGAGTAATGTTATAACATCTGGGCAGGAGCTGATAGGAGCAACTTATCCTGCCTTGACCGAGTTCAAAATAGACTTCGTAGCCTAGTGAGGGATGGCCTTTTCTCTTCCCTGGAACCACTTTCCCACTGAAGAGATGTCGCAAGCCTGTCTCTGCTTTATCGTTATTTTCATGGCAAGTGCTTGTCTGAGCTCCAATCTATGGTCCCTCTGGCCTGACTTTCATGAAAAACACTTGGCTAGCTGAAACCACCATCAATAATTTTCCCCACTCTTTATCTGTGCTTAAACCTAAACGTAGATTCCATGAACAAAGTTTTGTTCTTAGAACTGCACGCCTGTGGAACTCTCTTCCGTTTTCCTGCTTTCCAATTGACTACAATATGGTTGTCTTCAAGTCCAACGTAAACAAATTCTTGATGAGCCATCCCCTTAAATACTCCAATTTATCAAATTTCCACTACTATCAATGACTGACATGTTCCCCTTGACCACTGTCTACTCATTAACCTTTATCCTCGAGTGACCCTCGGGCCTTGATAAGTGGTAACTCCTTCGTAAAAAAAAAAAAAAAAAAAAAAAAAAAAATCTGTAGATAAGATCGCTGGAAAAATGGTTGGATTACTCTACTGTTCTAGTAAGTATCTCACTGCCAATGCAATCCTCTACATGTATAAAAGCCAGGTACGTCCTAAAGTGGAGTACTGTTGCCACATTTTTTTTTTTTATATATATATATATATATATATATATATACATGGGCATCACTACTTTTCAAGGCCTTAAGGCCACGCGAGGATAAGGGTTAAAGAGTGTACAGTAGAAATTGGACAATATAGTAATCATTAGTAATGGAAATTTGGTGAATTTGTTAACTTATATGAAACGGCTCATCAAAAACTTGTTTACGTTAGACTTGAAGACAACCATATTGTAGTCAGCTGGAAAGCAGGAAAACGGAAGACAATTCCATAGGCGTGCAGTTCTAATAAAGAAGCTTTGCTCATGGAATCTACGTTTAGGTTTAGGTACAGATAAAGGAGTGCCCTATCCAGGCTTGATAGAGTTCAAAACCGACTTTGAAATCTAGTAGGTTATGTCCTTTTCTCTTCCCTGCAATCTCTTTCCCTCAGAAAATACATTGCGAGCCTGTCTCTGCTTTATCATTATTTTCATGGCAAATTCTCAACTAAACTCCAGTGTATCGCCCCCCCCCTGCAAAACTTTCACAAAAAACACTCAACTAGTTACAATCACTGTATACGATTTCCTCCACTCTCTTTCTGTACCTTAATCTAAACGCAGATTCTATGAACAAAGCTACTTTTCCAGAAGTGTCCGCCTGTGAAACACTGTTCTACTGGCTTGCTTCCCGGTTGAATACAACAGGGTAGCCTTCAAATCCAGTTAACCCAGTTCTTGTTGGGCTAATTTACACCATTAACGATTACTACACCACCACTTTACATTCATTAACCCTTATCCTTGAGTGGCCTTTGGGCTTTGATATGTGGTAACTCACAAATAAAAATAAAAAAAGTTAATTGTTATTATCTGTTTAACTGTCTTTAGACGTATTTGAGTGTATTGATATGGTGTGGGGTGTACTTACTAGTGATGTAGAAAGAAGAAATTTTTACAAGAAATTAAAACAAATGTATTTAAAAGAAGTAACATTACAGGAAATCTCAAGTGAGATATGGCAAGTAAGCTTGTCTGATCTTTCTCTTCGTTCTTATCTGTCAACCAGGAGAGATCTATTTTGTGAAATTCCAGCCAATCCCCATGGGGCTAGAATATGTAATACTAGCCGTACCGGCTCGTTTCCCAGCGATTCGTCGGTGTTCATATTATTATGTTCTCTAATTATTTCTATGACTCCCTCCGACTCCTCTTTTATTTATTCTTTTTTTTTTTTACATTGCAAAATGGTGAGTACGTTTTCGTATATTAGAGCTGTTTTGTATGTCAGCTCATTGTTATTTTCTGTTTGACTATCCTGAGAGCGTTCAACTGTACTGATACGGTACGGAGGATATGCTTGTGTAGAAACAGGGAATTTCGTACAAAAATTAATTTTATGTGTTTGTCGTGAAAGCATTCCATTTTTTTTTTCTTCATTACTAGCGGGGAGGGGGGGTAGCGATGCCCGGGTGTTTTGAGGTGTGTATGGTTTTGGGTAAATCCAAACCTCCCCCGGGGGGGGGGGGGGTTAAAATAAAAAAAAAGTTTTGGTAGGTGAGTATGAGGATCGAACCCTTGAGGCAAAGTTGGAAATTAAAGTGTTAAAAATAAAAAACGTGCGACGCTAACCACTAGGCCACCGCGACATACAAACGAACACGTTCGAATTTATTTATTTAACTATTGACAGGTGGCAGCAATAAAAGTTAACTCTACTGCTTCTATTTGACCTAATTATTGAAGTCAAATAGAACATTTAACTTGGGTTTGTTTACCCAATTTTGACTGGTTTTTTCCCCAACAGATGTTGGGGAGGGGGAAACCAGCTCCCCATTTTTCAGACTGATTAGCAACTGTCTTATATAAGAGAACTTTGTCCCCACATTGATCAAAGCTGATTGCTTCTGGACGTTTCCCGACACGATGCTGAGAACGTTGTTCGTGGTTAACTTTGAATTAGTTTCGCTTTTTATACGAAAAAGCCCAATCAACACGTGAGAAGCCAAAATAGCAATAATTTTGTAAAAGTCCATGTAAATAAATCTATACGCTACGCGTTTTCCTAAACCCTAAATATTATTATCTAGGACCTATATAAACAGTTGTAAGCGATCGTAACGAACCCGGGAGCGTGTGCGAAAGAAGCCTTTTTGAGACATACACAAAATGGTCACACACATTTTGCCTTTTATATATATATAGATTAAAAGAATTTAACATTACATTTAATATCTGCGGTATTTTTGTGTCTAATAAATAAGAGTTCTGCATTAATTAAAATATAATATTTATACGTATTTTACAACTGGGTAACGGACTGCTAGTGTATCCATAAAAGGGAGAATGTGTGTGTGAGGACATTTCTCAACCTAAATACTCAACAAATTTTTGATCTACAAGACTTGAAATACGGTATGTAGGGTATTCACACATGGAGAACACTTTTAATTGGTTTTCATCTGGAAAAAATGGCTGCTAAGGGGGTCAAAATTGCAAAAATTGGAATGTGGTGGTGGGGGGTTATCAGATTTTTATCTGTTTGTCAACTGTTTCATGAATGTAGATAAAAAATTTGTATATAGGTTGAGAGTTGTCTTCTCACACACACATTCTCACTTTTATAGATATATAGAGAGAAAAGGGGTGAAAGCTCTACATGTCTCTGTGGAGCAAGTAATATCTATGTATCTATAAAAGTGAAATTGTCTCTGTCTGTGTTTGTACATTTCCTTACCAAACTACTCTGTCAATTTTCGGTATACAGACTTGGAATTTGACATAAGGAGTATTAAGATTTGGGAAAATCTTTTTAATCGGTTTTCGGACAGAAATTTGGCTGTCATGTGGTCAAAGTTCATGATTTGACCTTTGAAAACTCTACCAAACTCTTTCGCCAATTTTTGGTCTAAACACTTGAAATTTTAGCTTTATTTGAGCCCAACACAAATATTAAGGGGTCAAAATTGGGGTCAATTTACAAAAAACTTGACCTTTTAGCCAACTTTTGGTCTAAACATCTCAAATTTTACATAAAATGTATTCAGACATAGGGCAAGCCTTTTAATCAGTTTTTGGTTGAAAATTTGGCTACCAAGGGGTCAAAGTTCAAAAGATTTGACCGTTGCAGTCTCTAGCAAACTATTCAACGAATTTTGGGTCTAAGCATTTGAAATTTTATATAAAGGGTATTCAGACATGCAGCAAGCCTTTTAATCAGTTTTTGGGCGAAAATTTGGCTGGCAAGAGATCAAAGTTGAAAGAATTGACCTTTGCAGACTCTACCAAACTCCTAACACTTGGAATTTTAGATGTAGGTTACCTGGACATGGGTCAAACTTTTTAATATATATATATATATATATATATATATATATACACACACACATAAAGTTATGAACAGTACATAGGGCCCGAGTAAAGCTGGGCTGAACTGCTAGTATATATATATAAAAGATGAGAATCCAAAGTTAAATAAAACTTTATTAAATCATCAGATCAATAAGAAATGAGGAAAAAGAACCTCTTTAGGCCATGGCATTTCAAAGTCAAATGCTTCTCATCATACAGAGGAGAAAGAACCAGGTTTATCAATCGACAAAAGACCTGGTGTGAGGACAATAGTTTAGAAATGCGATAGAGAAAGATTATATGCGTACAGTATTGGCTGAAGAGAGCTTGATAAGGATACCTTAAACGGGCCTTATTATCGGGCTTGAAACCGACGGTACCAATGACCTGTCTCAACTAACAACTTTCTGTACACAAAATATATATATATATATATATATATAAATAAAATCTTATAATATAAAGCTGAATTTCTGTGTGTGTCTGATCACGAATAGGCTCCTATATGGTTGACTATTTTAAAAAACTGATTACATATAATAATAGATGTATCGAGACACAGGAATGGGTATTTTTGATCTGGCAGAACGGTGGTTCATTAAAATTGTGGGGTCTGCGTTCGCGCCTGGTCCACAAAGTATGGAAACAAAAAATTTAAAAATTAAATAAAAACGTTTACAAGTGTTTTTGATATAGATGTACGTAAGAATACTTTGATAAGTATGTTTTAACTTAAATAGGGATGGTATAATAAAATTGTGGGGTCTGCGTTTGCGCCTGGCCTCCATAGAATGGAAATAGGCACAAACTTTAATAAAGACTTTCCATATCTATCTACGTAAGTATACTTTGATAATTATGTTTCAGTTTGAAGAAATATGGTATAATAAAATTATGGGGTGTTCGTTCGCACCTGACCTCCATAGAATGGAAATATGTCAAAGTTTAACAAGGTTTTTTTTTTATATAGATCCACAGAATATTGTGATAAGTGTTTCAGTGTGAACAGGTATGGTATAATAAATTATGGCGTTTATCTATTTTATTTTTACTTTCATCATATTTTGCTCTGGTTTTGATACCCCAAAATTCGAAGCTATCTCTTTACAACCCTTCCTTTTCATAACCTATCATACTTTCATAAATCAGAGTCCATTTTCTGTAGGCTGTTTTTGAACCCAGTCAATGACGAGTACGTTTGCTAGTATATATATAATCTCAGAATAAAGTTATCCAACAAATCAACTGATATGGAAACCTGTGATTATAGGTCTTACAAAATATTATTGGCAGTAATATTATATAAGGACAATCCCATCTAAATAAAAATTGCTCAATATACAAGATTGAGCAAATAAATCACTTCGGATTTTACCATGCAATTTGGAATTGGATTTTTATATCCTTTTCATTAACTTCCTTTACTCTATGACATTTAAATACTTAAACAACTTTTAATTGTGATTTTCCATGTCTCACTGACTTTAGCAAATAAGGTGTAAACCATTATAACTATTTTCTAATATTTTCTCCTCTGAAGAGATGGTAGACATCGAAATCCTATAGGATGAGAAGTTATAATATTTCAAATGTATTCTTTGTCTTACATTGAATAATAAAAATATTTTGATTTGAAATTAAACCATTTCACGTCATAAATTTTAAATTTATTGAATGACTAGAATTTTATATATATATATATATATATATATATGTTGTTCCAAAAGTCTTGGGCACATTTTGACATTGAATATCTCGTGAACTTCTCAAGTTTTTCATGAAATGTTCAATGTGAGCAGCATTGCTCACGTGACACACCTAAAGCCGATAGTTCAATTCTTGCCAAACACGTCCCAGCATTACATTGTCAATAGGGGTGTACCTATTAATTGGCAGGTAATCGGCCTAATTGATAACTTTGCCAATTAATCAGTAATTTGACCTTTACTCCTGATCTGAAATGGAACACGTACATTAAATCTGTTGCCAAGGCTGCTGGGAAAATGGTGGGGTCCTTCTATCGATCCAGTAGATATCTCACTGCTGATGCAATTCTCTACCTATACAAGAGCCAAGTACGTCCAAGGAAGAGTACTGTTGCCACATCTGGGCAGGAGCTGTTAGAAAAGACATCCTGCCTTGATAGAGTTCAAAATAGACTTTGTAGCCTAGTAGGAGATGACCTTTTCTCTTCCCTGCAACCTCTTTCTCACAGAAGAGATGTTGTGAGTTTGTCTTTGCTTTATCGTTATTTTCATGGAAAGTCTTCGACTGAGCTTCAATCTATGGTCCTCCCTCGCCAAACTTTCACAAGAAACACTCGTCTAGCTGAAAACACTATCAATAATTCCCCCCACTCTTTATCTGTGCCTAAACCTAAACGTAGATTCCATGAACAAAGTTTCTTTCTTAGAACTGCACATCTGTGGAACTGTCTTCCGTTTTCCTGCTTTCCAGCTGACTACAATATGGTTGTCTTCAAGTCCAGCGTAAACAAATTCTTGATTAGCCGTTTCACTTAAGTTAACAAATTTACTGAATTTCCATGACTAATGATTACTATATTGTCCAGTTGTACACTCTTTAACCCTTATTCTCGAGTGGACCTTTGACCTTGATAAGTGATGATGCCTATGTAAAAAAAAAAAAAAAAATTACTTTTCTCTTTCCTATTAAATTTAAATCCTTTCATCACTGCAAAGTGACTCATCACATAGCTTTGGCACATTAACATTGTAACTGCTAATTTAACATTTAATTAAGTGTCTGGCCACTGGTATAGCTTTTTGTCTTCAGTAACTAAAATTACAAAATACAATTTTCAATTCTTAAATGAATATCATTAAACAATTAGATAAGAAAAAAGAAAAATTACAAACCAACTACAAAGTACAAATTGTAATTCTTTAAGTGAATAACTATAAAGTTATTCACTTAAAGTTCTGCACCTGCTGCTGCTCTACTTCCTCTTCTCTCATAGTTTCCTCACTATTTAAAGTTGAATACTTTTAAATTGTAGTATAAAAACATTAGAGTTTCTCGATTCTCAGGACACAGCTTGTTCCTCGTAGGTTCATACACATTACTACCTGTACTAAAGGGCCTCTCACTCTCCACAGATGAAAGTAGTGCGATTAAATATTTTGAAGCAAGTTTACTCAGCGGTGGTAAAGTCTCCGGTGTCTTCTTCCACCACTGAAATGGATCATCACTTCTTGCGAGCAGTGGTAAAGCTACATAATGTTCAAGTTCTTTTGTGCACGTAAGCAAAAGGGATTTACTCCTTTGGAGTTTAGGTTGTGATTCTTGTATTTCTGTTGTAGTTGCAGTCTTCAGGTTTAACTTGGTCTCTTCATATGCTAAGTTTTTACTTGTTACTGTAGGCTTATTCGAAGCTAATTCATCAAACAGGCTTTAAAGAGATACAGTTTTACTTTCACTTTGATTTTCTTGACCCTCAACAGAGCTTGAAGAAGTCTGTCCTGCTGATTGTGATTCCTAATCATCAGTAGAAAGTAGATGTAGAATCCAATTCTTAATAGTGTTTTCCATGACGTTCTTTGGAAATTTAAATTTGAATTTTGGATCAAGGAAAGTACCTATTTACTATGCCTCCCCACGGGACAGAGTTAGACACCAGGGTCGTTTTTTTAACGTGGAGAAAAGGTATAAAAATTGTCTCAGTCGTGAAGGATTTCTCCTCCACTGAAAGAGAACAAGAAATAGAAGTGCAGCATCTGAAGATCAGATACTACACTTTGATCTTGACCAAAAGGCCAAGGAAGATGGATCAAGGAAAGTAAGACTAGCCTCGGTGCCCGGCGTTGCAGGTTTGTGTTGAGCAACAACAACAAAAAAAGTTGTAGTAGGCAGGCAGGCTCAAACCTGTGACACGAAGGCGGAAAAGAAAGTGGAGGTGTCTGTAAAGATGTTGGTTGAGCGCAAAAGAAAAATAAAGTGGTAGTAGGTAGGCAGGCTCGAACCCGTACCGCGAAGGAGGAAAAGAAAGTGAAAAAAAAAGTGACACATTAGCTGTTGTGCCCATCGCCAAACCAGAAGTGACGTAGGTTTAAATTAAGGCTAGTCAATTGAAAAGAGGGGATGATTTTCGAAAAAAATCGGTGAAAAAAAGCCGCTTTCAGCCTCAATCACAACCTTGATACGGGTCTGGAACTGGGAGCATGCCTTTTCCACAAGCGCCGACGGGAGCTCAGCAAATGCTCGGCTGATGGTGGCGATCAGATTGGGTTTGGTGTTGTGGGAGGTCATGTTGGTGATGTTGTTGACGCATGACTAAACAAAATAGTTCAGCAAGTCATGTAGAGGGGGGGGGGAGAAGGCCAGTGAGAGAAGGGTACAAAGTCATAGCACGCCTTCTGAAGCTAAGACTTGTGGGCTGGTGCCGAGTTCTGCTGCCATACCCAGGGTCTGCCAGCAGCCACCTGATTGACCAGGGGATCACCACACTCTTCAGCATATCCAGGTAGACTTTGGTGTTGACTTTCAAGCTGACTTTGAAGATGTGAGGTGGCATGATGTGGTCCTCACTTGAAACCACACCAAAGACCAAAACCGTGGCCAGAAACTTTGTTTTCATCTCTCTGGGCATGTCACTGTTATTCATGGCAATCCAGCGATGCATTTTGAGGATGCTGGCAATGGTCCTGTTGTCATAACTTGGATTGGTAGAGAGCAGGAGTTGTACAGCGGCACATCTCTAATCTCGCTCGTTAAACATTGTGTAAATTTCAGACATGATAGAAGGCTCCTATTGTTCTTTTGATTTGTATACAATTCACCAACTAGAAGATGGGCTGCAACTAAAAAAAGAAAACCGGCTTTTCATCAAAGGAAAATGGAATCATGTCATCTTTTCTAGGACAAAAATTTTATCGTTAAACCCTATATATATATATATATATATATTTTTTTTTTTTATAAATGTTTAATTTAGAAATATTGTTAATTTCAATGTATACCGTTTTCGTTTAACGAGTTGAGACTGTTATGATAAAAACTGAATCACCGTTAATTTTGAGTAAAACTTAATGTATCTATTGTATAGGCGCAAAGCTTATATATATATATATATATACGAGGGTAAATCAAAAAGTTCTGAGACAAATGTAAGAAAAACTTTATTTCTGGAAGTTGAAAACTTTATTTTTCTACGTACGATCCGCCTAACTCAATACACTTCTGTAAGCGATGTTTCCATCGATAAATTCCTTCTTCATAAAATTCTGGAACTTGTCTAGTGAACCAGGTCACAACCTCTTTCTTTGCTTCATTTATGTATTGAAATCTTATTCCTTTCAAATGTTCCTTCAGTTTTGAAAATAGGAAGAAATCACTAGGCGCTAAATCAGGAATATAGGGAGGGTGTGAAAGGATTTCCCAGCGAAACTCGCGTAAAATTGTTCTTACAGTCTTGGCCGTGTGCGCTGGAGCATTGTCATGATGGAACAGAATTTGACGATGGAGCTTTCCTCGTCGTTTCTTAGCCAATGAAGTCTTCAGCTTTCTCAAAACTCCTTCGTAATAGCTTGCGGTGATAGTTTTCTGTCCTTCAAGAAAACCTAATAAAACGATTCCATCTTTATCCCAAAAAAACAGTTGCCATTATTTTTTGAGCTGACCTTTCTGCTTTGAACTTGATATGGCCTGCTGATCCTCTTGGTAACCATTGTTTAGACTGAACTTTGCTTTCAGGATCGTACAGGTAAATCCATGTTTCATCACCGGTTATGACCCGTTCAAAAAAGTTTGCCTCATTTGCTTCAATTCTAGTCAGAAGGGTCAATGAAAGATCTGATCTCAGATTCAACTGATTCTGCTGCAACGCTTTAGGCACCCAACGAGCAGAAAGCTTACTCAGACCAAGATCTTCTTTTAGAATTGAAAAGGTTGACCCAAATGAAATGTCAAGCTCCTTAGCAATCTCATTCACTGTTATTCTCCGATCTTCTTCAACAAGATTCCTGACAAGCTCGATGTTTGAGCATTTTTTTTATGTTGAAGGCCTACCTTCTCTTTGGTCATCTTGAAGATCATTCCTACCATCCTTGAATCGTCTGATCCAACGATAAACAACAGCTCTAGAAGGTGACGAGTCTCCATAAACATTGTGTAGAGCTTTAATGATTTCCGTCGGTTTCCATTCTAGTTTTGTTAGAAATTTAATGTTTGCACGAACTTCAAATTGGCTCATTTTGGACTGTCAAAAAGTTAATATTATAAAATATTATCTGAAAAAAAAAGAATAAAAGATATAGAATGCTGTAACTTGTCAAATTTGTTAAGTAATCAGTAGTGCAATTAAACCTTGTTTTGTTGCTCTATTTTCATTTCGATTGAATTTATATCACTTGTCTTAAAACCTTTTGATTTACCCTCGTATATATATATATATATATATATATATATATATATACAAAACTTTGTTGAAATTCAAAAACTTACATTTTTTTTTTTTTTTTTCATAACTCTTGTTTATTTCATCTTGGATCTCTCCATTACAGCCGTTTCGTTAATGGGATGGCAATTTTATGATTTTATGTGTTCATAAAAATCTCCTTTCTCACCAATTCGTCAGATGTGATTTCCATTCGATGTTACCAACAAAAAGTTAATTTTGTACATGATAAACCTGATGCTTTTGTTTGGGAAAAGAAATTCCATCCCCACATTGTTACAGGTCGGCCACCTCACACACATACATATATGAGTGAAACGGTCGCATTTGCGAGTAAATTTTTTTTTTTTTCCAAAGTGGCGACTAGAAATAATGAGACGCTTATCTTTTGGTGATTGTATTTCTTTCACTGACAATCTTTCCAAAACTCACTACTAAGTGAAAAATATCTTTTCAACTTTTTATATATATATATATATATATATATATATATATATATATATATATATAACAAAGAAAGTTAAATTATTTAAACAATAAAAGTTTAATAGAACAATATACTATATTTTTTTTTTTTTACTAAGGCTGTTTAAAAAAGAATATCTACAGAAATTAGAATGTTTATACCTTCAAGTATCAACATAAAATTTGTTGCATATTTAGAATTACACCTATTAAAAAAAAAAATACAGGAAAATCTTTATAATGTACATACTCGTCACAGAACTAAGATGTCATATTCCAAAAATCATGTGGGTTTGGCTAGTAACTTTTCTATTTGGCTAGTAAATGAAAATATTTAGTTGTCAAAGGTCAACTAAACATAAGTTTGTCCATAGAGTCCTGATATATATTCAAAAGAGCATTGGCTCTGTAATAACAAATACAAAATTCTGCATAAATGACATTTTGCAACAGGGCAAAGCCGGGCACCCCCTCCACCGCTAGTATTCAATATATTTATATACAAATTCATTGGTAGAGGAGGAGTGGAGTTATTAAGGTCCTCCAAATGCTTTTCTAAATAATAGATTACCCACTGTTTTCCGGTTTATTCAGAACCAAAAACAAGTAGGTCAGACGGAACCTCGGATAACATCATACTTGTTTTTATTTATTTTTATTTTTTGGACATATGTCACCAATATTTGGCGTCACTTGTTTTGGCGGCCTTTCTCTTTCGGGATTTTTTCAACAGCTGTGACCGTTGCTGTTGTCGAATGTCAAAAAGTAGAAATTTATTTGCTACACAAAACAATCCCTGGAAAAAAAAATCTTTAAAAATCCATTAGAAAAAAAGTCTCATATATATATATATATATCTTTTTTAAAGTTTTTTATTTCCTTTTAAATAACCTTTTTAAGCATTTTAACTCTCAGTATAACATTCTTTGTTAATTTTTTTTTTATTTAGGAGTAGTCATTGTTGTCATTGTTATCATCATTGATTTAATGCCCGAGAGAAATGATACGAGAATGATACAGTGGATGTGTGATATGAGTCTTAAAAAGAAAGACTTACCCCAGAGGAAGATTTGGCATTGGAAAATAAGCACAAATTTTTCTGATACTGATTTTGATACTCCAAAAAGTTCTGATTTTTCCGATTAATTGTCCGAACACTAATATATATATATAGATGAATATTGGCTGACGAGAGCTTGATAAGGATACCTTAAACGGGCCTTATTATCGGGCTTGAAACCGACGGTACCAATGATCTGTCTCAACTAACAACTTTCTGTACACAAAATATAAATACGCTCTTACAATTTGGATTTTCCTTTTAATTGAGCACTCTGCTGGAATTCTTTTTCCAAAAAAAACTAATCACTAATATATATATATATATATATATATATATATATATATACTAGGCTACCTGTGACCCATTGGGTCAGTATGTTATATTAGCTATGGAATTCATGTATGAGCATGACACTTGTAACGTAAAGAAAATAGTTTTTTTTTGACATAACAGAAACATTTCTATCAAAGTATATTAAAATGAAAAAAGAATATAGATAGATTTCTATGAGTCGTTCTGTTTATTATAATTGATTATTTTGGAAAAAAAAAATTTACAGTTACTGAATTATAAGTGGTTGGCCATACTTATAGGTAAATGTGCACTGAACATAATACTTATTATAGTTAAATTCAAATTTTGATATATCTGCTTTTTTTTTTTTTTTTTTTGCTTTTTTTTTTTTTTTACATCGTTCATTTCTGTATTACGTTTAAGTTATTTTAAACCCCACTCTTCCCATGTTAAATAATAATTTTGAAATAATAACGTTAATATTTCAGTGCGCAGATCATGCGTGCATGTGCAACCGGATGTCGTAAACCGGAAAGTGGGTTACATACATTGTTACAAGGTCATTCGTGTTGGCAGTCGGCAGCTTTAACCGTTGGACCAAGAATCAGTGCCTGTAAATATTTCTCCTCAAATACCTATTAAATTAGCATTTGCCCGTCACACAGTGCTCAAACTGTCAGTTTTATTTACTATGTTGCGACTGAAACACTTCACCTGATCCTCCCGGTCCTGGATATGACCTAAAACTATATCCGATGGTGAGGCCCCACCTTGCGAGCCTTGGGAAGTGTAGAGCCACTCTTTAATTGTCATTGCTCCCAGGTCCACTCTGACCCAGAGTGGTAGTACCTGTTAGTCCCAACTATGGGTTAAATAGAATCTGACTTAAAAAAAAATATACTCCATTAAAAATCGTTCCTCAAAATAACTAGATTCGGCATTGAATAACCTGAAAAAGGTTGATATGCCGTAAAACAAAAACAACCAACCAACCTGATCCTACCACTCAACTGGAAGAAGGCCATGCAACAATATCTCATAATTTTGGGGGAATTAGACCTAAAGTCTAAAGAGCAGAGTGTATTTTAATGTACTAGTTTAATGTACTAATACTATTAAAAGAAAAAACAGTGCTCGTTGTAATGTAGATATATAATAAGCTCAATAGGTATAGATATCCTAGAGCCATTTTAATATTGAGTAAAACGATTCATAATTTTTGAATTGAAAATCAGTTTCAAAAGGATTTTGTTTGTTTTTCAAAATAACCAGATTCGCCATTAAATAACCTGAAAAAGGTTGATATGCCGTAAAACAACCAACCAACCAAGGTGCATATCTTAACTATGACTAGGGGTACATCTCTCCCAGTGAATTAGTGCACCTCCATATAACAACCTGGAAATTTCTTATGGCTTGTTTGTTTTTTTTTTTTGTTTTTTTTTTTACAAAGGTGTCACCACATTATCAAGGCCCAGAGGCCACTCAAGGATAAGGGTTAAAGAGTGTACAGTAGAAATTGGTCAATATAGTAATCATTAGTAATGAAAATTTGGTAAATTTAATAACTTATATGGAACGGCTCATCAAGAACTTATTTACTTTAGACTTGAACACAACCATATTGTAGTCAGCCGGAAAGCAGGAAAACGGAAGACAATTCCACAGGCGTGCAGTTCTAAGAAAGAAGCTTTGTTCATGGAATCTACGTTTAGGTTTAGGCACAGATAAAGAGTGGGGGAAATTATTGATAGTGTTTACAGCTAGACGAGTGTTTCTTGTGAAAGTTTGGCGAGGGGGGACCATAGATTGAAGCTCAGTTGAACACTTTCCATGAAAATAACGATACATCAGAGACAAACTCGCAACATCTCTTCTGTGAGATAGAGGTTGCAAGGAGGAGAAAAGGACATCTCCTACGAGGCTACGAAGTCTATTTTGAACTCTATCAAGGCAGGACAAGTCCTTTCTAGCAGCTCCTGCCCAGATGTGGCAACAGTATTCCATCCTTGGACGTACCTGGCTCTTATATAGGTAGAGAATAGCATCAGCAGTGAGATATCTACTGGATCGATAGAAAGATCCCACCATTTTTCCAGCGGCCTTGGCAACAGATTTTATATACGTGTTCCATTTAAGATCAGGAGTAATGGTCAAGCCCAGAAGCTTGTCAAAACTTGAGGCCTCCTGAAGACGAGAGCCATTCATTTCAATTGATGACAAATGTGAATTAGAATGTTGATGATGTAAAGAGAGAAGCTTGGTTTTAGATGCATTAAAAGTAACCAGCCACTCCTTTCCCCATTGTACTACGTGCTCAAGATCAGAGGAGAGAGAATTGGAGAGAACTTGGTCGTTTACTGTCTTAGATGTGGTACCATAAATGGTAGTGTCGTCAGCATAAATGTCTACAAATGATGTAAGGATATGATTTGGAAGATCATTAATGTAGATCAGGAAAAGAGTTGGGCCCAGGATGGATCCCTGAGGGACACCGGCATTAATACTGTGAGCTTCTGATTTTTGCCCCTCAACTACTACTCTTATGAACCTATCAGAAAGAAATGATTTAATAATTGAGAAGACTTTTCCAGCTATACCATAGCTAGCGATCTTATGAAGTAAACCTTTATGCCATACCCTATCAAAGGCTTTAGATATGTCAAGAGCAATTGCCCTAGAAAGATTGCCACCGTCGAGAGATTTGCTAATCCTATGCGATATAACTGTAAGGACATCTGCTGTAGATCTAGCAGAACGGAAACCATATTGAGTGTCACTAAGAAGGTTATTTTTGTTGAGATGTTTGATTACTTCTGTATTTAACACAGATTCTAACAACTTACTCATGACGCACAGGAGACTTATTGGCCTGTACTGAGAGGGGGATGAGCGATCACCTGAATTCTAAAATACAGGGCATACTGATGAGATTTTCCAGGGAGATGGGAAACTATTCTCCTTAAGACAACGTTTAAACAGTTTTGTAAGTATGGGCGCTAATTCAGGTTGAAGTTTTTTGAGTACTATAATTGGAATACCGTCAGGGCCAGTTGCTTTACTCGAATCAGGGTTTTTGATTAGCTTCGCAACATCACATACAGATATACGTATATCACATAGCGTGTTTTCTGATACAGGAGGAAAATATTGGGGGTTGGCGGTCTTGGTCGCAAAGGGTAGAATTAGCTGCAAAGTTCTTGACAAAGAGTTTGGCTTTGTCTGATGCTGACGACATTACCTCAGGTCCATTGATAATAGTTGGGATGGAGCACACGCTTCTGTTCAGGATTCTGTTTGCTATTTGCCAAAACTGGTGGGAACCAAGCCGCTGCTCAGCTACTTTGGACTTAACAGATTGAGCATACAACACTCTTGCGTTCCTTATTACTTTCTTACAATGGTTGCTGGCAGTCCTGAAAGCGGCTTTAGTTTCCATACATCTATTACGTTTGAAGCAGTGGAAAAAGTGATTTCTGTGTGCAATGGCAGCAGCACATTCTGGAGAGAACCATGGCTGGCTGTTAGGTTTTTGCTGAAACTTTTTAGAGGGTATGAAATGGTCAAGACCCACAATTAACCATTCAGTTAGGTCTAATACTATAGAGGACACATCCTTTTTAAACATGGAATGCAGAGGTAGATCAGATATAAATGTACGGAAGCTATCCCAGTCAGCCTTAGTGTATCGATATACTGTACGATGAAGAGGTACGTCTGGGGACTTATTACATTTCATTTTTATCTTGATTGATACTATCTTTTGAAACTGATTTTTCAATTAAAAAATTATGAATCATTTTTCTCTCTCTCTCTCTCTCTCTCTCTCTCTCTCTCTATATATATATATATATATATATATATATATATATATATATATATATAAAATTTTTTACTATAATAATTAAATATCTACAGACACTAGTGTTTCATCCTTTTGGGATTCTTCAGTGCAGGGTGTCACGATTAACACCAGCCGAACGATTCGAACCCGCAACACGAGACATCTCTGGCTCGATTAGCGGAGACCATATCCATTCGGCTACCATTAACCGCGTGAAATAGCGTTGAATTTAAACATTTTAATTTTAAACGTTCATTTACGTCAGTCAGACAGTGATCTAATCGTTATACGATGATCTATGCATGATAGCTAAATTAACCGACTTTAATTCAACTGAAAGTGCTCAACGATAAGAAATGAATTTCTTAAAGGGGCTGTCATAATTATGTTTTACTATAATAATTAAATACCTACAGACACTAGTGTTTCATCCTTTCGGGATTCTTCAGTGCAGGGTGTCACGATTAACACCAGCCGAACGATTCGAACCCCGCAACACGAGACATGTCTGGCTCGATTATACATATATATATATATATATGTATGTATGTATGTTATCCACATGCAGTACAGTTTTGCTGTTTCACAGCTCATCAGTGCGGCTAGGCACGCAAGTACCTCAAGCCAGGATCGAAACCCGATCGCCCAAACGACAGTCGGAGCTTCTAACCATCGCGCTATATGGCTGGTGCTATGCAGGCAGTGAATTAACAATGTTTTGACATTGTCCAAAGTACCTAAGCTCAATTTGTTTACACAAAGATATATATAAATAATGAAAAAAGAATTACAATCAAGTTTACAAAGATAATCCAAAATTGTAAACTTAAAATATATTATAAATATTAAAGACAATCCACTTCTTTTGTGTCTCCTTTTTGGAAATTGAATATGCTTTTAACTCTTCTTAAAATGTTTTTTTAACATGTTTTATTAACACTTTGCTTATATATATATATATATTTTCTGTAAAAGTCTGAGGAAGCTACAGATGGCCAAACAAACGGCCGAGTAGCTGAAACAATAATGTAACTTAACAGAAAGATACGGTAATAAAAAATAAAACGCATATTTGCTCTACAACAGTATTGAGCACTTCAGTTTTTATTAATTACCATTTCTACTATATATATATATATATATATATATATGTATATATATACACACACAGTAAAACTCCTTTAATTTGAACTATTTTATTATTACTATAAGCAGTGGAAGATGTTTTTAAACCAAAATCGAATAAAAAGGATAATTAAAGGAATCGGTCTTGGCATCGAGAAATAGGCGCAAATTTTCCGATACCGATTCCTATACCCACAAAAGCTCCAATTTTTTTTGATTCCCGATTTCTATTCCGATTAATCGCCCCAACACTAATACATTTCGTGATCGCTTACGGAATACAATGGCAGCGCCCAAGAGCTCAATCGATGAAAATAGGAACTGCAATGAGACTCATTCAATGAATAAATAAAAAAAAACTATTTTACATAAATGTATGATTTCTGTAGATGATAACTTAGGTAATGAATATCTAACAAGTAAGAGTAGATTTAATTTATTTTCAATGTTTTTTGTTCCTGGTAATAATATTTAACAATTCTTACTTGCAATATATCGTAAACTCAACTTAATATATACTTGAAGTATCAATATAGCAATGAATTTCATTTCCTATTTCTTAATTCTTGGATAAATTAAAGTTAACTGCAGCAAAGGTTTTATCATGAAACTTGAACAGCATCCTCTAATTTGAACGAAGCGGATGTTCAAATTATAGGAGTTATACTGTATATATATATATATATATATATATATATATATATATGAAAAGTATAAAATCTTATAACTTTTCTTTATTCGTTTTCTGTTGGTGACGTGCAGGAATGCAAAATAATATGAAAATAAAATTAAAAAACTAATATAAATATATATAGCTTCAATATTTAACATCTACATAAAACCCCCATTTCTCTAACAAATGTTGGTCCTGGATATGACCTTAAACTATATCCGATGGTGAGGCCCCAGCTTGTGGGGAGTGTGGAGCCACCCTTTAATTGCTATTGCTCCAAGGTCCACTCTGACCCGGAGTGGTAGTACCTGTTAGGGTCTCAACTATGAGTTAAATAGAAACCGACTTGAAAAAAACAAGTATATTCTATTAAAAAAAATTTTTCTTTAAAATAACTGGATTCGGCATTAAATAACCTAACCCTAACCTGAAAAATGTTGATATGTGGTAAAACAAAAACAACCGACCAACGAATGTCCCAACTCTGTCAATCGTAGCCTCCTCGGACATCTCTTGGCTACATTACATATTATGTTACAAATTGTAATCAATAAATTTTAATGAAATGTTTTTTTTTTTTGTTTTTTTCCCCACAGAATTCATAGTTTCTTTCAATGGATATTACAAAGCTTTGGCTCGGAAACGTTTCATCGGTGCAGCCTTACGTGATTCTGGAGTCATCTCTTGGAAGATCTTCCCTCATGACAACCCAGCCCATGAATATCCCAGTGACTTCGATGTGGTTAAGGTGAGTGTTTCTTCCTTTTGCGTCACGTCTCGCGTGCAACATGTACAGGCGTTGGACAAAATACTGAAAACACGTTGTGGATTTGGCAACGATTAATAGCAAATAAATATTAATAGAGAACGTAGGTTTTTAATATAAATGTCAGAGCAAGAAAAGAGCTGAAACTTTATATATATATATATATATATATATATATATATATATATATAGGAGCAAACAGTTAATAAAACATGTTAAAAAAACACTTTGAAAAAGAGTTAAAAACATATTTAATCTGAAAAGGAAACACTTGATAAGTGGATAGTCCTTAATCCGCAGAGTTTCGAAGAAATACTTTCCTTCTCATCAGAGGGTAGGAATTAGCAAAATGCGGGATCGGATTTTGCATATAAAAGTATTTGCTGAAACAACAAGTCAAAGGTCTTACTTGATAACAAAAAGTGGAGCAGAGGGTATATGGTGAAGAAAAAGGTGATTACACGTGAATGGATAGTCTGGTGGAAGATAAATAATCCAGTGACGGTATAATCCAAAAATATAACTCCCAGAAAGTTAATTGAGTTTCCAAGTTATATTTTTGGATTTTACCGTCATTGGATTATTTACCTTTCACCAGACTATACATTCACGTGTAATCACCTTTTCCTTCACCATATTCCCTCTGCTCCACTTTTTGTTATCAAGTAAGATCTTTCACTTGTTGTTTCATTAGGGCGGAAAATTATGTTCTCAATTTCTTTACTAACTCAGTGTTTGAGAAATAAAGAAATTTAATAGAACATTCGAATATCTATGTATCTCATATAGAGTTCAAGTGTTAGCCCCAGGTACGGGGGCCCCTTGATTTCTGAGAACTTTGACTGAAATAAAATGACCAATGCCAAGGAGTAATATTTTTTTTAGGGAGTAATATTGGATCATGCTGTAAAAGTTAAAAAAAAGTAATGTTTGTCAAAAACAGTAAAAAGCGGCCTTGTCTTTTATGGTGTGTATGTATGTATGTATGTATGTGTGTGTATATATATATATATATATATATATATATGACAGCATAATCACATTGACACACTGGTTCCTGCTGAATCACCGAAGTTAAGTAATGTTGTACCTGGTCAGTACTAAATGAGTGATCATTTGGGACTTCCAAGTGTTGTATGTGTTCTCCGCTTATCTTGGCATTGTTTTCAGTCGTCTTGAACTTCTCTTTGCCACTAGACTCAAGCAATGCCAGTTTAGGAGAGGTGTGGTTGGGGATTGCACAACCCTTGCCTCACAATAACACGTGCAGCTGGCACGCTCATAGCTCAGTCGGTTAAGGAGCAGCGTCGTTATCTTAAGATTGCACGTTTGAACTAAGATGTAAGATTTATTTATTTATTTATTTTTTTTTTTTTGAAGTTTTAATATTGAAACAGGCTTATGCCATTTTTTCTTTTTTTCCCCCTCCATGTTAATTTTTTTTTTTTTTTTTTTTAAAGAAGTTTTAACCTCGTTTGTTTTGCATCACGTTCGTTGTTTTTTTTCGTTTTTTTTTCCATCACGTTCACTTTTTTTTTTTGTTTTTTTTTGTTTTTCCAATTTTTTAAAAGTTTTAACATTTTTTTTTTTTTTAATAATATTTAAACAGCGTTATTACTTTGCTTATTCTTTATTTTCCGTTTTGTTTTGAGTTATCCCCCTTTCCCCTCACACACACACACACACACACCTCCAAACATCTGGGCAACGCCGGGTACCCCCACTATCCTTTGTCTTTCGAGACTGAACAGAGGCATCGATACACATTTAAAACAAATACTTTTGTGTGGCACTGCATGTTTGTGATCTGAAACTACAGGTGTGCCTTGGTGTAAAATGTTAGCGTTCGGCGTGAATCCTTATGCGAGGATGAAGACGAGAACAAGTGTGAGGTCCATTTGCTCGGCTGCGCGTTGGTAACATCTGTCGTTAAGAATGAAGTGAACAACAAAAGAGAAATCGAACAAAGGTTATAAGAACAACTTCTATTAAAAGCAGATTCAATAGAAACAACATTACGTCGTGACGGCCAGTGAGACGATTTGTTTATATAATTTTTTTTTTTTTTTTTTTTTTTTCATTATAAGTAAAAGCTTTGCTGTTTATCAAGAATTACATTTAAACAAGCTTTCTGATGTTCGTACTTGTCATGGAACGAAAATGTCATATTCCAAAACTCACATCAATTAATCAAGCAATTTTTGCCCCCCCCCTCCCGACAAAAGGAAGGTGGAACTGTAAATTCACCCTTGTCTGTTCGTCCATCCGTACTTTTCTCGCTAACTACAGCTTGGAACATTTTTAAATTTTGCACAAACATTAAACATGATATGAGTAAAAAAAAAAAATAAGAGAACGGATTTTCTGGGAAAACTCCGGTTGCCCCTCCCGCTGGGGGTTGCCTTTCGGGTTAAAATGACTAAAATTGACACTTTTGTGCTTCTTAAAAAAAAAATTGATGCCTTGGATTTTTATAAAACTTTCTGAAAAGTTGTAACTAACTGATTTCTATATAATTTTGTTTGTCTATACTTCGCGATAACTCTTGGGTGTGCCCCAGGGGTTATTTTAGGGCTACTAAAAACACTCCATTTTTGGGACTATTTTACCATATTTGTCCAAAATTTTCTGTGTGTGTCTATTTAGCAGTTTTGCATGGTGCGGAACTCAAATTTAATTATGTTAAGGCCTTGGGGACTTTTTGAGCTAAATGGGGGGGGGGGAATGATAGACTTAGTCATTTCTTTTTTTGCATGGTGCAGAACTCAAATTTACATATTTTAAGGCCTAAAATTGCAGTGTTCATTTTCACTAGGATTTGATGTCCCCTGGGACTTATGGGGCTAAATGGAGGTGGGGAGGGGGGCAAATGCTGAACTTAGTCATTTTTTTATGCCTCGTTCATTGTGCACTCACGGGGGACCATACATGCTTCACTTGTTTTCTTAATTTTTTTTTTTCTTTTTAAGAAAATCAAATTTTACTATTTTTAACAATAAATAATTTTTTGATAAATATAGCATGGTTCGTCAATCTCGGTAGTCGAATTAAGTTGTTCACCCTTAAATTTAAAAAAAAAACATGATGGCTTTACGGTCTCGCTGGTCATAAAATTTGATCTCATTTAAAAAAAAAAAATCTTTCTGTTGAGCTCTGTACTCTGCATGGAATTTTTATTTCATCCATGGGAGTAGCATGTTTTTGTTCTGTCAGCCGCAACTGGATAGAAGTCTTAATTAATTTGCAATTGTGTTTTCGAGAATTACCTGCATTGAGGATTGATGCTTCAACCTCTAGAAGAGGGTAGAACTTCTATCCAGTCATGGCTGATGAAAAGAAAGCATGCTACCCCTGTTGATTAAAAACAAAAAAACGGTTTTGTTCGAAATTCTGTGCAAATTGTAGAGTTCCAAATAATACGAAATATGAAATAATTAACCTGTAGAATGACCTTCAACAATTTGAATGAAATATGGAATATGAACCTTGGAAACCGAGAGACTCAATCGAGACACATTTCAATCGACATAGGCCTGCTAGTGTGTGTGTGTGTGCGTGTGTATGTGTGTGTATATATATATATATATATATATATATATATATATTTTTTTTTTTTTAGAAATTGCCCATTTTTTTTATTTTGGATGTAAACAAATATTTATTTATTTTTAAAACAGTAATCTACGTACTTGCATATTTCGGGGCGCTACCCCTCTTCAGCGTAGCTTGACTGTTATTAGGACTCGAACCCTGGACCTTATGTATTTCAGTTCATATAAAATAAAATAAATAATATATATATTCTTATAATATATATACCAATCCTTATTTAAGAAGCTCAATGTAATTACAGAGCAATATAGAGAATAAATGACAAAAAGTTATATTCCAAAATTCATGATGTTGACCATCTTATAATTTATTCCTTTTATTCAATATGGTGTAATGGAAAAATAAAAAGGTATTTGCAGCTTCTCTAAAAATTTTCGGATTTTAATCACGTCAAATCACACTTCAATTCCTTTTGACGGGTTGATTGTTGCTATTTCTTCTGATGAGTTAGGGGCATAATAGATTCACTGATTGATATAATAATTAAGTGTTTGATCTTGCGCTACGAAACAGATACTGTCAAGAATTGTATAAGTCAACTGAATTAAAGGAATAAATTATAAGAAGGTCAACATCATGAATTTTGGAAGTTAACTTTTTGTTTTTTATTCTCTCTCTCTCTCTCTCTCTCTGTATGTATATATATATTATATATATATATATATATATCACCATTAAAATACTTGTAGAACAGGCAGAGGGATACAATATTTTGTCGATGGGGCTTAGATGACAGTTCAGGACCTATCAGGTTGGCGACTCTCTTTTGAACCCTGTCTAGAAGTGAGAGACTAGTAGCAGATACACCAATCCAAATCTGACAACAGTACTTCATACATGGGCGAATGGTGGCTTTATAGAGGTACAGGATACTTTGAGGCATAAGTAGCTTTCTAGCATGGTAGAGAGAGCCCACTTTCTTCGCAGCAGCTATGACTATGCTCTCAGTTAACAGTTGACTATAGCCTATTTCTTTCATGCAATTATTTGACTATCATAATAGCAGGTAACAAATTTTTCGTTTATAACATGTTCTTTCTTGCGTAAGTACTGAATAGTCAGTAAAAGGTTCCTGTTAAGCGATGTTGCTTCCTTTCGTCAAGATTTTCCTAGAACTTTAGCTTTTTGTGGGTCTTGTTTGTTGTTCCGTTGAACAGTACTTAATTTGCAACCTAAAATAAATTGAGATTATACGATTTTTGACATTGAACTTCAACATCATTTTATTGCTGTAACTTTTTGTTTTACATCTTTTTTTTTTATTTCTTTGTAGATCAACGACAAGAATCGAAACGGTATTGAAGCTCTCGAAAATCACCCTGTTGTGAAGCGGGTCACGCCGCACAAAATGGTGACTCGTTCGTTAAAATTCATTAAAAGTAAGTAAATCATCCTTTGGAATCCAACGCTTTTCATCAGGGAAACTTTATTACATCTCTCACTAACCTATCTCTGGCCAGGTCCTTATTTATCCCTCGTTCTCTCAAGTCCATTTTTATCAGTTCCTTCCATGTTTTCCTTGGCCTTCTCCTGTGAATTGAACCTGCTATTACTTCAACTCTTCTATCACATATGTATATACATTTATCACTTGCAACGCATGTCTTCAACCCTCACTGGCCAGATTTCATTCTCCTACATTGTCACACTTGACCATTTGGAGATCCCAAAGATCTATCGTGAGCATTTAGAAGTTCAGAAGGTCTATTGAAAGTTCCGAAGGTAAATTGTGGGCATTTGGAAGTTCCGAAGGTCTATCGTGGGCATTTGGAGGTTCCGAAGGTCTATCGTGGGCATTTGGAGGTTCCGAAGGTCTATCGTGGGCATTTGGAGGTTCCGAAGGTCTATCGTGGGCATTTGGAAGTGTAATGAAGAGATGGAGAGGGGGAGTTATGCAAGATCCTGCGTCACATAACCATAAATGCAATCCCTCTGTGGGCAGGTCGCATATAGGCACACGGGCAAGATATGTATTAACCCTAAGTCCCATTGCTTACAATTTTACTTCATTACTCACTGGTTACTTGAAATTATAGCTCTGATGCTCAGAGCACACAAAACGTGCATGACCCTAAGTCTATGTGGCAATACCTTTAATACGTTGGCTGGCTGCCTGTTGTCTGATGTGGTGGTTAAGTTCCTACTTCGTCCACAGATGCTCTGATGATTGATCCAAGTAGTGTAGTAACTGTTCTAATGCTGAACTAAACTTAATTTGTCCTCGGTTAATGGAGGGAAAACTATGTATGCTGAGGCAATTTTAATTTTTGCCTACTTATAGTGGTTCTTGGAAGGAAGCTACTGGAATTGTAACCTGAATTACAATGGGGTATTAAAGCAGTGAATTGATGGAGACCACTAGAGCAACGAGTCAAATAAGCTGGAAGAAAGGAAGCAGGAAATAGATCAGGCTATTCTGAAGAACATATACCATTATAAAAAAAAGACTGAGACTAGCAACATTTGCAGAGAACATATATTTCTGCACGTATTATTTTTATTATTGGAATCCCTTTCAGATGAGTAATTTTATTTATTTACTTGTGGGGGTACCCAGCATTGCCTGGGTGTTTAGAGGTGTGTGTGTGTGTGGGGGGGGGTTAAAATCAAAACAGAGCGAAGTAATAATCCTGTTTAAATATTATAAAAAAAAACACAATGTTAAAATTTCTTAAAAAAATGGCAAAATGAAAAAGAAAAACAATTAAAAAAAAACAGCAAACATGATGAAAAAAAGAAACAATTAAAAGAAACGAACGTGATGCAATATGAATGATTCGGCATTGCCCGGGTGTTTGAAAAAAAAAAAAAAAAAAATTGGGGGAGGGAGGTAGGCTCGAACACGAATCCTTGAGGCAAAAGGGGAAAAAAAAGCGTGATGACTTAACTAAAAAGTGAATTGACAGATTTAATGAGGTCAAACATCAATTCCGCAGTTAAGTCTGGCTGCGAGGCAGTTGTTTTGGTTTTGTGTTGGGTTGGGGGTTGGGGGTTGGGGGGGGGCAGCTCCCCATAAAAATGAGGGTGTCCAAATGAAAGCAACTGTCTGATATGACGGTTTTCACCGCATTGATCAAAGCTGATTTGCCGAGAACACATACCGTTTCAATTTAGTTTCACTTTATTTATACTAAAAAGCCAAACAAACATGTGACACTGCGAAATAGCGTGGATTTTATCAAAATCAATAAAAATAAATCTAGACACAGACACAGCGTCCCTTGGCAAATCGTATATATTATGATCTAGGGGGTATATTATATCTGCCACCCTCATTTAATCCAGAGCGACGCTGATTATTCTGCTAGTATATATTTGCCCCTATCTCATTCAATCCCGAGCAAAGGCAGAAATTTTGTTAATACATATTTCCATCAATCTCCTTCAATCCCAGGCGACACGTAGCACTCCTTCTGAAGCCAAGCCGGAGCCTCTTTGGACTTGTGGGTCAATACTGAGTCCTACTGCCACACCCAGGGGTCTGCCAGTGGCCACTTGATTGCACCCGGGGATCACTACACTCCTCATCAAATCCAGGTACACAAGCCGACTTCGAAGATGTGGCCCTCACTTGAAACCACATCAAAGACCATGAACATGGCCGGAAACTTTGTTTTCATCACTCTGGGAACGTCCCTGTTATTCGTGGCAATCCAGCAATGCATTTTGAGGGTGCTGGTAATGGTCCTGTTGTCGTAACTTGGAAAGGTAAAGAGTTGTAAAGTAGCGTATCTTCAATCTCGCTCATTGGACCTTGTGTCCCTTTCAAACATGATCGCTCTTGGGATTGATACACAACGGGCCAACTAGTAGAAATTTTTTTTTTTTTTTTTTTTTGTACATGGTGGTCACCCGGAAGTCACTCGGGGATAAGGGTTATTGTGTGTACAGTAATCAATGAGATAGTATTGTAGTAATCATTAGTATTGGAGATTTGATGAAGTGTCTTACTTAAGAGGGCGGTTCATCGGGAATTTGTTTATGTTGGACTTGAAGACATCCAAGTTGTAGTCAGGTGGGAAACATGCAAACGGAAGAGAGTTCCACAAGTGTGCAATTCTAAGAAAGAAGGTTTGTTCATGGAATCTACGTTTTGATTTAGGCACAGATAAAGAGTGGGGAAAATTATTGACAGTGGTTTCAGTGGTAGAAATAGAATCATGTCGCCTTTTCTAGGACAACAGTTTTCTCGTTCCTCCTTGTAAAGTAGCCATTTCGTATCCCAATACACAATGGAACAACTTTTAGATCAGCTCAATTTTTCAATGGATTTCTGAAAGATTAGCAAGGAGCAACACCAGGACTTAAATGCCAAAACAAACACGCTATTAACTACTACAAGGATTATTGCATGGCAAGGCAAGTGTATTTAATCTTAATATGCAAATAAAACCGTCTTGAAACTATATATATATGCTGTCAATAAAAAAAATAAATACCGGCTACATTAAATGGAGAAATCATGTTCGTGGTCTGTAAACTTTTATAATTTTGCCTTTTTACTACGTGCTGATGAAGCCCATGTTTGTGTAAATAATAACTTGATGAACGGTTATATTCATATATGTTAACACCAAAGGCTGAAACAATAGTACGCAAAAGTGTTAACAATAAAAAGACAACCTTCCTGAAAATGAGTAAATACTTGTGTGTCTCTTGCTAATCCTAACCCAACACCAGGACTTAAATGCCATTTGGAACTTTTCTGTAAGTAGCATTTCAAACGTAAACTAAAATAGACTTCATAGCCTCGTAGGAGATGTCCTTTTCTCTTCCTTGCAACCTAACCCTAACCCTAACCCAACACCAGGACTTAAATGCCATTTGGAACTTTTCTGTAAGTAGCATTTCAAACGTAAACTAAAATAGACTTCGTAGCCTCGTAGGAGATGTCCTTTTCTCTTCCTTGCAACCTCTATCTCACAGAAGAGATGTTGCGAGTTTGTCTCTGATGTATCGTTATTTTCATGGAAAGTGTTTGACTGAGCTTCAATCTATGGTCCCCCCTCGCCAAACTTTCACAAGAAACACTCGTCTAGCTGTAAACACTATCAATAATTCCCCCCACTCTTTATCTGTGCCTAAACCTAAACGTAGATTCCATGAACAAAGCTTCTTTCTTAGAACTGCACGCCTGTGGAATTGTCTTCCATTTTCCTGCTTTCCGGCTGACTACAATATGGTTGTGTTCAAGTCTAACGTAAATAAGTTCTTGATGAGCCGTTCCATATAAGTTATCAAATTTACCAAATTTTCATTATTAATGATTACTATATTGTCCAATTTCTACTGTACACTCTTTAACCCTTATCCTTGAGTGGCCTCTTGGCCTTGATAATGTGGTGATGCCTATGTCAAAAAAAACAAAAAAAACTGAATCTTTTGTTTTTGTATTTTTCTCTTTGATTCAGTTTTATGTTTTTGTTTTTAGCAAAGACAAAACGATGCAACTTCACGACGGCAGGTCCTTTTTGGTCACCCAGTTATCATTCGTCTCGCACGCTCAATCAGCGAGGATTATCGGTAAGTGAGATGGTCTTATTTCTTTTCTATTAGCTGTGGACAAATCTATGTATGTATAATTTCTTTCAGCAGGGACAGTAGCATAGTAATTGTCACGGTTTCAGAAATCATTGTCTCTTTTTTTTGTTTTTCTTTCTTCATCCCCCGCTGTTTTCTCTTCGTCTTCCTTTCCTTAAACAAGGGGCGCAAAAGCTAACACTCCTTAAATGTATGAACAATATCCAGTTTCAGTGAACACATTCGCTTTCCCTTTCTTTTCGTCCTTGACTCCTTTACGTATGTGGGAATTCAAATGCATTAAGTTTAGGTTTTCATGTCGATAGAATTTCTTTCAGTCTGCTATAGTAATTCCTGTGCAATATATTTCGTTAAGGTTTTAATGTCAATATGTTGTGGTTTGTAGATTGTAATTTTTGCTAAGCAATTATTTATCCTTATTTTAACAGTTATGTTTTTTTTTTTGCATAATTTTACTTTTCTTATTTCTATCCAAATTATTGCTATTCTTTTTTTTTTTTTAATTTTTTTTGTTTTTTTGCATAATTTTTACTTTTCTTTTTTCTATCCAAATTATTACTATTTTTTATTTTTTTTTTTTTGTAACTCTAATCAGTTGTTGGGTGGATATGTGATGCGGCTATATATATAAAAACAAACTTTACAAAATTGTGAATGTATCGAACTGACGGGCAAGCTTTTTAATCATTTTTAGGCAAAAATTTGGCTGCCAAGAGGTCAAAGTTGAAAGAGTTGACCTTTTACAGACTCTACCAAACTCCTCCGTCAATTTTGGGTCTAAACATTTTAATTTTAGATGTAAGTTACCTGGACACGAGTCAAACTTTTTAATATATATATATATATATACATATGCATAAAAGTTATGAACAGTACATAGGGCCCAAGCAAAGCCGGGCTAAACTGCTAGTGTATATATATATATATATATATATATATAATATATATATATATACAGCCTTTGAGATTTGAAAAAAAAAAAAATCACTCGACCGCTGGTCGAGTGTGAGGGAAAATTTACTCCCCCCCCCAAATATTTTTGCTTGACAGACTTTCTCTTTGTTTCAGTCAATAATAGTAAATAATTTTACAACAATTCAAAAATTACTGTGTGTATAATCTAACAAGAAAATATTTGTTTAACTCTTGTAAATCAACTATTTTATTACTACAAACATTTCAGTAAATATTCAACAAAACGTTAAAATATAACACTAGTTTCTTTATATAGCATCATTCATATTATTGTTCCATAGAAATAAGAATCATTTCTCCGGATGCTTGACGGAATGATGCGTTTTTTTCCTTTTTCAAATGTTCGTCTTTACTTTTGTAAGCATGAAGTGTATGTAGTTGTAGCGTCGAAGAATTTTTTTTCTAAATAAATTTCAAAATCAGAGAGCTAAATGAAGGCGATATTTTGACTACACACCGAATATGTAAATTTGACCTCTTGTTGACCTTTAGCATTACCACTCTTTTTTCAATACGATATTCCAACGGTCTCTGAGCTAGAGATGAAAGAATTCACAAATGATGAGACATAGGTCATTCTAAGTCACTTCATATTTGAGGGTCGTAAAATAAATGAATTCCCCCCCCCCCCCGTTTCTTTAAATAAAGAAATTTTATCGACTGGCGGGCGAGTGATTTACGACTTTTAGTTGCCCCAAGAAATTTTCAATCGACTGTGGCGTCTCAAAAGCTGTATATATGTATTACCAGACAGCTTAATTATCTTTTTTGTTTTGTTTAATACTTATTTTGATAATGTTATATGAATTAACGTTTAAGATGCAAAAGTCAAGTATCATGATTCTATTGTGCTCTACACAGAAACATTCATTTTGAATGTGCCCTTATTATATCAAAGAACCTACTGTTGATTTTAGATGCTGGGCCTTTCTATTTGTGCAGTAATAAAACTTCTCAAATCCACATGTGACATCAGGCTGCATAAGGCGTTAACTATAGTCAGGATCACCTTCATCGGAATGTTTCAATTATTGATACTTATCAAAGACATTCCGATACAAGATCTATCTAAGAACACTGCCAGGTACATAAAATACATTTGTATGAAATTTCATAAAAAATTGTCCAGCTGTTTAGGAGTCCATAGGGAACAAACTCTCACACACACAAAGTTTCTTTTATATAATAGTATATATATTTTACCAGACATCTTAATTTATTTCTTATCAGTTTTCATAATGGTCCTCCTCCTTGCCAAACATTCACAAAAAATATTCGACTAGCTACAACCACTATATACGATTTCCCCCACTCTCTATCTACCTAAATCTAAACGCAGATTCCATGAACAAAGCTTCTTTCCCAGAACTGTTTGCCTGTGGAACACTGTTCTTCTGGCCTGCTTCCTGATTGAATGCAACATGGTAGCCTTCAAATCCAAAGTAAACATAATCTTAAGCTGTCCCCATAAATAATTAAATTCTATCCCATTTACACTATTAAAGATTACAACACTACCACCTTACATTCATTATCCCTTATCCTCGAGTTGCCTTAGTGCCTTGATAAGTATTGACTCCCAAGTACAAAAAAATAATACAACTACATATTTTTATTTATTTAGTTTTTAACACACTATCTTATTCTCACGAATGTGTCAGTTATTGTATGCATTTTTAAATATATGAGTTGAATTAATTTCCTTAAAAAAAATCTCTGAAAATATAAGATCTGTCAATAGTGTTACGTTTATGTAATGCAATACCGTTTGTCTGGTTCCCGACCGACTATAACACGGTCGTATTCAAGTCTAATGTAAATAAATTCCTATTGACGTCATCCATTTAGATAATCTAGCTGTAGCCAAGTTCCGTTGTGACAGATCTCGTCTCACCACCTAGCTGACACTTAATCCTTATCCTTGAGTGGTCTTTGGGCCTTGATAATTTAAAAAAGTCACGGTTTAATAAACAGAAAATACTGTAAAAATTGAATTTAACATGTAATCCTATTTAAAAAAATAGCGTGGTCTGTAAACTGCAGAAGCACCCGTTTCTGAAAGATTGTCTTTGTTTTTATTTTCATTTATTTATTTATTTTGTTTTTGCAGGGTGCCGCCATGTGGTATTCGAAGCACAATTTGAAAACGAGGCGACTTATGAGAGCGGCTCCGAAACAGGTAATAAACGGAAACTTCGGAGGTTTGAGGAGGTGGAATGTGTTTTGTATGTATACATGTATGCCATTCACAGGCTGACTGTTATTTTCTGTACCGCAGTTCTTCAGTGCGGCTAGACAAACAATTGGCTTGAACCAGAATCTAAACTTGTACTGCGAAGGAGGAAAAGAAGTGGGGGGGGAAAAAAAAAAAAATGTGATGTCTTTGCCGTTGCGTCCATCGCCGAACCGGAAGTGACGAAGGTTTAAATTAAGGCTAGTCAATCGAAAAAAGGGGATGACGCTATGAAAATATCGTCGAAAAAAGCGACCCCTCCCTGTAAAAAAGTGTCCCAGTTGAGGGTGAAGGAATTAATGTTTATAGCCAATTTTTCAATATTTGTCATCCGAAGGGTTGAGCTACAAAACCATACAGATCTTGTGAAAACCTAAGAATAAGCAAAGTAAATATTTTAAAATATTAAATAAAAATTAAATATTATTTAAAAAAAAAAGTTAAAACTTAAAAAAAAATCGAAAAAAAAACCCCCAAAAAAACTAACGTAAGGCAAACGAACGATGTTAAATGTAAAAATCGGAAAAAGAAAACAGAAAAACGAACGTTAAAACTTCTTTTAAAAATCTGCAAAATACCCCCCCCCCCAAAAAAAAAAAAAACGTGAAAAATGGCTTAAATAACCTTGTTTCAATATTAACATTTAAAAACTCGAAAAAGCGGGGGGGGGGGGGTACCCAGGTGTTTTTGGGTGTGTGTGGTCGGTGGGGGGTATTAATGAAAACCTAAGAATAAGCGAAGTAAAAAAAACTAACGTAAGGCAAACGCGAAACAGAAAAACGAACGTTACGTGAAAAATGGCTTAAATAACCCTGCTTCAATATTAAAATTTAAAAAATCGGAAAAAAAAAAAAAAAAAAAATTTTGAGGTTTTAATAATCAAAGGAATATCATATAATTAAGCTTTATTTTTAAATGAAAACTAATTTAATGCAAATAAAGTATTCTACAACAACTATAATGATGATTTTATGTTTTGCCTATGGACCCCTAGTGTCCATGTGGACCCTGGTTTAGATGATAGCTGACACTTCTAGCCCCTTAACTATCATCTGGCACCTGTTGAAAGAAAATTAAATCTCAAAGCATTTGACTCGTCGGTCTGGAATGTTTTCAACTCGCATTTTGTTTTGTACGACGATATTTATTTCCTCATTTTTTCATTTTCACGTGATCGTCTTCTCAAACATCATTCACGTCTCACACATGATTGCAAACGTTATCCACATCTCTCCCATGATCACTCTCTTTTTTTTCTTCCCCACTAACGTCATTTCGCATACAAACGTATGCGAAATGACGTTAGTTGGAAAAAAAAAAAAAAAAAAGAGAATGAGAATGATCACGGGAAAGATGTGTTTAGATCAGTTGTGCTGTGCGTGCATGTGATAAAGACCCCCCCCCCTCCCCCGTTGAACGCTTTCTGTTATTGGTCAGTTGATCAGTTCATCTCATCTGCTAAAGCTTTGCCCGAGCTGCAAACTGAAAATTGTTGCAAGCTAACTCTATATATGTTATAAGTCTGATTCTAACTGATTTCAAAACCTTAGACTCTGCAAGCCTGGCTATTTAATATTAGTTTTTAATAAATTGTAATATTAGTTTCATTCTATGAAAAAAAAAAAAAAAAATTTCTAATTTTTTTTTTTTTTTTTTTTTTTTTCTTTAGATCGCGTATGCTCTACAAGCAGAAATTCTTTGGAACATGGGATTCACAGGTAACTTTTTTTTATTTGCATTAGTTTATTAAAGAAAAAAAAAAGTGCATATTGGAGAGAAAATTTTTTCCATGTTTTAGTTTTCGCAGATGACATATCAGAATAAACTTTTACACCCATGTCTTTGGTGATCGTTCTTAGACACGTCAACAATGGAATCGTTTGTTTATAAAGCTGGTCATGGCATTTATACTTTTGATAACTTTTCCTCTTGTGAACCATTTCCTCTTATTCTGCGGGTCTCTGACAGTCCATGGTGTTGCTAATTTATTTATTTTATTTACGTATTAAATTTTTTTTTTTATTTAATTGTCATGCTAAAAATAAAAGAAATTAATTGTTATTAAAAGTACACCCTCCAGATATAGACTATTTATCTAGTATCTATATATTAATACGATAGTGTGCGTGTTATTTTCTGTGTCACGCTTACATCTGGCTCGTTTAATTGTTATGTACTTCCATTTCTTGTAATAAATAATTTTACTAAGAATTCTTCATAAGTTTTGATTTCAATTAATGACACTTAAATAATCTATTTTTTAAAAATAATTTTATCAAGAATTCTTTATTAGTCTTGGTTTTGGTTTCAATTTTAGCTGATGGCACCTTAGTAATCTATTTTTTTATAAGTAATTTTATCAAGAATTCTTCATAAGTTTTGGTTTCGGTTTTGATTATAGCTGAAGGAACTGAAGTTTATATATACAGGATGTCCACAAAGTCTGCCTACTTAATGTAGCCAGACTTTGTGGACACCCTGTAGATTATGTATCCAGACTTTGTGGGCACCCTTTAGATTATGCAGTCAGACTTTGTGGGCACCCTTTAGATTATGCAGTCAGACTTTGTGGGCACCCTTTAGATTATGCAGTCAGACTTTGTGGGCACCCTTTAGATTATGCAGTCAGACTTTGTGGGCACCCTTTAGATTATGCAGTCAGACTTTGTGGGCACCCTTTAGATTATGCAGTCAGACTTTGTGGGCACCCTTTAGATTATGCAGTCAGACTTTGTGGGCACCCTTTAGATTATGCAGTCAGACTTTGTGGGCACCCTTTAGATTATGTAGTCAGACTTTGTGGGCACCCTTTAGATTATGCAGTCAGACTTTGTGGGCACCCTTTAGATTATGCAGTCAGACTTTGTGGGCACCCTTTAGATTATGCAGTCAGACTTTGTGGACACCCTTTAGATTATGCAGTCAGACTTTGTGGACACCCTTTAGATTATGCAGTCAGACTTTGTGGGCACCCTTTAGATTATGCAGTCAGACTTTGTGGACACCCTTTAGATTATGCAGTCAGACTTTGTGGACACCCTTTAGATTATGCAGTCAGACTTTGTGGGCACCCTTTAGATTATGCAGTCAGACTTTGTGTGCACCCTTTAGATTATGCAGTCAGACTTTGTGGACACCCTTTAGATTATGCAGTCAGACTTTGTGGACACCCTTTAGATTATGCAGTCAGACTTTGTGGGCACCCTTTAGATTATGCAGTCAGACTTTGTGGACACCCTTTAGATTATGCAGTCAGACTTTGTGGACACCCTTTAGATTATGCAGTCAGACTTTGTGGACACCCTTTAGATTATGCAGTCAGACTTTGTGGACACCCTTTAGATTATGCAGTCAGACTTTGTGGACACCCTTTAGATTATGCAGTCAGACTTTGTGGACACCCTTTAGATTATGCAGTCAGACTTTGTGGACACCCTTTAGATTATGCAGTCAGACTTTGTGGACACCCTTTAGATTATGCAGTCAGACTTTGTGGACACCCTGTATATATATAAGAGCAAATAGGTAATAAAACATGTTAAAAAACACTTTGAAAAAGAATTAAAATCATTTAATTTAAAAAGGAAACACGTAATAAGTGGATAGTCCTTAATCCGCGGAGTTTCAAAGAAATACTTTCCTTCTCATCAGAGGGTAGGAATTAGCAAAATGCGGGATCGGATTTTGCATGCAGAAGTATTTGATGAAACTGCAAGTAAGTCAAAGATCTTACTTGATAACAAAAAGTGAAGCAGAGGGAATAGGGTGAAGAAAAAGGTGATTTCACGTGAATGGATAGTCTGGTGAAAGGTAAAGTATTTAATGACGGTAAAATCCAAAAATGTAAATCTAAGAAAGTTAATTAAATTTCCATTTGCACAAGTAAAATCAAAGTAAAATCGGTCTTTTGGATTATTTTGGACCATCTTTCAATCACGCGATTTCCTTGGATTTCATTGGATACTTTACCTTTCACCAGACTATCCATTCACGTGAAATCACCTTTTTCTTCAAAGTATTTTTTAACATGTTTTATTAACTATTTGCTCTTATTATAAGCTCTATCTCCTATTTGGTTTTATCGAGCTTTTACATCTGATTGAGATTACTTTATAAATATTAATTCTTTAATATTTATAATATACTTTAGTTTTACCATCTTGGATCATTTTGGTAAATTTAATTGTAATTTTTATTTTTTATGAATATATGTGTACATATAGTGTTATAATGGAATAATTCCAGGAGGAAATCCGGGTATGAGAGCTCAATGTGGTAAACAGAGTAATAACATAAAAATATAACACGGAAATTACATAATTGTCGATGCAATAATTTATTTCAACCTTATGGTATTTTTTTATTATTATTATTTATATTTATTATATATATATATATTATTATTATTTATATTTATTATTTATTTTTTAGTTTAGATGCTTGAAAATACCATAAGGTTGAAATAAATTATTGCATCGACAATTATGTAATTTCCGTGTTATATATATATATATATATATATATGTTTGAATTTGGTTTCGATTTAAGCTAGTTATATAGATATATTTTTTATTTTTGAAATCGCAACTTTATAATATATAAAAATCGATAAAACATTAACTCTATAATAATATATACTCAATCTGCAAGAATTAAAATATATTAAGCGTATTTTATGACCTAGTTATGCTGGGCGTCCCTGCTAGTTTAGATAAATACTTTTGCAGTTTTAACAAAAGAGCTACAATAATATCAGAGCGTCTCCATTTACACTGAATATTTACAGAATGCAAACATCAACATATTAGATATGAATCAGTCCCCTGTGGAATTTCTACAGGTCCTGCTAGTCTATATAATAATATGCTAAACTATTTGTTTGTATGTATGTTATCATGTTTTTAATTTTTTGAGATGAGGATTGATTATTCATACTGCAGTAGAACCCCAGGATACGTCATTAAAAATTGGTAATAAAATACAGTACAGTATATAATACACATGTATATAATCAAATAACATTATAAATAACACCGTAATGTGGAGCAAATACCATAACCAGGGTTCGAAAAAACATTGTATTCCATATCGTAACCTGAAAAAATCGTATTCTAGGGCCACCGTATCCCAGACTTCTACTGTATAAAAACGTAAAACATCTGGCAACAACCACAATGCTGTTTCATCTCAGCGTGGATATCTCCTTCATCTCTTCCTCTGGATGTGTCATTGTTTCCCATATTGACGGCTGATGAGGGGGTGGGGAAGAAACATGTTTATAAGTACAGTAGAACTCTAGGATACAACATTAAAAATTAGTAACAAAATACAATACAGTATGTAATACACATGTATATAATCAAATAACATTATGAATAACACCGTAAGGTGGGGCAAATACTGCTACATTGTAATCCACATCATAATCTGAAAAAACTGTATTCTACGGCTACTGTAGCCCGGGGTTCTACTGTATTTGGATTTTTCAGACTGTTCTCATCTGGAGTGTTGTTTTCATAACGTTTCAGGTGATGTAACCTTCTTCAGATGTATCTTCTTGAGCTCGGGAACTTGGACGGAATTTTGAATAAAAGAGCTACAATAATATTAGAGCGTCTCCATTGATGCTTAATATCTTCAGAATGCCAACATCAATATATTAGATATGAATCCGTCCAGTATATACTTATTATTTACTTCACGGAGGTAGCATGCTCTTGTTCTGTCAGCCATGACTGGATAGACGTCCTAAGTAATTCACAGTTGTATTTTTTCGGTCGGCCACACTGAGAATTGAACCTTCAACTTTCAGAAGAATATCAACTTTTGCAATTAATTTATCCAAGTACTCTGACCACTGCACCGTAGGTTCTTGCGGAAGGGATGTTAACGTCCAATACGGCAGGTTAGGGTGCTTATTAAAATGGAGTTGATAGATCGATTTTTAATAGTAATATATCCAAAAATTTATTGCGGAAAACAATTGCTATTGTGTTTTTAGTAAAAAAAAAAAAAAAGAAAAAAAAAAAAAGGCTATCGCTATAGACAACAAATATTACATGCTGTGGCACATCTGGGCTGGTGCATCTACCACTAGCCTCTCCCTCTTGGATAGGGTCCGAAAAGAGTTTTCAATCTAATAGGTCACATTTTGTCAGCTAAGCTCGAACCCCTGTCCCATCACCTCAATGTTGCATCTCTGTTGCCTGTTTTACAAATATTTTAAATTTCACCCCCTTACTGTTAAGATCCCTAAATGCCAAAATGCTTTCTATTCTAATAGTTTCTTCCCTCGAACAACTAGACTTTGGAATTCCTTTCCTGTAACCGGCTTCCCTGGCTGTACTGATATGCAGAGGTTTAAATCTAACGTAAATCAACATCTTGTTTATCTTTCCTAGGCATGGTTCCAAATAGTAGCCCGTTACGTTGAAGTGGCGATATGGCTTGTTAGGGGGTGAACAAGAGTAAAAAAAAAAAAAAAAAAAAAAAAATCTAAAATATTCATTCTGAGTTATGTCTCCCTCTTCATCATGTACTTTATAATGTCTAAGAAAAATGCAATTTTACCCAATTTTCCGTAAAAATTACTTTTAACTATAAATAACTTTCTACTTGATGATTTTTCGTAATTTTTGGATATATTACAATTTTCGACATGACAAGTAAGTAAAATTTTTTTTTTTTTTACCTTAAAACAATATATTTTAAAAAATTGGTCTGTCAACTTTATCTTAACAAGCACACAAGTTAGTTTGAAAATAAATTTCTAAAAATATGTCGACATTAAAAAATGGATGTTAAAGCAGATATGACGTCTGATTCATTTAGTTTCCTGTTCGTAACTTTTTTCCCATTTGTCTCCCATCCAAGCCCCTTGGCCTTACTTTCAGGAGAATATAATTTTTGATGTTTCTGAATTTTTGAGATGAGGATTGGTTATTTGTATTATTTGGATTCTATCGTGTTCCAGCCGCATCCACACGGAGCTATACATCTGTTTTTCTTGTTTTTCCTCTGTCTTCTCACATTGTGACAGTCGCATTAACACATCTGTCGTGTCAACACAGATAAATCTGTCTTTCTCGTTGTCCATTTCATATTGTAAATTGTTTCTTCTTTTGGAATTGCAGGTACAGGTGTCAAAGTTGCCATCTTCGATACGGGGTTAGGCGAAAATCATCAACATTTTAAGAAAGGCAGGATCAAAGATCGTACCAACTGGACCCACGAAAAAACCCTTGATGATGGTGCGTATCATATTTGCTTTCTTTTATCTCAAACCTTTGTGTAATACACACACACACACACATATATATATATATTTTAAATTTGTCTTTACATACACAGTAGTTTGTTGCTACACAGTCATGAGGGTTTTCGAAAATAAGGGTTGTTGCCTGAAGAGGTATCTAGTTGCTAAACACTAGAAGACCGAAACATGCTCATGACTGTGTAGTAACAAACTACTGCCTATATAAAGACAAATTTAAGATGTAACTTGATCTGCTTCTGTATTGAGCACTCCTGTATAAACCTTGTTACATTTCACTGGTTACCCTATCTTTGAAAAATAGCAACCTCAAATTATATATATATATATATATATATATCGAAATGCCCTGGCATAAAGAGTCCCGTCTATCCCCCAAATTTTGCCTGTATTCCATTATTCAATAAATGATCCATTCTATATCTACCAATACATAATTTTGTGTCTTCATTTCATACTCGTTTTCCTATTATTTTTATATATATATATATATATATATATATATATATATATATATATATAGGGGTTATCAAGGCATGCACAATTAAATGACAGTTTTCCTTCATTTTTCTGTTGGTTTTCTCGATTTGCCGAGCAATTATTTCTTTAAATTACGTATTAGATTGCCGAATGATTTTTTTTTTTCTTGAATGCTTTTGATCATTGATTGTCGTCAGCAATTTTCTTATTGTTAAATAATATAAGAAAATAATATACAAATTCTCCTGTCCTATACAACTTACCAACTGAAACGAGAAAAAATGCTTGACAGATCGAGAATATCAACAGAAAAATAAATAAAGAAAACTTGTATTTAATCAAATTTGCCTTTATATATATTTATATATAGGCCCAAATTCTAGTATACATATATATATTTTATAGTTTTTAACGCCAATATATATGTTGCCTATATATATATATATACACACTTTATTTTATATAAACGCTACCAAGGGGTACCCGGCATTGCCCGGGTGTTTGGAGGTGTGTGTGTGTGTGGGGGGGGGAGGGTTAAAAAAAAAAAGAATGAGGATCGAACCCGAACCGTTGAGGCAAAGTTGTGAATTAAAGTGTGAAAAAAAAAAAGTGCAACGTTAACCATTGCCCCACCGCGAGATGCTAACGGAAACGCGTTTGAATTTATTGAATTACTTGGATTTAGCAGGTGCCCGTTTTAATGAGTTAATGAGGTCAAGTTTGACTGCGGGATAGTATTCATTTACTCCTGAACGCCCCCCCCCCCAGATGTTATAGAAAAAAGACTAAACCACATGCGGCGAGCGACAAATATTGAATATTTATCTTCCCGAAATGGAGCAAATTAAATAGACGGGCGAGCTTCGTTGTTAACTGTGAGATATTACGATTTATATGTGATATAAAAAGTTTTAAAAAGTTGTGAAGCCTTTTGTAGACACACAGAAAAAGCGAACATACATACATTTTCGCTTTTATATTTATAGATTTATATCACTACACATTCATGAGCGGTCCTGGATATGACCTAAAACTATATCCGATGGTGAGGCCCCACCTTGCGGGCCTTAGGGAGTATGGAGCCACCCTTTAATTGCCATTGCTCCCAGGCCCACTCTGACCCGAAGTGGTAGTCCCTGTTAGGGTCTCAACTATGGGTTAAATAGAATCTGACTTAAAAAAAAAAAATAAAAAAAAATATACTCCATTAAAAATCGTTCCTCAAAATAACTAGATTCGGCATTAAATAACCTGAAAAAGGGTTGATATGCCGTAAAACAAACAACCAACCAACCAACCAACATTCATGAGCATGTTTCGGCCAGCCAGTTACTAGTAATTAGAGACCTTTTCATAGTTTGTAATGAAAATTGGAAAAATGTTCACAGCAGAAAAAATAAAATAAATTACCAGCATTTAAATAAGTGAAAAAGAAATCAAAAGAAAATCAAAAGAAAAATGAATAATAAAAACTAGTGTGATCTGTGGAAATTCCACAGGAGACTCATTCATCTCTATATAAATAAAATGAACTCATTTTTTCCTGTCGGATTTTGACCTTAATAGGATTAAAAATCAAGATATTTCATGCAAATATAATATGCACAAACGGCAGAACAATATCTGAGGTGTGTTATAGGCTTATCATTTCTCAAATTCCTCGATAATCTTAGATTTCTATACTTTTTCTGCTGAGAAGTCACGGCCAAAATCGGTTAAGATCAATGGAAGTGGTAAAATATTTTCTCTCTAATAAATTCCTCCTCCCCCTGCCACCACTTAACACTGTTTGGGGATCGTTCACAAGGAACAGTTGAGAAGAGAACACCGGTTTGGCTTCGTAGTTCTTTCATGTGAAGTTATTTAAAATCACTAAACTAAGCTGCAGTGCTCTGTGGCGTAGTGGTTAGCGTGCTGGACAATTCACATTATATTTTCACGTTCGCGCCGACCTACCGTAGTCGTTTTTTTTTTTTTTTCCTAAACAACTGGAATGGACTTTTCTTGGTGGCCGAACTGTTAACGTTGCAGATGTTTTTTTTTTTTTTTTTTCACACTTTATTTTCCTACTTTTACTCATGACTCCGGGTTTGATCCTTCCTACTTTCCTACTTACCTACCATAACATTTTTTAAAACTCCCCCCCCCCCCCCCCCGTTCCGGAAACAAACACTCGGGCAACGCCGGGTACCCCCGCTAGTATGTAATATATTGATGTTGGTATTCTATAGATGTTCAGTGAAAATGGAGACGCTCTGATATTATTGTAGCTCTTTTGTTAAAACTGCAAAAGTATTTATCTAAGCTAGCATGAACGCCTGGCAAAGCCCGATCGTAAAATACGCTTAAAAATGATATTTTAATTCTTGCAGATTTCGTATATATTATTATAGAGTTAATGTTCTATCAATTTTTATATATTATAAAGTTGCGATTTCCAAAAAAAAAAAAAAAAATATATCCATGTGAATTGGGTGCATTACAAGGTGTGTGCAATAAGTAATGTCTCTGACCCACTTCCCATAGCAGTAGAGCAACGAAACTTGGCACAGTTATTATTTGCTTGAATTGAAACTGAAATAAAAACTTATGAAAAAAAAAAAAATACATATAAAATCCATCCCAGATAGAGCAAAACGGAGACTTATTGAATCTGTTTTAATTTCAAACATTAACACCATCAAACAAAGAAAAGGATTTTATAATGTAGCCCCAATCATAGGTAATATAATAATAAATGAACAAAACATTAATTTAGATCCTGGTTGATGAAAAAAAATGCATATATGTATATAACCCGACCACCCTCCACGCACACTAGATATAAATTCACTTTTCATCATGAAAATTTTTTCTCTCCAGAACAGAAAGAAAACTGAACTTCTCTTTCGCATGTGATATATGACCGTCTTCCTGTACATCCTCGCATAGAAATCCTGATGATGTCCCCTGAGATAGGGACGAAACGTTGATTTTATTTTTGTTTTTACTCTTTTAGGTTTTTCCTTTTTATTCACATAACGTCTAAAGCAGCGTTTATATCTTGCTTTATTTTATTCATATATATATATATATATATATATATATAACTTGAGTTCCTTGGAAACAATGCCGAGATAAGCGGAGAGCACATACAGCAACTGGAAGTCCCAAATGGTCACCCATTTAGTACTGACCCAGTTCAATATTGCTTAACTTCGGTGATCCAACGTGATTATACCATAATTGACAATAATAATAATCTTAATTGAAATCTTATATACATGTATGTGTGATCTTTATTGTTTTCTTTTTTATAGGTCTGGGTCATGGCACGTTTGTGGCTGGCGTGATTGCCAGCTCCAAGCAATGCCTCGGATTTGCACCTGATGCTGATATCTACGTGTTTCGAGTTTTTACCAATAATCAGGTAAGAGATAATTGCATGTACTTCTTTGGAATTGTAATCATCGCTCTGATCCTTATCTGGCATCAAGTGAAATGAATGGCTCTCGTCTTCGGGAGGCTTCATGTTTTGACAAGCTTCTGGACTTGACCTTTACTCCTGATGTGAAATGGAACACATACATCAAATCCGTTGCCAAGGCCGCTGGAAAAATGGTAGGATCCTTCTACCTTCCAGTAGATATCTCACTCCTGATGCAGTTCTCTACCTGTATAAAAGCCAGGTACGGCAAACGATGGAGTACTGTTTCCACATCTGGGTAGGAGCTGCTAGAAACAGCTTATCCTGCCTTGAGAGTTTAAAATAGACTTCGTAGCTTAGTGGGAAATGCCCTTTTCTATTCACTGCAGCCTCTTTCCCACAGAAGAGACGTTGTGAACCTGTCTCTGCTTTATCATTATTTTCATGGCAAATGCTCGTCTGAGCTTTAATCTATGGTCTCCCCCCCCTCGCCAAACTTTCATGAAAAACACTTGTCTAGCCAAAACCACTATCAATAATTTCCCACCCTCTTTTTCTGTGCCTAAACCTAAACGTAGATTCAATGAACAAAGCTTCTTTCTTAGAACTGCACGCCTGTGGAACTCTGTTCCATTTGCCTGCTTTCCAGCTGACTACAACTTGATTGTCTTCAAGTCCAGCGTAAACAAATTCTTAATAAACCGTCCCGTTAAGTAATCCAATTTACAAAATTTCCACTACTTATCTATGCCCATTAACCCTTATCTTTGAGTGACCTCTGGGCCTTGATAAGTGGTGACTCCTTTGTAAAAAAAAAAAAAAAAAAAAGTCCCTTCGGCAAAAGAAAATTGTTATGTTAAAAAATAAAAGCATAGTTTGAAAAAGCAAAACAATTACAAGTATGAGTACCATATGGTACTTCTGCAGTTTAAATCCCATTTTTCCATGTGTCTCACTCAGCAACGCATGGTGAATGATGAAAATTGACAGATTATACCGAGCAAACTGAAGTCAATACAAAAATGAACAAAGAAAATGAAAGAAAATAAAGAATACAAACAACCTATCGTAATAATATCATAAATTTTACTCTTTTTTTTTTTTCCTGTTTTTTTTTTTTAATAAAGGTTTTGTTTCTTTGAATTAGTGAACAAATATATTTTTTATTTTTCTTGTGTATGAAAATTTTTTCTTTTTTTTTTTTAATTAATGAAAACGTATTTGTTTTAAGGAACAAATAAAAGATTTTTTTGGCGGGGTGATATATATATTTTTCGTTAAACTTTTTTTAATGAAAAAGGTGTACTATTTTTGGTACTTTTTAATAATTTTTTATACCCAAAGAAAGTTTGAAGCAGCTTACGATGACAAATTTTTTTTATTTTCAAATGTCATTGTGAAATAATAAAAAATAGGCATAACTCTGTATTTGTTAATAGTGTTATTTCCCTTTGTTTTGAACAAAAAAATATTAGAAAAAAAAAGTATACTTTTGTCATACTGTGGACATCTTCCTCTCAGAGTATTTAGAAAGTGATTTATGAAAAAAAATAGGAAAAGCTATAACAAAGGGAAATAACTCTGTATGTGTCTATACACAGTTATTTCCCTTTGCAACCAAAAAATGTTATTTCATTTTCTTATGTACGAAACCTTTCTTTTTTCTTTTAAAACTTTTTGTCCTTTAATTTTATCCAAGGTTTCTTACACGTCTTGGTTTCTTGACGCGTTTAACTATGCAATTCTGAAGAAGATCAACGTTTTGAATCTTAGCATCGGGGGCCCCGACTTCATGGACCATCCTTTTGTAGATAAGGTAAGTCTTGATTCTTCACTTGGTATTTATGACCTTTCAATTTATGACCTTTTCATTATGCAAATTCTACAGCCTTCGAAGATAAATCGGAAAAAGAAGAAATCCTGACAAGTGTTCTCATCTTGAGTGTTATCTGCACAACGTTTCAGTTGATATAACTTCTGCCCATCTTCAGGAGTACAAGTCGCCATGTTTTGCAAAGGAGGAAAGTGGGGTGAACTCTACATTTTCAAGGTTCCATATTTTTGGTTCTAGTCGAAAATTTACAAAAAAAAAAAAAAATAAAAGAGTTATCGGTGAGACATAATGTGAAATCATGTGCATATCGTCATGGCAACTTATACACCTGAAGAAGGTCGAAGGTTACATTGACCGAAACGCTGTGCAGATAACACTCTAGATGAGAAAATTATCTGATAATTCCAAATAATACAGACACTCATTCATCTAAAAAAAAAATGCAGAATTTTAACACTGTATATTGGTTGCACAACCACTACCCTATTTGGCCAACTTACCTCGCATCTTGTAAACTTTAAAAAAAAAAAATTGTTGCGATCATCTAAAAGCTTGATTGTTGTTTCATTTCAGGTATGGGAATTGACTGCAAACAAAGTCATCATGGTGTCTGCCATCGGAAATGATGGACCTCTTTATGGGTAAGTTGTGAAAAACGAGAATTTTGTTTTTTCAGCTTTTAGATGAGGATTGGTTATTTGGATTCTTCAGACTAATGCGCTAATCTTGGATATTATTCTCACAATCTATCGATGTAACCTCTGACCTTCTTTGGGTGTATCTTGTCAAAATCTGAGAAATCTTTCTGTCGGACTCGGAAATCTTTCTGTCGGACTCGGAAATCTTTCTGTCAGACTCGGAAATCTTTCTGTCGAACTCTGGAAATCTTTCTGTCGAACTCTGGAAATCTTTCTGTCGAACTCTGGAAATCTTTCTGTCGAACTCTGGAAATCTTTCTGTCGAACTCTGGAAATCTTTCTGTCGAACTCTGGAAATCTTTCTGTCGAACTCTGGAAATCTTTCAATCGAACTCTGGAAATCTTTCAATCGAACTCTGGAAATCTTTCTGTCGAACTATGGAAATCTTTCTGTCGAACTCTGGAAATCTTTCTGTCGAACTGTGCGGAAATGTTTCTGTCGAACTGTGCGGAAATGATTCTGTCGAACTCCGCGGAAATCTTTAGCGGGCGAATGGTGCTCGCTGTTGTTAAGTAGAGGAATAAAAAGATTAGTCACATGTTCCCAAGACAAGGAATGAGTCCACAAAATTTGCGGAAATTATATTCACAACCAATGTACACTTTCAGATATGATAGAATGCTCCTACGAAGATGAGGATAAGTCTTCAAATAAATAAATAAATAAACGGTACTTGTATCGTTTAATCAAGATATAAAAAAATGAAAATATTGAAAACAGTTTAAATTGTACATATCCATTATGGAATGAAGTTCTCCGAAAAAAAAAAAATTTCACTTAATTTCATCAAGTAGTTTTTTTTTTTTTTTTTTTTTTTTTTTTTTACAGCGAAAAAACAATTTGTTATGATACGAGCAAAAGGTTCGATTTTTAGGAAGAAAAGCTAGTAATAAAGATGGGGAGGGAGTGTCGGCGCTTTACATGGAGTTATCTCCCCGTGGCGTTTCTAAAATCCAAACAACAATTAAGAAAAAAAATCAAAAATGTCTGCCTTCAATGTGCTGTCATAAAAATGTGTTTTTCCGCTGTAAAAAAAAAAAAAAAAAAAAAATCTACTCAATCAAATTCTGTGAAATTTTTTTCCAGAGATCTTCAGTCCAAAACGGATACGTACAATATAACTTTTTTTTTTGATATTTTCATTTTTAAATGCCTTGATTAAACTGTACAAGTACTAAATAAATAAATACACAAATTACTCTAATGATTCCAACAAAAAAAAAAAATAATCTACAAAAATGTACACAAATTAATTTTCATATTGAAAACTGACTCGTATACACTTTTATTCCAGCGTGATTTCTATTAATTCTATTAATTCAAAATAAATCTACATTCAATGAATGCACCTCATTTGCATTTCACATTAAAGAAAATCATTTTTATAATTAATTTGATGTTTTTATTTGTTGTAATAGAACCGTTTTAATTGTTCGGGCTAGAAATATTATTTAAAATTGATTTATTTAATTTTTATTTAATTTATTTTCAATTATTATCAGACTATGCCAGTTTATTTAAGCTGTGAGAGATACTTCCCTTTTTAAGTTATTTTTTGGGTTTAATTTTTTATAGATGAAAATTGATATATTAGATACTTCTATAAATCCAACATGTGATCCATTGTAAGAAGTTAAGACATTCAGTGTCTCTTATATAGTACTAGCGATACCCGGGTGGCTTGAGGCAAATCAAAACTCCGGCGGGGGGTTAAATAATAAAAAAAAAAAAATGTTTTGGTAGGTGAGTGTATGAGGATCGAACCCGTACCTTTGAGTTGGAAATTAATGTGTGAAAAAAAAAAAAAGTGCTACGTTAACCATCGAGCCATGGTGACAGACAACATAAAGCAGGTTTGAATTTATATAATTTAACTATAAAAACAGGCGTGCGCAATAAAAGTCAACTCTGCTCCTTCCATTTGACCTAATTAAGAAGGTCAAATAGAAGTCACGCAGCGTTTGGGTTTGTTTATCCAAATTTGACTGTTTCTTCCCCCAACAGATGTTGGGGAGGGGAAACCAGCTCCCAATTGTCCAGATTGAAGAGCAACTGTCTGATATACAAGATTGATCAAAGCTGATTGCTTCTGGACGTTTTTCCCGGCGCAATGCCGAGAACGCCCGTTTGAGTTTAGTTTCAGTTTATTTATACTAAAACGCCCAATCAACACGCGAGAAGCCAAAATAGCAATAATTTTGTAAAAGTCGACGTAAATAAATCTAGATGCGACGCACTTTCCCAAATCGTACATATTATTATTTAGGACCCATATAAACAGTTGTAAGCGATCGTAAAGACCTCGTGTGCTCGAAAAGCCTTTTGAAGACATACACGAAATGGTCACACACTTTTTGCCTTTTATATATATAGATGGAACGATAATAAAGTTGTATTCCTGTCTGTATGTTCACAAATGTAGTGTTTCACAAATTGATGACAATGGACCTATAAACACTTTTATTTTGACTTCTATAGATACTATGTATTCAAAAGAAATCTACATTCAATGAGTAACCTCATTTGCATATCACATTAAAGAAAATCTATTTTAATAATTTAATTTTATTGTTTGTTGTAATGGAATCGTTTTAATTGTTCTATTTAGAAATATTATTTAAAGTTTATTTAACTTTTAATGTAATTTCATTTCAATTATTAAAAGTTAGCAACAGCTGTGGTTATTTAAGCTGTTAGAGTTATTTTCCCTTTAAACTATGAGAATTACTTCATGTTTGATTTTCATAGACCAAGATGAATGCTTCCCTAAATCCAGCATGTGGTCACTTTCCATAAGTTAGGATATTCGGTATATCTTAAATAGTATGTGATTAATTCCTCTGCCTGCCAATATGTTTTGTTATAATTGCTTCACTTTTGAGGAAATTAAGGGAAGCTATCAAAATCAAGAGGCGGGAAAAGATCAGCAAAGGTACCCTCCTCCTGCAGGACAACGCTCCGGTCCACAACTCGCATGTCGCCAGACCAGAAGCACGGGCTTGTGGTTATGAAATCCTTCCCCATCCCCTCTCCTCTCCTGACCTTGCACCCTCTGACTTTCACCTCTTCCATCAAATCTGCATCAAACGATGGGAGAAATGCATAACTTAGATCCGTATCACCATCTTGACATTTACAAATAAATCTTTAAATTTCAACTGTACTTCTCACGGTTAACGGTGGCCATGTGGATTTCTTCCTTGCTAATGGGATCAGAGATGGCTTCGTTGCCGAGTTCGAATCTCCCGACCGGTGGTACGAGGGACGTGCAATAAGTAATGCCCCTGACCCGCTTCTCATAGCAGTAGAGCAATGAAACTTGGCACAGTTATTAGTCTTTCTCTACATAGGAACCACCCAGAGTTATGCATTTCTATCATCGTTTGATGCAGCTTTGGAGACCGTTTTTGTAGAACACCCCAGGTTGGTCCTCCAACCACAACGTGACTTCAGAAATCAAGGTTGCATCATCTGGAAAACGCTTTCCTTTCAAAAACAACTTCATGGCTGGGAAGAGATGAAAGTCAGAAGGTGCAAGGTCAGGAGAGTAGGGAGGATGGGGAAGGATTTCATAACCACACGCCCATGCTTCTGATCATACGAGTTGTGGACCAGAGCGTTGTACCTGCAGAAGGAGGGTACCTTTGCTGATCTTGTCCCGCCTCTTGATTTTGATAGCTTCCCTTAGTTTCCTCAAGAGTAAAGCATAATAGCCTCTCGTAATTGTGGTACCCTTTGCCAGGAAATCTGTCATCACTACTCCGTCCTGGTCCCAGAAAAATGTGAGCATGACCTTGCCAGCGGAGGGCTGCATCCTTGCCTTCTTTGGAGGTGGTGAGTCCAAGTGCTTCCACTGCATTGACTGGGCTTTGGTCTCTGGATCATAGTGATGGACCCAGGCTTCATCCTGTGTAATCAGTATTTTGAAAAACTTTGACTCATCTTCTTGGCACATCTCCAAATTCATCCTCGAGCACTCGACGTGTTCTTGCTTCTGGAATGGTGTGAGCAACCTGGGAATCCATCTGGCAGACACCTTATGCATATGCAAATGGTCATGAATGATAGTTTCCACAGACCCTGTACTAATCTTGACATCTTTGGCTATTTGGCGAATAGTAATGCGCCGATTTTCCAAAATGGTAACCTCAACTTGGACAGATGCCTCATCAATGGCAGAAGGGGCAGCGACCAGGTCTGGGAGCTGTTTAGACAGACTTCCGGCCATGTTTGAATTCACGATGCCAGCGTTTTACAATGTCATATGATGGGGCATTATCATCATAAGTTTCTTCCATTCATCATCTCCTGTGGTGTGCGTGCTTTCAAATACAAAAACCGGTCACTGCTCGACATTCAACAGGCTCCATTTCACACCTGACTCAGTTCAAACACCTGTAAAACAGAAACCATAATTAGTTCAGAGCTGTAATTTGCCACATAACCCGTAGAGATATAAATCATTGCACATGCAAAATTTCAGCTAGATCAGAAAACTGGAAGTGGGTCAGGGGCATTACTTATTGCACGCCCCTCGTATATATATATATATATATATATATATATATACACACACACATTTTTCATGTTACATGTTTTTTTGTTCTCCATAGGACATTAAACAATCCTGCGGATCAGATGGATGTGATTGGAGTGGGAGGAATTAATTTTGAAAACCAAATAGCTCGATTTTCATCTCGGGGAATGACAACGTGGGTAAGTACTACATCCCCCTCCCCCTCTAGTGTTATCTCATGAATTCACTGTTTGATTATATTAAAAAGATAACAATTTGTGCAAATAACACCGAAAGTGCTGTAAGCAGGGTTCAAAAAGACTTGAAAAATCATTGAATTTTGACTTCTATCTTGAAAAGGCTTTATTTTTATTATTACTTTTAAAAATTCTTGAAAATTGTATTTATGTCCAGAATCTGGAACGAAAAAATTGTCTTTAAAAAAAATTTTTTTTTATTAACTATGCTTTTTTTCCTCCTTGTTTTAATGTAAGGAATTACCCGCTGGTTATGGTCGACTGAAGCCTGATATCGTCACGTATGGATCAGCCGTAAGAGGATCTGCTTTAAAGTAAGATGCTCCAGATTTCTCCGTCCGTCCGTCTTTTTTTTTTTTTTGTACTGATTACATGGTTATTGATGTAACAGTTATCTCCCTTACTGCTCGATAAATTACTTAAAGTATAAATTACTTCCCTTTATTATAACCGTGGTAAACGTGTTCTGGGTTTTTTTTCGGAATTCTTGGATTAAAATCACCCTGTCGGTGAGGCATTAGAATATGTCGACTGCCCCCCTGCGTAGAGTAAAAGTCTCTCAATGGGGCCACCTATTGGCTGTGGGTGGCGACTCGTGATACATGAGAAAAGGATACTGGTGGCTGAGTACCTGATACCTAGGGAAAATAAAGGTATTGGATGCAACACTCCATTTTGACCTTATACTGGACTAGACGGGTGGTCGGAGGGACCCAATCCGATCAACCGGCTGGTCATGACAAGCCCCACCATATATAAACCATAACAAGCCTGCAATTAACCACTAATATTCCCATCCCAAACCTATACTAATCCCACTAACAACTATACCCCAAAATATGGTGGAAAGCTGTGGCTGAGGGTCAATCATATTTGAGAACCAAAAGCTTACTCCATACGCATCGGATTTGTCTTGGACTAAAATAAAAACAAATGTTCCAGTACAAAAAGATGTGTAGCTGCGAGAAAACTTTCCCAAAATATGAGTATACGGGCTAAGGTATCTCTGTCTCAACCAAAGCGAATGGGAACTCCCCCTTGGTAAATTTCCAATGAAAATTGGACTCCGTGGAGGGTGGTGGAGCCCAGGGCCAGTGAATTAAAATAAAAATAATAATATGGAGAAAACTAAAAAAAAGAACTCCTTCTGATGTCTCAGACATCTGTGACTCTGACGACAGATCAGAACCACAAGCGAAGCAGAAACAAAACGAAGGAAATTACCCTAGTCTAACCTACCCTAAATATATAGTGATAAACCAAGGAAATTACCCTAGTCTAACCTACCCTAAATATATAGTGATAAACCAAGGAAATTACCCTAGTCTAACCTACCCTAAATATATAGTGATAAACCAAGGAAATTACCCTAGTCTAACCTACCCTAAATATATAGTGATAAAATCTACTGATTAAGAATCCTTTACCAAAATTTCACCATTTAAAATTGAAAATACTCTGAAAAGCCTAAAACCTGTTTCAGTTAAAAAAAAAAAAAAAATGACCAATGGCACATTATTGGTCCAAGTGGATAAAGAAGCCCAATCAGAAAGACTCCTAAACTGGACAACTTTCAATGTAATAAAAATAAGTTTATCCACATAAATTCCTGAACACCTAGATGAGTAATGAAGTTTGAAGAAATTAAAACCAACCTAATAAAGCAAAATGTGTCAGATGTGAGGCGAATGATCATTAAAAGAAATGGCCAAATGATACACACCAACACATATGTATTAACCTTTAACTCAACCAAACTCCCACTAGAAATAAAAATTGGATTCACGATGGTCAAGGTGGAAACATACATACCAGGACCTCTCGGGTGCTTCAATTGTCAAAAGTTTGGTCACCATAAAGATCGATGCACCCGAACCCCTGTGTGCGGAAGATGTTGTAAGAGTGGAACAGATCATGAAGAAAAAGACTGCAAAGAAAAACCAACCTGCACCAATTGCAAAGGAGAACACTCACCCAATTCAAGAGAGTGCAAGACCTGGCAAAATGAAAAACGAATCCCTAAAATAAAATATTCCAAAAATATCTCTTTCCCAGAAGCCAGGAAAAGGTATGAATCCATTATCCCAACATACTCGGAAATGACAAAAAAACACCACCTTAACTAACACCCATGGAGGCCAAAAGTTTGACCGCATCATCAACAAACTTTCAGAAATAAAAACTGACGAACTCCCACCCATCATAACAGAACTAAGATCTCTATTAAAAGAGCTGAAAGCTTTTGAGATGGAATTGGGCACAAACTATCACACAAGACCAAAACACCTCCAAGAGCCAGATTCTGCCAAACAGAAAATGAAAATTGAACAAGCAACACAGACGCACAAAATGAGGGACCCTCCCAGGTGATATCCCCAATAGAAAAAATCCTTCCAGGAACATGGACTTAAAAAAGGTCTCGAAGCAGATCTACGCAACGGTCCAATGACAAACCAAAGGAATCAGAATAAGAGACAAAAAGCTGGTCCATCGAAGAAAGAAGAGAATGAAGACGAACAACTAAGTAGAGAAAAATCATGGCAACGTTCAGGAAAAGAAACTGGAAGTCACAAACAAAAAAAATGGGTACTCCTGCAGTATTTTACCCACCGATTTCACGATCTTAGCCGAGCGTTGACGAACGCTTTCGGCGTTAACGCCGACGAAAGCCGAGAATTCGGAGCTACGGTGCAAGAACGCTAAAAGTATGTGAATAGCAACAACATTACAAGGAAAAGATATTACACACACACACAACAAAATGGATAAAATTAATACAAAAAATTTGGATAAAATAAATCACAAACACTTACCGTAAGTTTTTTTAAAGTAAAATAAATTTATTTTGTTGAATATTTTTTTTTTTTTTTTTGGTTCATTTTGTTTTCCGGTAGCTTTTTTTTTGGGGGGGGGGGGGGGGGTAAGCAACAGTAATAAACACTTCAATGCATTTTTTGTTTGTTTGTTTTTAACAAAACGTTATTAAACAGTAACAACAATGTTTTTTTTTTGTTTTTGTTTTTTTCAGTAATGTTTGTAGGGGGGGGGACAACAATTACTGTTTATCTTTAGTTCCGACTGGAAGATTTTCTACTGACTGTAGAGAGGCAAAGCAGGGAGCAAAGGGTTTTCAGAGGATGTGGAAAGAAGCTTCTTCCCAAACCGGGTAGCCTTCCGCGATTTGATTTATTATGGAGACAAAAGGGTTGTGTCCAAATTTTTGTCTCCACATAAATTCGCATAAATATGTTTCCAACAGCTCCCGTTTTTTTTTTTTTTTTATCGCTAAATTAAATAGCTGAAATGAAAGGCTGTGTATTTTTACTTTGAACAATAAAATAACTGAAATGAAACGCTATGTGTGTAATTTCAATGAAAATTATTCGTCTGCTGCGTGTTCGTTTGAAGCGCCCTGATTGGCTGATAGAGTATCGTACCGCTCGCCATGTTCCGGCGTTTTCCGACGGATGTCGATCAACGCTCGGCTAAGATCGTGAAATCGGTGGGTAAAATACTGCAGGAGTACCAAAAAATGAATTGACCGACATGAAAAAATGGAGACAGAGGATAACCCTCCACCTCCTGTTGCCCCTGGAATTGCCGAAGACTTGAGGCAAATATAAACAAATTACTATTAATATCTCATGACCTATCATCTGCCCCCAGGAAACATTTCTAAAGACACACGATAACATCACTACAAAAAACTACGCCCAATACAACTTTATACACAATACTGGACAGAGGGCCTCCGCAAGTGTATCGACGTCCCTCAGAGCGAAATAACTTTAGACACCACATTACAAGTAATTGCTGTGAAAACCACTTTGCATAAAACCATCAACATTTGCACCACATGACCCCGTAAATGAAGCCGAAGTCAACAAAATAATAGAACAACTTCCTAAACCATACATCCTACGAGGAGACTTCAACAGTCACAACATCATATGGGGAAGCAATAAAACAGACGGAAAAGGTAAAAAACTAGAAAATATTATCAACAATAACAATCTGTCCCTCATGAACCAAATCTCCAATACATACCTCCACCCTTCCTCAGGTACATACTCAGCCATTGATTTGTCGCTATGCGACCCAGCCACATTAATGGACTACAGTTGGCAAGTAATTGTCTGTATTTTTTTGAGATGAGGTGTTTTCATTGATTGAGATTGTCGGACTGACTTCCTCATCTTGGTTGTTATAGACACAACGTTTTGCCCTCCGGCCTTCATCTGGGGAACCGTTTGTTAGGAGTCCTAGTGACATATGGCCAAGTGGTCCTAGACGTTGTATCAAAGTTTACAGTTACCCAAAGGTGCTGAGTTCAATCCTGAACGAAGGCAGTGAAAAGTAACATCCTAATCTAACATTCAAAACAGAGAATCAGCAACTATGTCCCAGAGCCTAGCTGGAGTCCGAACACGGAACCCCCGTCATAATAATAATAAAGGGTTGGGTTTGAGACTCTTAACAAACGGTTCCCCAGATGAAGGCTGGAGGGCAAAACTGCCGAAACATTGTGTCTATAACAACCAAGACTACAGTTGGCAAGTGTATGATGACTCATATGATAGCGATCACTTTCCCATTATACTTGAAAACTCAATCCTGATTGGAGATGGAAGCTAAACAGCTAACTGGGAGGAATATAAAACCCAATGCAATGCAAAATTAATAGACAAAGATGAACCGGAGAACTCTATGGAACACTTCACTGATACCTTGATGTCAATAGCTGGGAAATGTATACCCAAAGGCTCCAAATCAAAAAAAATATAAGAGACGTTGGTTTAATGAAGATTACCAAAAAGCATTAAAGTTACGTAAAGCTGCACTGCGAAAATTTAAAATTCAACTCCCTCCCCCACAATCAATTGGTTTTGGTTGAATTGCTCTAGATTGTGTTTTCTTTCTGTGTCAAATTAAAAAAAATAGATTTAAGCTGAGCTTTTAAGAAAGAAAAATTTTTTTTTTCTTACTTAACGTCAAATTTATTTCTCTTCTCTTTTCAGAAATGGATGTCGATCTCTGTCAGGCACGAGTGTGGCCTCCCCTGTAGTGGCCGGTGCTGTTACATTATTAGCAAGGTAAACATTTTGTTAAGCATTACGGGGTTCGTGCAGGCTTGAAAAGTCCTTGAATTTTTACTTTTGCTTTTATTACTTTGAAAAATTCTTGAAAAAAATGGAAAATGCTGTGAAAATTTCTTAGAAAGGCCTTGAAAATTTATGTTCAGTAAAAATTTGGGTTAAAATATTAAAAATAAAATAAAAATAAAACTATTAAATTATTTTTTTAAGTATTAATAAAAATACCATTAAAATATTTTTTAAATTTGAAAATAAAAATGAAACGCATTGTTACAAAATTGCATAGTATTGTGGATACAAGAGTTTTGTCCCTTTATCACAAAACTACTCAAGGTACATTTATCTATCACAAAACTACCTTGAGCATGTTGAAGACAGGATGCTCTGTTTATGTTATAGATGATCCCATCCTTATGTTGATGGTGGTAGGTGATTGAGAAGCATGGCTCGCATAACGAAGAGATTGAACATACAGATATATGATAACAAATAAATGTAGATGTATTTAAATAAAAATAAAGATAGAAATGGTAAGAGTTCGTTGAGAAAAGAGTAACGTTACTTGCGATATTGTATTTGATGATAGACTGATGGCAGTCAGGAAAGCTGGTTGGCTGGCTGTTGCTTGATGTAATGCTGTACGTTTTCGATAGGATTGAGGTCTGGAGATTGTGCAGGCCAATCCAGACACTGAATATCATGCTCTTTCAGGAACCTTTTGTGCTACATCTTGACTTGTTGAGAGTCCAGCGAAAAAGAGAAAGAAATCTATAAAACAGGAAGTAACGTATCTGCCTTTGCCCTCGGGTTGCCAGGCATGTGTCACCAGAGTTAAAGGGTGATAATCGAGTTTAAGTTTTTTTTTACACGCTATCAAGCAATCCTTGTGAACATCGAATGCATTTTACTTGGAGCTTGCTATATATATATATATAGATAGTCAATCTTGCGATTAATTTCTTTTTTTTATTATTTAAACTGATGTCTTGTGCACTTATATATATATAGTAAATTTATAGCGGCCTATAAATATTATTTTTCTATTAATTTTGTTAAATACTTCTGGATTTTTTAAATATTTAAAAAATATTTGATTTTTTAAATATAAATATTATTTTGTTAATTATTTTTTAAATATTTATTGATTTTTTTTTTTTTTTTTTTTTTTTTTTTTTTTTTTTTTAAGTATTTAAAAAATATTTATTTATTTATTTATTTTTTTTAAATATAAATATTATTTTGCTAATTATTTCATCTCTGAGGATAAAGAGCCATTTTTTGAAACTCCATGGAATAAGGCAATTTAAATTTTCAACTTGTATTCTGTATGTTGAAAATTTTAATTTACATATTTTTAATTTTCGTTCTTATATATATATATATATATATATATATGTCATATGCTACTGGTACCATGTAACCCAGTACTACCTGCCTCATGGTCGGGTCACCAGCGACTAAACTGGTTCCCGCACCAGGCTTGTTTGGTGAGGAGGGTGGCTAGTCTCCCTGAAGGATTAAAAACAAGACCTTCCAAAGGGAAAATGAACCCTTTTTCGGAGTCAAAGGCCAACTAGCACCATGTGTGTTTGTGTGTATGTATGTGTGTTGGGGTGGAGAGGGCTCCCGTAAGCCGTGGTGAAAGCAACCTTTATAGGAGAAGCAAATCTCTGATTTAAAAAATAATAAAGCGGGAAACCAATACCCACATTAAGCTGGTCTGCAGTTTAACTTGTTGCTGGCTATCTTGCTCTTGGTTGTTGTTGGATCTCAGCATTTTGAACCGAGAGAGAGAGAGAGATTTAGCTGTCGTACAAAGCTAAGACTCTGTAACATCATCTGTGTATAGATGCTCCCTCAGGCCTTTGTCTATAAAAATGGTTCTGTGGCGATGGAAAAATTGTGATGCATGGAGGCTTGAAATGCTGGAAGCATGTAATAATTGATCTCGATGACCGTCTTCAGTGTCATGCCTGCTTGAGCGTGGGAATTTACCTGTAGGACTAAAAAAAAAAAAGTCATTTTTGGGCTCATGGACTTTAAGTGTTTGAGGGAGTGGCACTTGTCTGACAAGACGTTACAATCATCATCATCATCATATATATATATATATATATATATATATAATTTATTTATACAAACATTAATGGCTACATATGTGCATACATGTTTCTGTAATCACCCGCGTTGGGGGTATGTAGCCATTAATGTTTGTATAAATAAATTTAATATACCTGCTCTGTTCACTTATTGAGCACTCTTTGTTAGACACATGTTGTTTCATTGGATGTACCTATAGGAAACTAAATTCTACTGGCTATAACTGGAATCCACCTACAATGTGGATTTATTAAAAAAAAAAAAACTCAGTCTGACCACTCTATACAAGGATTACCACTACTCCCGGACCCCATAATTTCATATCCTTTCATTGTATCTACTCTTCATCTATTTTCTTCATCTATGCCCCCTAAAAAGATGTAATTAATTTTTAAATATATTTTCTTTGTATGTGCAGAATAGCAAAACTATTTCGAATTAGATCTAATATTTGCTAATGACTTTTCCTCTGAGGAGATAAGCCTACATCGAAAATCTATGGGTTAAGGAAAAAAAATCTGATAAATTTCTGTTCTGAAAAATTATGTATTTCTGAACGAAATTTAAGCAAAAAAACTATATATATATATATATGAAATAAAATGGAGGTGGAAGGACCTGGATTCTCAACGTTTCGCCCGATTTATGCGGGCTTCTTCAAGAGGGATGGTCATTGACGAGAGAGTCGGAGGATTGGGGCTATATATAATGATGGGGGAGAGCAGCGTGTTTTCCTTATGTAAATTAGATGTCATATATACATGTATATACATTTTATGAGAGAAGAACTAATTAGAGTAAACTAGTGTAGTGGATTACGTCTAAAAGATAAAATATCGTAGAGATTAAAAATTGTGTTTGGAAATATAGCGGTGATAGATTAAATAAATAAAATGACACGAGATTACGAAAGAATCGTTTTTTTTTTGTTTTTTTTTTAAAAATTAGAAATTTAGACGTAATCCACTACACTAGTTTACTCTAATTAGTTCTTCTCTCATAAAATGTATATACATGTATATATGACATCTAATTTACATAAGGAAAACACGCTGCTCTCCCCCATCATTATATATAGCCCCAATCCTCCGACTCTCTCGTCAATGACCATCCCTCTTGAAGAAGCCCGCATAAATCGGGCGAAACGTTGAGTATCCAGGTCCTTCCACCTCCATTTTATTTCATATCGTCGGATTTAATCCAGCTCAACAATCATATATATATATATATATATATATATTAGTGTTGGATCAATTAATGGGGATTGTGAAACAGAAAATCAGACGTTTTACGTGAATTAGTATCGGAATTAGAAAAATTTCTGATGCAAAAAACGATTCTTTTGTCTTTTTTTTTTTATTTGATTTTATTTAAAGCAAAATCTTCCATTGCTGGTTTATAACAACAAAACAAAAAAAGTAAATGGCCGCAAACTGATCAATTCTGTTAGGACTTCCGTCATCAAAATTTTTATTTTGCTTATTATTCACAATCAAAGTGATTCCTGTTTTTGTTCTTTTCCGGTGCAGTGCTGTGAAGGACCGCGCACATGTGATTAACCCAGCCAGTATGAAACAGGCACTGATGGCTTCTGCTCGCCGTTTGCCGGACGTGAATATGTTTGAACAGGGTCATGGTAAACTGGATCTCCTTCGCACATACCAGACGTTGCAGACGTATAAGCCACAGGCCAGGTAAGCACAAAATCGGAAAAGAAAAGGGCGTAAAGGGTGATTGAAATGTCCGTCTCTTCGTGGACAGACTGTAATCGTTTTCTAGTGTCATCCTGCAAGTGTCCCAGACTCCAAGGTGAATAAAAGCAAGCAAGTCTTCCTGCTAGTTATGTATGCAGTCTGTTCAAAAAGGTTCTTCTTCAGCAGATTATATTTCGTTATATTGCTTCTTACACACTTAAACCTTGGTGTCATCAGTCTACAATGCTATCTAGTGCTCAAGATTTAGGGTTAGTACCCACAGTATCCAAGTGCATGATCTTCTCTATCTATAAAAGTGAAATTGTCTATCTGTGTACGTATGTGTGCGTGTCTGTCAGTGTGTGTACATTTCTCTACCAAACTATTCTGTCAATTTTCGGTCTGCAGACTCAAGATTTCACATAAGGGGTATTGAGATTTGGGAAAAATCTTTTTAATCGGTTTTCGGCGAGAAATTTGGCCGTCAAGGAGTCAAAGTGAAACGATTTGACCTTTGAAAACTCTACCAAACTCCTCCACCAATTTTGGGTCTAAACGCTTGAAATTTTAAATGTAGGTTACTTGGACATGGATCAAACTTTTTAATTTGATTTGAGCCCAAAACAATAAATGTTAAGGGATCAAAACTGGGGTCAAAGTTAAAAAAAAATTTGAACTCTGCGGTGTCTATTAAATTAGTCAGACAATTTTTGGTCTAAACATTTGAAATTTTACATAAAGGATATTGATACATAGGGCAAGTTATGAACAGTACATAGGGCCCGAGCAAAGCAGGGCGGAACTGCTAGTATATCTATAAAAGTTGTTTCTGAATCTTTTAGATAAGGATTGATGATTCGGAATATCTGTAGGGAATTCTCTATCTTTACAAATTTATTATCAGACGATCTATGGAGTGGTGTCGTCATATTTGAGCTGGTGAATCTTTTTGAATGTTTTTGATAAATTGCAGAATCGTATCTGTAATCTGATTGGCCTCTACACTTTCTTCTTCACTGCAATCTCTCTCACAGATGTGATGTTGCTAGTCTCAGTCTTTTCTACAAATACTATTATGGCACGTGTTCCTCAGAATTGTCTGATCTATTCCCGACTTTCTTTGTTCCAGCTCGTTTTATTCGTTGTTTTAGAGGTCTCCATCAATTCGTTGTTTTAATACCTATCGTAATACAGCAATACTAAAATCCATCGATCAACTTCGATCGGCGTATTTTTGCGTTTGTGAGCATATATTCACATATTACATTAGTTTTTATGGGACAAAACAGAATATTGGGTGACTCAAAGTCCGTTGAAACTCTTGTCAGATAAAAATTTCCCATTGATAAAAAAAAAATATGTTCCACTTACTGAACCAGAATTCCCGCTTTTTTTTTTTTTTTTTTTGTGCCCCCACAACGTAGACACTCTCGACAAACCCGACATGCAGCTAAATCCCACCCCCACACAGTAGAGATCCCTAGATGTAAAAGATCTTTCTACTCCAGTAGTTTCTTCCCTAGAACCGCTAGACTCTGGAATTCCATTCCAGGTCCCTGCTTCCCTAACTGTACTGACATGCAGAAGTTCAAGTGTAACGTGAACCAACATCTTGCTGCCCAAATCCCAACATAGTGCCCCAGTAGTTGCTGCCCCTGATAGTAGCCCCCTACACCAAAGTGTCAATGTGCCTTGTTTGGGGTGAAAATGTAATAAAAAAAAAAAAAAAAAAGTTAGAAGTAAATTTTCAAATTAGCAGAATTGTCTGATCTATTCCCTGCTTCCTTTGCTTCAGCTCGTTTGGCTCGTTGGTCTAGTGGTCTTCAGCAATTCACTGTTTTAATACATCATTGTAATACAGCTTCCTATTCCAATCGTTTCTTTCCAAGGACTGCGAAGTTGTGGAATTCTCTTTCCACTCACTGTTTTCCTTCTACCTACAGCCTTGTTGTTTTTTTTTTTTTTTTTTTTTTTTTTTTTTTTCAAGACTAAGGTCAATATGTATCCCCTTTCTTTGCAATAACCAGCTTATATCAAGAGGCTTCATGCCTTGTCTCGGGCGATTTCCATAAAAAATAAAAAAATTTGGAGTACAATTCTCATTTTGGTTATTTTCAAAATGTCTCAGTCGATGTAATCTTCGATCTTCAAGTGCATCTTGTCAAGCGTGATAACTAGGACAACAGCATATTCTCTTTATTGTTTTGACCCTCGAGTGAGTATGCGTTGATATCTTATATGCTTTTATATGTCTTCAAGTCCAACGTTAACAAATTCCTAATGAACCGCCCCCTTAAGTAAACACTTCATCAAATCTCCACACTAACGTACTGTACTTGCAATACCCCTTATCCCTGAGTGGCTTCCGGGCCTTGATAAGTGGTGACCACCGTGTAAAAAAAAAAAAAAAAAGAAAAATATATAGTCATGTGGTTCTCGGTTGATTAACTGTGTCGGATATACACTCGAGAGTCAAAACAATGAAAAGAATATGCTGTTGTCATAGCCCTAGTGATAGCTCACACAAATTTGAAACTGAACTCTTTATTTAATCCATGGAGGTACATTGTTCTCGTTCCATCAGCCGTGATTGAGTAGGAGTGTAGGTTGTTATGCTATTGAAATATTCTGTTAATTCTAATACAACATCGACCAATTTTGTGTTTCGCTTGAACCACTCATTTGCCGCTAATTTATGTAAAGCCTGCTAGAAAAAAAATCTCTTGGCACTCTGTCAAAGAACTTTCTCCAAATCTTTTTATTTACAGAAATGATAAAAATTCCAAAAATATTAATAACTAAGCAGAACCTGTGGAAATTCCATAGAATGAGAAATATATTTGATCAACAAATATTTTTTATGGATTGCGCAAAAAATTAATTTTGGGAACAGAAAAAACAATAACACGCAGCAAATATGAGTTTATTAACGTTTCTATGAAAATAGTGTCCATTGTATTTTAAATATAGAATTGACCCAAATGAGATAAATTAATAAGTACGAATAAATACTCAGAAAGTAATATTGTGTTACATAGTTCAATATAAAAATAAAAACACATTGTAAGAGACAATATTTTATTTACTCATTGGCAGACTTTTTTTTTGGTCCCTGTAAATTCACCCTTGTCTGTTCGTCTGTCCGCACTTTTCTCAATAATTATGCCATGGAATTTTTTGAGATTTTGTGCAAACATTAAACATGATATGAGTAAAAAAAATAACAAGATGGATTTTCTGGGAAAACTCCGGTTGCCTCCTCTATGGGCGCCTTTCGGGTTAAAATGGCAAAAATTGATACTTTCGTGCTTAATAAAAAAAAAATGATGCCTTGGATTTTTATAAAACTTTCTGAAAAGTTGTAACTAACTGATTTCTATATAATTTTGTTTGTCTATACTTCGCGATAGCTCTTGGGTGTGCCCCAGGGGCTCTTTTAGAGCTAATAAAAACACTCCATTTTTTTTTTTTTTTTTTTTTTTTTTTACTATTTTACCATATTTGTCTAAAATTTTCTGTGTATGTCTATTTAGCAGTTTTGCATGGTGCTGAACTCAAATTTAAATATGTTAAGGCCTTGGGGACTTTTGGGGCTAAATAGGGGAGGAGCAAATGATGTATTTAGTCATTTTTTTTAATTTTTTTTTTTTTTTTTTGCATGGTGCAGAACACAAATTTACATATGTTAAAGCCTAAAACTGCACCGTTTGTTCATTTTCATCAGGATTTGACATCCCCTGGGGACTTTTGGGGCTAAATGGTGGTGGGGGGAGCAAATGCTGAACTTGGTCATTTTTTTGCCTCGTTCACTGTGTACTCACGGGGGACCATGCATGTTTCGCTTGTTTGCCCTGTTTTATATAATGTTTCACTGACTTTCTTTGATGAAGAACCAATGCATATCAAAATTACGTTGAGTTCCCTTTCTCACATTGTTACAACAATGATCAAATATTGCATTTAATTCTTATTATTTTCTAAGCATTTTAGCATATTTAAACAATTTTAAGCATTTTTTAAACAATTTTAAGCATTTGTTAAACAATTTTAAGCATTTGTTAAACAATTTTAAGCATTTGTTAAACAATTTTAAGCATTTGTTAAACAATTTGAAGCATTTGTTAAACAATTTGAAGCATTTGTTAAACAATTTTAAGCATTTGTTAAACAATTTTAAGCATTTGTTAAACAATTTGAAGCATTTTTTAAACAATTTGAAGCATTTTTTAAACAATTTGAAGCATTTTTTAAACAATTTGAAGCATTTTTTAAACAATTTGAAGCATTTTTTAAACAATTTGAAGCATTTTTTAAACAATTTGAAGCATTTTTTAAACAATTTGAAGCATTTTTTAAACAATTTGAAGCATTTTTTTAAACAATTTGAAGCATTTTTTTAAACAATTTGAAGCATTTTTTTAAACAATTTGAAGCATTTTTTTAAACAATTTGAAGCATTTTTTTAAACAATTTGAAGCATTTTTTAAACAATTTGAAGCATTTTTTTAAACAATTTGAAGCATGTTTTTAAACAATTTGAAGCATTTTATTTAAACAATTTGAAGCATTTTTTTAAAACAATTTGAAGCATTTTTTAAACAATTTGAAGCATTTTTTAAACAATTTGAAGCATTTTTTAAACAATTTGAAGCATTTTTTAAACAATTTGAAGCATTTTTTTAAAAACAATTTGAAGCATTTTTAAACAATTTGAAGCATTTTTAAACAATTTGAAGCATTTTTAAACAATTTGAAGCATTTTTAAACAATTTGAAGCATTTTTAAACAATTTGAAGCATTTTTAAACAATTTGAAGCATTTTTAAACAATTTGAAGCATTTTTAAACAATTTTAAGCATTTTTTAAATAATTTTAAGCATCTTTAAACAATTTTAAGTTTTTATTTTAATTATTTTTTAAATTTAAATTAAACTCCTATTCTTGTACATTTCAGCATGAGTCCCAGCTACATCGACCTCACTGAATGCCCTTACATGTGGCCGTACTGTACGCAGCCAATTTTTCATGGCGGCATGCCAGTTATTATTAACGTAAGTCTGTGTTCCCATTTATTTATTTATATATATATGCTTTTTTTTTTGTTTAAATTAACAACTCCACTTTTTTTAATTGGAGATTTGAAAACTATATCAGTTGCTTTGAGTTCAGCTTGATTTGGCAATTCATCATGAAGAAACCGACACCTGAGCAGCATTTGCAATTTGCACATGATCAGTTTACTACGAGAAACATTTGATGAACGAATAATTTCAGAAAATGGTTCTGTCAACAGGCCACTTAAAGCAGTAGAGCCTTCAAAAAATTAATTTTTTGAACAGAACAGCTAATAAAATTTTGGCATTTGTACAGTTTAATCAAGACATTATTAAGTATATATTTTTTTTTTTTTTTAATGTTTTTTTTATATTTGTCGTCCAAGATGTCGGGCTTCAAAATGATACCAATCTTGTGAAAATCCGTCACCTCTGTAGAAAGTTTTTGCGAGACATACAAACACACACACACACACACGATGATGATTGCAACGTCTTGTCAGACGAGTGCCACTCCCTCAGACATTTAAAATCCATGAGCCCAAATTCCTGAGGGAGTATCTATACAAAGATGATGTTACAGAGTCTTAGCTTTGTACGACAGCTAAGTCTCTCTCTCGGTTCAAAATGTTGAGATCCAGCAACAAGCAAGAGCAAGATAGCCAGCAACAAATTAAACTGCAGACCAGCTTAATGCGGGTACTGGTCTTCCGCTTTATGGTTTTTTAAATCAGAGATTTGCTTCTCCTAGAAAGGTTGCCTTCACCACGGCTTACGGGAGCCCTCTCCACCCCAATACACATATACACACACACAAATATACACGGTGCTAGTTGGCTGTTGACCCAGAAAAAGGGTTCATTCGCCCTTTGGAAGGTCTTGTTTTTAATCCTTCAGGGAGACTAGCCACCCTCCTCACCAAACAAGTCTGGTGGGGGAACCAGTTTAGTCGCCGGTGACCCGACCATGAGGCAGGTAGTACTGGGTTACATGGTACCAGTAGCATATGACATGACCTGACATACATACATACATACATACATACACACATTTTCGCTTTTATATAAATAGAAGATAGATAAAGGATTTCGTATGAAATACTGTGCAGATTTCCAAAGAAGGTCGAAGATTACATCAACTGAAACGTGAAGATGAGAACAGTAATCTAAAGAATCCAAATAATCGATCCTGATCAAAAAAATTTGGAAATGTGATGATGACGACGATGATGATGATGATAGTTGTCTTTGTTATGAAAGTAGGTTACAAAAATATCGGTTAGTAAATGAAAATATTTCCTAGGTGCATCTTGTCAAACTCAGAAATCTGTACCTTAGCACTGATTATTAGCGAGCACTTTTATCCGTCGTTTTGTCATTGCAATTGGAATTCTTTGTTTTATTTAATCTTTGAAAATTCTTAATTATTGTACAGACGATTTTTTGTTTTAAATTTTGCAGGTGACAATCTTAAATGGAATGGGTGTAACTGGACATATTGTAGATAAAGTAAGTATAAAAAAAGGTGCTTGTGCAGTATTCGAACCAGATGTAACTAACTGTCCACTTGGCTTTGCTCAGGATATAACATATTTTCCTATAAAAGTGCACATGAAATATATTTATTCGTGGTTCTTCCAAAATTCCATTATTTTTCTAAAGTTTCTTCACACACACGCACACACACACATGTGCTTTTTAAAAGTCTCCGTCCCCGCCAGCTTTTTTTTCTTTCTTGGTCTTACGCTGACCATAGTCAGCCATTACTGGCGCACACTTTTCTGCTGCTGAAACTTTCCCACGTGCTCACAGGCACTACGTAATACTGTCTCTCTCTGCCGTACTCTCTGTAAGTCTATACTTTAATCTTTGTACTTGTGCAGAATTTGAACCAGAACTAACCGCCCGCTCGGCTTTGCTCAGAACATGACGTCCTGCGCTCGAGTTTGACTGTAATCTGACATAAGATGCCGATCAATGCGCGGCAGAGGAGCAGATGATCTTTGGAGGAAAATATGGGGGGGGGGCGAAATCAACAGTTATCATATCAACATAAATTTGGTAATGACATTTTATCCATCTTAAACCATATATCAGAAAACTACTTGGTTGGTTTCGTGAAGTTTCTTCCACATCTGCTGTTTCTTCTCAGCCGACTTTAACATCGTATGATGCGACTGTAGAAGAGTCTACCAAATCGGCTGTCTTAATTTAATTAAAAAAAAAATCAGTTGACCAGTCCTCACTCTACATAAAAAAATTTTCATGAAAAAAAAAAAAAAATAACAAAAAAAAGTTTAGTTTACATTGGTTACAAAAACAAAGGAAAAAAAATACCTGAAAAAAGAAAAAGCCCCCCCCCCCTTTTTTATTTTTACCTTTGTTAAAAAAATACAAAAAAATACACAAAAAAATGATTTTCGTATTAGTTTTGTTCAATTTTGACCAAAATAAATTGATTGAAAAAAGATATATTTTTAAAAATTTTTTTATTCAATTTTCACCCCAAACAAGGCACAGTGGCACTTTGAAGTAAGGGGGGCTACTATCAGGGACATAATTTGCAGGGACATTATGAAGGGAGATGAGTAGAAAGATGTTTGTTCACATTACACTTGAACTTCTGTATATCAGTACAGTTGGGAAAGTAGGGAGTTCCAAAGACCTGCAGTTCTGGGGAAGAAACTATTGGAGTAAAAGGCTTTCTTGCACCTAGGGATCTCTACTGTAAAGGGGTTAAACTTAGTGGCTTGTCGGGTTTGTTGGGGGTAGTTATGTCGCGGAGATACAAGTGTTTTCAGTTCGTCAGAGCATTCACCATTAAAGTATTTGTAGAACAGACAGAAGGATGCAATATGTTGTCGATGGGACATGGGCTGAAGCCTAGATGACAGTTCAGGCCCGATCAGGTTGGCGACTCTCTTTTGAACCCTTTCCAGGAGTGAGAGTCAAGCAGCAGATGCACCAGCCCAGATGTGACAACAGTACTCCATACATGGGCGAATGGTGGCCTTATATATACATTTGATTTGTTTTTTTTCACTTAAAACAAGTTTGTTACAAGAATAAAATAGAAATTGTTGCAGTAATTCGTTGTTACTTTCTTTATTGTTGTTTTTTTGTGATTTTATGATATTTAAATGTTTTCTTGAGTATTTTCCTTAAGTAGTGTTGTTAGGCTCTGATAATCGGCGATGCTCGGCAAAGTCGACGGTTGACATGTTACAAGCAAAGCCGAGCAGCTGGTTGGTTACTTTCAATTAATTACTGTACATGCAATAACCCTTATCCCTGAGTGGCCTTCGAGCCTTGATAAGTGGTGACCCCCATGTAAAAAAAAAAAAATGTTTAATGATATTTATGCAGAATAGAGACTGCATTATTGCTGGCATATTCTGGGCAGGTTACATAAAATCAACAGAAGGTGCCAAATGAAAATTTTATGTGTTCTTTTTTGTTTTTCATGAAAATGCTGGCCAAATGTTTCAATATTATTTTTGGTTCAAATTCTGCACAAGTGTATAAAAAAAATGTTGAAAAAGTATAAAAAAAATGTTGAAATAAAATGATGAAAATAAAAAAAAAATGTTGAAAAAAAAATGATGAAAAAGTATAAACTTTTTTTTTTTTAAAATTAAAATGTGATTTTTTCACGCATGTCCTATACTGTACAAGCACTACATATTTTTTTTTTTTGTTTTTTTTTTTTTGTTTTTTTTTTTTTTGAAAAAAATTTTTTAAATTCTGTCATTGTTTTTCTTTTTGTCTTTTCATTCTTCCAGCCGCTGTGGCAACCGTATGCACCTCAATTTGGCAATTATATCGAAGTGGCATTCTCTTACTCAACCACCCTTTGGCCATGGTCTGGCTATTTAGCCATTTCCATAGCTGTTGGGAAGAGTGCCGCCAACTGGCAGGGATTAGCTCAAGGATTGGTCACTGTGACGGTCGAATCTCCAGCTGAGGTTAGTCTTTTACATCTTTTAGTTCTTATATTACCAGTTGATGTGTGTAAAAATTACAGTGAAAAATTGTTGGTTGTTAATGAAAAAAAATTATTAATTAAACATTACCAAATAATGAAAATGAAAAAAAAATTATTAATTAAACATTACCAAATAATGAAAATGAAAAAAAATTATTAATTAACATTACCAAATAATGAAAATGAAAAAAAATTATTAATTAAACATTACCAAATAATGAAAATGAAAAAAAATTATTAATTAAACATTACCAAATAATGAAAATTAAAAAAAATTATTTAAACATTACCAAATAATAAAAATTAAAAAAATTATTAATTAAACATTACCAAATAATGAAAATTAAAAAAATTATTAATTAAACATTACCAAATAATGAAAATTAAAAAAAAAATTTTTTTTATTCAGTTTTCACCCCAAACAAGACACAGTGCTCCTTTAAAGTAGGAGGCTAGTATCGGGGACATAAGTTATGGGGATATTAGGTTATGAAGGGAGATGAGCAGCAAGATGTTTGTTCACATTACACTTGAACTTCTGCATGTCAGTACAGTTGGGAAAGCAGTCTGGTAGTTCTGGGAAAGAAACTATTAGAGTAAAAGGCTTTCTTACATCTAGGGATCTCTACTGTGTAGGGGTGGGACTTTGCTGCTTGTCGGGGGGGGGTATTTACATCGAGGGAACACAAGTGGTTGTAGTTCGTCAGAGCATTCACCATTAAAATACTTGTTGAACAGACAGAGGGATGCAACATTTCGACGATAGGACAGAGGCTGAAGCTTAGATGACAGCTCAGGACCTATCAGGTTGGCAACTCTCTTTTGAACCCTGTCCAGGAGTGAAAGACAAGTAGCAGATGCACCAGCCCAAATGTGACAACAATACTCCATACATGGGCGAATGGTGGCCTTATAGAGATACAGGATACTTTCAGGCGCAAGTAGCTTTCTAGCATGGTATAGAGAGCTCACCTTCTTTTCCTTGGCAATGCTCTCCTTCCCCACATATTAAAAAAACAAAATTAAAAAAAAATTTTAATTAAAAATTACCAAAAAACTAGAATTCCCCATATATTAAAAAAACAAAATTAAAAGAAATGTTAATTAAAAATATCCGTACTATATACATACCCATGACTAAACAAAAATATCATGTTCCAAAAATCACATAAATTCATCAGGTAGTTTTATATTTATAAAGAAAATAATTTTTAAGCAATTAATGGGAATTCGTAGGAATAATGACATAAAGTATAAATTATGGTGGACTTATCTCCCCTGTTTATTGAGATTTTTTTTTTTTTCTAAATGGTGGGCAAGACTATCTTTAAGATGTCATATTCCAAAATGATGTAAATTGATCAAGTCTTTTAACTAAGAAAATCAAATTTTATCACGAGCGAGCCGCCATATTGCATTAGAATGTGTTAAAATTCAAGAGGGACAACTCATTTCAACTACCAAGATTTTGTATTCAAAATAATTAAAACATTTTAATCGTTAAAAAGCATAAATTTTCATTTTATTATTATACAAAGAAACTGCTTAATTAATTTACTTGATTTCTGGAATACAACATCTTAAAGATGGTTTTGTACTTTTGTAAAATTAAATTGAATTTTAAATACCCCCCCTCCTTTTTTTTTTTTTTTTAAAAACTAATTTCAACATAACATGTTCAATATTCATTAACAACCTCCCTGATAATATTGCGTCCGTGTGTCCAAGATGGGTATATTTGCTGATGATACAATGCTCTACAGGGTGACCACAAAGTCACGCACCAATGTTAATTAAAAAAGTTAAAAAAAAATTAAAAAAGTTATAGTAGTAGCATTTATTCAAATTCAAAGTTCTTTACAAGGATTACAATTGCTCGATATGTTTGCCGTTTGCAGCTATGCACGAGCCAATACGAGATTCAAAGTTCCTGTAGACACGATTCAGTAAATCAGCATCACCATCAATTTGAAGACAAACATCAATAATACGACTCTTCAGATGATCCAAATCACGAATCTTCGTTGAATAAACAATTTGCTTGAAATAAAAAAAATTAAAAAATAAAAAAATTATATTAATAAAAAAATAAATATTAACATTGGTGCGTGACTTTGTGGCCACCCTGGATAACTTGCATGATGGAAGAACAGATGTACACAAATCCAAGACAATTGATGAATCCTTAGAAAATGACCTCGAGACCGTAGTGGAATGGCGCCGTAAATGAATGGTAACGTTTACTGTTTTGTAAGACTGAGCTGCTCTCTTTTAACAATTACAAGAAGCATCTCCAACCACCGATATCCATGACAAATAACACCCTACTTGAGAACACATATATATATATATATTATAAGTTAAAGAAGGAAAAGTCATGAATTAAAATGAGGTTATTAAATATAAATATAGTCATCCACATACAGTACTGTTTCGCTGTTTCACAGCTTATCAGTGCGGCTAGACAAGCAACTACCTCAAGCCAGGATCGAAACCCGATCGCCCAAACGACAGTCGGAGCTTCTAACCTTTGCGCTATGCGACTAGTGAATTAACAATGTTTTGACATTGTCCAAATACCTAAGCTCAATTTGTTTACACAAAGAGCATCGTTTCATACGCTAATGGTAATTTGAATATCACTTCCCAAAACGTCTTAATGATTTTTCTGTATTTTTAAAAAATTAAGTTGAATTTTAAATAAGAGCTTCTTTCCTTTTATTACTAATTTCGACATGTCCAATTATAATGCAAGAAAAAAAAAAAAATTTTATTTTCTTTTTAATTCATAGGAAGGCGAGGAGAATCCACGTGTCTCGACTGTCAAGCTGCCTGTGCGGGTAAAAATTATACCGACACCTGTTCGGAGGTAAATCGAACTCATCATAATCTCATAATTGTTGCGCATGCCCTTTTGACTAGGAATAAAGTGTAGTATCTTTTTTGATTTTTTTTGCCCTCAGTCAGTGAAGGAAAACTCCTTCTAAACAGAGGGCAATTTTTTTTTTTTTTGTCTTAATCTAAAATGTCCTTTTTTAAGAAGTGAAATTTTCCCTGCATTAAAAAAAAAAAATTTGGTGCTTATTCAGATTGACACTTATGGCGGCATATAAAATAAAAAAGACAATACCGAAATGGCTGTGTGATGTATGTATCAGTCATGAGACGAAGATGAAATATTCCAAAAATCACGTAATTTGATTAGATATTTATTTATTTATTTATTTTTTAAATTCAAGATAATCAAATTTTAGTCTGTTTTGATGAGGGTGAAAAAATGAAATTAATGAATCGGTGGATAAGGGCAGACAACCCCAATGCATGTGGAAAGTGTCAAAATAATCACTGATTACCTACCCTTACATATATCAGTAAAAATCGGCAAAGTTATTAAAACAAAAAAAAATCTGCTTGATTAATTTTTGTGATTTTTGGAATATGCAATCTTCATTCCGTGACAAGTAGGTACAATATAAAAGTTTTTCTTCATTTTTTTTTTTTTTTTTTTTTTTTTTTTTTTTATCGCTATAAGTGCCAATCTGGAGAAGCCCAAAAAACTGTCCTTTTGCCTGACTTTGCCTCAAAAAAATAAATAAAATTGGAGTTTTTATATCTGACATATTGCTCATCCATAGAATCCACTGTTTCTTAACACAATTTTTTTTTAAAACACTCAAGTCAGGCATAATACTATTCAATGTTGTATTGCAGATTGGGTTCTGATAAGGGAAATAAAATATTTCTATATATTACCTGTGTAAAAAAAAAAAACTCCCAAAACAACAAATATACTTTGCCATGGTCATTTTCAAGTCTAATGTAACTAAATTCATATTGAGTCCTCTGGCTTTGGGGGGGTGTGTCTCGACTACGTTACTATTTTTTTAGAACCGTTACATGATAAGGGCTGTCCCCTTTTCATGTAAGTATAAAAATGGAGAATTTAGTTTAAAATGAAAATGAAATAGCAATAAATTCGAACCTCGTAATTTAGTTTAGAAATAGATTACGTGTGAGAATTTAAAAATGTAAAACAAACATTTGTTTAGAATATAGATAAATATTTCAAGGAAAGAATGTGAACTCTCAAGTTTGTTATGAAATTTTAAATTGAAAGAATGCAGCTTATAAGATAATGTTTTTAACATATTGGAAAAATAGGTTACTGAGAAATAGGAAAAGTTTTCGACACGTATGTCCAGAGCACGTGAAAGAAGGCACATGTTTTAACATGTGTATGACGTCACGGAAAATAGAAAGTTCTAGGAATAGAGAAAAAACTTTAGAGTTAGTCAGTCAGTGAAGAAACTCAGAGGGAGTCAGTCGTCTAGGGAGCGAGACGTCACGTTGAAACTAAAATGTGAGACTTTGAATTCTTGGTGATGGAAACACGGCCGTGTGACGAAATAAACCATCAAGTGTTTTTTGTAAAGCTTGTCTTGTCTTATGATTCTTACGAAAAGGTAAAGTGGAATTGTATATTTTTGTGTTATAAAATGTCTTTACATACACGTCTCAACATCATCATGACTATACAATGTCCGAACTGTCTGAACACTGTCTCAAAGAGCTTTCTTCTTCTACACATCTAAGGAATGAACATTTTAATATATAAGAATAACATGAATCTCTCTAATTCTACAACAACAACATCCCTCTCTATAATAAGACTCTTCTAAGACTGCGCGTATAATAAGACTCTCTCAATGAAACCCCTAAATATAATATATAACAGAACTTTTTATATACTCCCTAGATTGTAATATCTACGATTTGCGAACAAACGTCGTCTCTACATTTATTTACATCGACTTTTATAAAATTCCTTCTATTCCGTCCTTTTGCGTGTTTTTTCGTCTTTTTCGTATAAATAAAGCGAAACTAATCTAAGCAAATCGACTTCATCGCTGGAAGGCAATCAGCTTAGATCAATGTTGGTAAAACCCTTCATATCAGACAATTGCTATTCATTTGGAGAGCTCCCCTTTTTGTGGGGAGCTGGGTTTCCCGAACATCATGTGGTGGTACTAGTGCACTTATTGATCCGTGCTGAAATAATGTTATTATTTAAAAAGCCTAACATAAGGAGGGGAGGGTGTTTTGTACCTATTCTATACTTTAACCTTACAATTGAATAAAAAAAACAAAAACATAAAACTTTAATTAAACTTGGAAATACCATTTTAAAAAAATAGCGCAGATCAGTAAGTGTACTAGCACCCATGTGGTAGCAAAATACAATAGAAACTGGCCTTCAGCCAACGTTCATTTCTGCACCTGTGTGAACTCGTTTCTGCAAGTCAACTTTTTAATCATTAAATTTGAACTCTTCACTTCCTCTTGCCTCGTAGCGGTAAGACGTCAGGTTTTCTTTCATTTTCTTTTCCGCCTTCGTGAACGGGTTCGAGCCTACCTGCCTACTAACACTTTTTTTTTTCTTTTACGCCTCCAAACACCTGGGCAACGTCGGGCACCCCTGCTAGTCCTCTTATATAATTAAACCCTACTCGAGTTCAACCATTACTTTTTCTGCCGTCCAATCTTACGGCATGTCTACACTTTCAACAATGACTTACGTGGACTAACAAAAAATATGTAAACTTTATTGATGACTAGCGAGGGGTACCCAGCGTTGCCCGGGTCTTGGGGGGGGGGGGTTAAAAAAAAAAGTAAGTATGAGGATCAAACCCGAACCGTTGAGGCAAAGTGTGAAAAAAAAAAAAGTTCAATGTTAACCATTGCCCCACCGCGAGATGCTGACGGAAACACGTTTGAATTTATTTAATTACTTGGATTTAGCAGGTGCCCGTTTTAATGAGTTAATGAGGTCAAGCTTGACTGCGGGATAGTATTCATTTACTGCTGAACGCTTTTTTTCCCCACCCTCAAGATGTTATAGGAAAAAGACTAACCTACATGCGTCGAGCGACAAATATTGAATATTTATCTTCCCGAAATCGACGAAATTAAATAGACAGGCGAGCTTCGTTGTTAACTGTGAGATATTACGATTTATATGTGATATAAAAAGTTTTAAAAAGTTGTGAACCGACCGACCGCTTCTCTGAAAGAAGCCTTTTGTAGACACACAGAAAAAGCGAACACACATACATACATTTTCGCTTTTATATGTATAGATTTTTTTTTTTTTTTTTTTTTTTTTTTTTGAAACATGCAAAATGCATACAGCAACAAGAGGCCAGCAAATTCAATTGCTCGTTTTAATGGTATTTGTACAGTTTAATCAAGACATTAAAAAATGAAAATATCCGAAAAAAATTTATATTGTACATATCCGTTACGAAATGAAGTTCTCCGAAAAAAAAAATTTCACTTAATTTCATCAAGTAGTTGTTTTTACAGTAAAAAAACAATTTGTGATGATACCGAGCAAAATGTTCGATTTTTATGAAGAAAAGCTAGTAATAAAGATGGGGAGGGAGTGTCGGCGCTTTAAACTGAGTTATCTCCCCATGGCGTTTCTAAAATCCAAACAACAATTTAAAAAAATCCAAGATGTTTGCCTTCAACATGCTGTCATAAAAACGTTTTTTTCTGCCGTAAAAAACCTAAAAAAAACTACTCTATGAAATTAAGTGAAATTTTTTTTCCAGAGATCTTCAATTCCAAACCGATACGTACAATATAACCTTTTTTTTATATTTTAATTTTTTAATGTCTTGATTAAACTGTACAAGTACCCTCCTGTCTTTGTACTCCTTCATCTCTGGCAAAAGAGCGTTAAGAATGGTGATGACTATATACAAAAATAAATTCTGAAGCACAAAAGATCACTCGTTTTAATAGTACCACTCCCGTTGTCATAGCTCTTAAAGTTTTTGAAAAAAAAAAACAATAGGAGGCTTTACTTTGGGAACGACCTCGTAGTTTGGTTAATCCAAATTACCAATTGTTGTCTGAAAAAATCTAAAACAAAAAAAAATTTCTTTTGTGTTCATTTTATCATTTTTTGTCTGTTTTAGTTTTTCAACCAGTTTAACAAAAAAATTTTTTTTTGTTTTCTAATTTCAGTAAAAGAGTGTTATGGGACCAATACCACAATCTCCGATATCCACCGGGATATTTTCCGCGGGACAACTTACGCATGAAAAATGATCCGCTTGATTGGTCAGTTACTTTTCACATTTTGTCAACTTTTCGTGTTCTGTTTGGTGGATCTGTTTACTAGCAGGGCTACCTGGTCTCGCCCGGCCAAAAGTGTAGCCTATTTCTATTTAAACTTCTATTTCTCTGTTCCCCAATACCCCTGAATCCCCATTTATCCCTATACCCATCTCTGTCTAATCCATTTCTCTCTTTGAACACACACACACACACACACACACAAAATGATCTGCTTGATTGGTCAGTTGCTTTTCACATTTTGTCAACGTTTTGTGTTTGGTGGCTCTATTACTAGTAGGGTTACTTGGTGTCGCTTGGTCAAAAGTGTAGCATACTTCTACCTCTCTGTCACCTCCTCCCCATCTTTTATCTCTATACCCCTCTTTTGTCACTGTCTAACCCATTCCTCTCTTTGAACACACACACACACAACATACATACACACACGTTCATGCACAAAACTTGAAGAATGAGTTGGTATAAGGAAATTAATTTTGTGAAAAAAAAAAAGAAAGAAATCAGTGTTACTTCTGACAAAATTTGCACCAGTTCAGTATCAAAGAATGTATCATTTTTTTCTAAATTTTAGATATTATTTATCTAGGATAATGCCAATCAAGAAAATCCCAACTTTGTGGGTGATTGTTGTGTTGTTTTTGAGATTTAGGTGGACATACATACATGCAAATAAATGCCTTTTATATTATAGACTAGTGGTGCACCCGGCGTTGCCTAGTCGTAAAATATGGTTAAATAAAAAAAAAGGGGGGGGGGACTTGGGTGCCATCTTATTGTGTAAGAAAAAAAAAAAAAATGCAGCAGGGTTGACATGCGTAAGAAGAAAAAAGAAAATGCCGCGTGCTCAGCGCAAACTTGCAAAACTTAAGTTCGTAAGCGAACATGTTATCGATCAGGCCACGCCGACACATGCTATGATGTTGCAAATTTATCTTTTTAAAACAAGAGAACAAAATGTTCACGTATGCGCAATTAACAAATAACATTGAAACCAAGTGTTTTACCGACCCCCCCCCTTAAAACAAAATGGCATTTCCGCATGAAAGACAAACACTTTTTTAAATTTTTCAATATTATGTGTCCGAGACATCGCTCTTTCTAACGATACCACTTTCATGCTGGTCCGATGCAGATAACAAAAGTTTTTAGTGGATACAAACAAACACACAGACGGCTGAGAGTTTTATAATAGGAGGTTATCTATATATATATAAAAGCGAAAATGTGTGTGTGTATGTATGTTCCCTTTTTGTGTATGTCCGCTAAAGGCTATTTTTCCGGGGGGGGTCGCTCATTCTTAAAACTTTTTATATGCTGTCTAAATGATAATATATACGAGTTAACAACGGGGGTTGCCTGTCTATTTAATTTGCCCAACTTTGAAACGTTAAATATTCCGCATTTTTGGATCGCTGCGTGTTGCTTTCATTTTTCGTTTTAAAAAAAGCGAAACTTGATTCAAATCCCTGAGAAAGTGATGTAACGTTTGGTCAATGTCAGCTTATCACCGTCATATCAGATGGTTATTTCATTTTGAGACACTCCCCTAATAAACGGGAAGCTGGTTTTCCCCAAAGTTGGGTAACGGCCCTGTTGGTGGGGCATTAGAATACGCCGACTGCCCCCCCTGCAGAGGGTAAAAGTCCCTCAATGGGGGTCCTGGATATGACCTTAAACTATATCCAGTGGTGAGGGCCCCAGCTTGTGGGCTTTGGGGAGTGTGGAGCCACCCTTTAATTACCATTGCTTCCAGGTCCACTCTGACCCGGAGTGGTAGTACCTGTTAGGGTCCCAACTATGGGTTAAATAGAAACCGACGTGAAAACAACAAATATATTCTATTAAAAAAAAAATTTTCTTCAAAATCTTTGGATTCGGCATTAAATAACCCGAAAAGGGTTGATATGCTGTAAAACAAAAACAACCAACCAAAGTTGGGTAAAAACAAACAAACCGGGTTATTGACCTCATTAAAAACTGTCCGGCAGAAAATGTTCACTGTTGAATAGCTATTGCTTACGTCGTTATAACGCTCACACAAAATGTTAACTTTACGGCTTCCACTTGACGTCATTAAGTGCGGGCACCTGTCAATTCTCTTACTTAAATAAATTCAAACGTCTTTCAGTAACTCATTCTTGCTGGTCGAGCGGTTAACGTGTCATGTTTTTTTCACATTTTATTTTCCAACTTCAGGGCTTCGGGTTCGATCCTACCTACTTACCAAAACTTTTTTACCCCCCCCCCTCCTCCCCGAACAACATTGTGTTTCTTTTTGATTTAAGAGCACACACACCTCGAAACACCTGAGCAACGCTGGGTACCCCTGCTAGTCTATTATATAAAAGCAAAAATGTGTGTGTGTGTGTGTGTGTGCACGCTATCTTGTGGTCCCGCCTGTTTGTTCGTGTTTTTCCTTAAAAAGCGAAACTAAATCAAAAGTAAAGCAAAATGTCCAGAAAGCAATAAGCTTTGATCAATACGGGGAAACCCCCCTTATATCAGACAATTGCTATTCAAACGAACATTCATTTCTCTATGCCATGATGTTTTACCTAGAAAACCAGACGTTTGTTTTTAAGCGTTTAATTTCAACCATTCTCACTTCTCTGCCCTCTTTGCGTTGCGGTAAGATGTCGGCTTTCTTTTTCGCCTTTGCCTCAAGGCTTCGGGGTTTTTTTTTTTTTTTTTTTTTACACCTTCAAGCACCCCCGCTAGTACTAAATATGAGCTAATTAATGTTTAATTCCCTAAAGTTTTTTTTCTCAATATACATTAACTAGCAGGAGGTGTCCAGCATTGCCCTGTCGTGAAATAAGTTTTTGGTGCTTGTTTAGTTTAATCAAGACACTAAAAAATTAAAATATTGAAAAAATAATTATATTGTACGTACTCGTTATGGAATGAAGTTTTCATACAAAAAAAATCACTTAATTTGATCAAGTATTTTTTTTTTTTTTTTTTACAGAAGAAAATCAAACTTTAATGAGATCGATGGTGTTGTGTACATCTAGCCTATATCACGAACGAGGAGGGGGGGTGCGTTTGAACGAAAAAGTGATTAATAAAGGACAAAATGAAAAAGGGATAAAAAAAAAAACCGAGATATTCAAATGGCCCATATGCTACGATTGAACGTTTTGTTGACTATGAAACCACATGTTATTGGAATTGTTTTAGTTTAAGAAAACATTGTACTTTCAATTGGATTAAAAATCGAAAATTTAAACTAGAAAAACCGATTAAGCAACGCATACAAATAGATAGTAAGTAGCAAACTTGAAAAATGATGTTGAAGGAGCTTTGGAAGAGAGGCCGCAGATTTTTGGCGGAGATTTAAAATCATTGTAAATTATCATTTTTGAACATGGTTCTCGAAATGAATAATAATAATAATAATAATAATAATAATAATAATAATAATAAAACACAAATGTTGATACTTTTGTTGATCTCAAACAATGCATACTGGCACCGAGGAGTATGGAGCCACTGTGATAGGAGCCAGATTTGTATGGTGGAAAAACTAGATAAGGAACTAAGTCGAATATACTAAAAGAATAAATTCCAATTCCTTAACAGAAGACAAAACGAAAAAGTGATTGGACTTATCTTCCCCTCATCTGCGAAATAAACAAAAGTCATAAAAATTTTTTTATTTAAAATTTTTTTTTTTGAATCTGAAAGTTTATAATCAATGAGATTAATATTAAAATAGGAAAAAAAAAAAGAAAAAAAACCCTAAAATATTTATCTAAGTATTTTTTCTGCCCAGGTTTCAAAATAATCTCGTCAAATTTTCATAAACTTTAAGCCGTGATTGGAGTTATCTCCCCTGGCGCCTCCCCCCACTCTTCTGCGAAATACGCAGGATGGATGTGACATGACTGATCTCATTAACATTTGATTTTTCCTCTGTAAAAAAAAACAAAACTACTTAATCAAATTAAGTGATTTTTTTTTTTTTGTATGAAAACTATATTATCTATATAAAAGCCAAGTACGTCCAAGAATGGAATACTGTTGCCATATCTGGGCAGGAGCTGCTAAAAACAGCCTATCCTGCCTTGACAGAGTACAAAATAGACTTTGTGGCTTAGTGGGGGATGCCCTTTTCTCTACCCTGCAACCTCTCTCTCACAGAAGAGACGTTGCGAGCCTATCCTTGTTTTATCGTTATTTCCATGAAAAAGGAACTTAGTTTCCGTCTGAACTCCAATCTCTGGTCCCCCCTCGCCAATCTTTCACGAAAAACACCCGTCTAGTGGAATCCGCTGTGAAAAATTTTCCCCCACTCTTTATCTGTGCCTAAATCAAAATGTAGATTCCTTGAACAAAGCTTCTTTCTTAGAACTGCACGCCTGTGGAACTCTGTTCCGTCTGCCTGCTTCCCACCTGACTACAACTTGGATGTCTTCAAGTCCAAGGTAAACAAATTCCTAATGAACCACCCCCTTAAGTAAACACTTCATCAAATCTCCACACTAATGTACTGTACTTGCAATAACCCTTATCCCTGAGTGGCTTCCGGGCCTTGATAAGTGGTGACCACTGTGTAAAAAAACAAAAAACAAAAAAAACTTTATCCAATAACCAATATAATATAATTTTTTTTTTTTTCAATATTTTCATTTTTTAAGTACCTAAGATTTTGGTGGGCATACATATATACATACATACATACATACATACATGCAAACAAATGAAGACGATTATACTAAATATAAACTAATCAATGTTTGATTCTTTAAAGATTTTTTTTAACAACACAAAATACTTGCTAAAATATACCTTGTTTCTGGGATTGAGCTATATTTGAAAAACACGTTTTAATTGTTCTAGTGAGTTAGTTTCCACCCTATAAATCTGGCCCATATCACAATAGACCCTTGCATTTCCTTATGGCAGATTTCTCTACTCTGATAGTTTCTTTGCTGAGACTGCTTGCCTCTGGAATTCACTTCCTGCTCCACATTTCCTGCTACTGTACCAAAATGTAGAAATTTCAATGTAATGTGAACAAACATCTTGCTGGTCAATTCTCCACCCAGGTTTCAATCCAACTGTAGCAATATTTTTGATATATTAAAAGAGTATGATTAAAGACATTAACAATAGGACTTGACCAATCAAATAGAGCCATGTTCTGCTAGCAACCAATCAGAAACCAGAATTGCTCTATGAAAATATTGAATCTTTTAGAATTCCCGCGCATAGTTTTTTCGTGTTTACACAAGAAAGATCTTTTTGCTCTTTGTCTGCAGAATTTTAAAGTCCAGGACCTGTACAGAACAGCTACCCACTGAAAATTCTTCATTTCTAGGACTTGTACAGAATAGCTAGCCATTGGAAACTCTCCTGAAATAAAACATGGCTTTCAATTCAAGACCAATACCTCTGGCCCCTATCTGAATAATCCCTTACGCTTCCGTGGCAGTATGCTTTATTTTCGGGGTAGAATAAAAAACAAAAAGAAAACAAAAACTCTGACACTCCTCAGATTTCTCTAATGTTTATTTTCTTTCCATGCAGGAATGGTGATCACATCCACACCAATTTCAAAGACATGTACCAACATTTGCGTAACAGTGGATATTTTGTTGACGTTTTAGGTATGGCTTTTACCTTTTTTTTCTATTTTTGTTTAGATTTAAATGAACTAACACTCCCAATGTTCCCTGCGTTTATACTTGAACCCCCTTTTTAATTCCTATAATTGACAATTTTCATGTCGAAATAATGATGGGTGAAAGCAATATGTATAGCATTTGTTTGATTTTTTTTTTTTCTTTCTTAGTAGAGTAAGGCGTTGGGGCTACCTCCACCTCGTAAACGATAAAGTATATGTAATATATATATATATATATATATATATACCACGAGGAGATAACTGCAGTTAAAGCGCCGAGACCCCCTCCTCATCTTTAATACTAGCTTTTCTTCCTAAAAATCAAACCTTTTGCTCGGTATCATAACAGGGCTCTACATTACGAGTTAAGCAGTCGTATTTGCAAGTGATTTTTCAAAGTGGCGACTACAAATAATGAAACACTTGTCTTTTGGCGATTGTATTTCTTTCACTGAACAATCTTCCAAAGCTCACTACTGAGTTAAAAATATCTTTTCAACGTTTTTTAATAAAAATATACATAAATATATATATATATATATATATATATTACAGCAACCCCTCGCTACTTTGTGGTTCGATTATCATGGATTCACTACTTCACGGGTTTTTCAATATAAATTTATAAAAACCATGATAATCAAATATTCTATACATATTCATTAACAGTAACTAAACTGTAATAGTGTGTACTGTACAACATAACAAGTGTACTTGAACCCCCTTTTTTTAATTCCTATGATTGACAATTTTCATATTGAAATAATGACGGGTAATAAAAGCAATACGTATAACATTTGTTCTTTTATTTTTTTTATTTATTTATTTATTTTTTTTATTTATTTATTTTTTTTTTTTTTGGTACTTGTACAGTTTAATGAAGACATTAAAAAATGAAAATATCGAAAAAAAAGGTTATATTGTACGTATCCGTTATGGATTGAAGATTTCTGAAAAAAAAAATTTCACTTAATTTGATTGAGTATTTTTTTTTTTTTTTTTTATAGCGAAAAAAAAAAAAAAACGTTTTTATGACAGCACGTTGAAGGCAGATATCTTGGAATTAAAAAAAATTTTTGCGTGAATTTTAGAAATGCCAACGGGAGGTAACTGCTGTTAAAGCGCCGAGACCCCTCCTCATCTTTAATACTAGCTTTTCTTCCTAAAAATCAAACCTTTTGCTCGGTATCATAACAGGGCTCTACGTTGCGAGTGAAACAGTCGCATTTGCAAGTGATTTTCCAAAGTGGCGACTACAAATAATGAAACGCTTATCTTTTGGCGATTATAATTCTTTCACTGACAATCTTCCAAAGCTCACTACCGAGTTAAAAATATCTTTTCAACTTTTTTTAATAAAACGAATAAAGTTTAGTTATTTAAAAGTTTAATGGGACAAAATACTTTTTTTTTTTTTAACAAAGGCTGTTTAAAGAAAATATCTTTTTTTTTTTTTTTTTTTTTTTTTTTTACATGGGGATCACCACTTATCAAGGCCCGTAAGCCACTCGGGGATAAGGGTTATTTTGTGTACAATAATTGATGGGATAATATCGTAGAAATCATAAAATTTGTTGTATATTTGTTGTATCATTATAAAATTTGTTATATATTTAGAATTGCACTTGATAAAAAAAAAAACTTCTTATGATGTACATACTCGTCACAGAACTAAGATGTCATATTCCAAAAATCATGTGGGTTTGGCTAGTAACTTCTATTTGGCTAGTAAACAAAAATATTTAGTTGTAAAAAGGTCAACTAAAGGTAAGTTTGTCCATAGAGCCCTGATATATCCGTTAATATCTTATGTTTTTATATCGACTGAGGTGGTTCTTGGTTGATTGACTGTGTTTTGTGTCGGATATATACTGGAGAGTCCAAAGAATGAAACAAATATTCTGTTGTCACAGCCCTACTAATGACTAACAAAAGAAATGTGGGGACAGCCACCAGATCTTTGCCTTCATCGTTCCAAACTGTCATTATTAAAAAAAATACAAAAAAATCTTTATGATGTACATGCTCGTCACAGAACAAAGATGTCATATTCTAAAAATCATTTTGGTTTTGGCTAGTAACGTTTCTATTTGGCTAGTAAGCGAAAATATTTAGTTGTCAAAGGTCAACTAAAGATAAATTTGTCCGTAGATCCCTATTTATACTCTCGCTTTCACTGAGGATTGAATCAACCGTCAGGAGTCTGTCACTTAGAACTGATTATTACATAGCACTTTATCAGTTACTGGAGTGGTAGAAAGATCCCACCATTTTTCCAGCAACCTTGGCAACGTGTTCCATTTCAGATCAGGAGTAAAGGTCAAACACACAGAAAAATCTTTATGATGTACATGCTCGTCATAGAACAAAGATGTCATATTCTAAAAATCACGTGGGTTTGGCTAGTAACGTTTCTATTTGGCTAGTAAATGAAAATATTTAGTTGTCAAAGGTCAACTAAAAATAAATGTGTCCATAGAACCCTGCTATAAGAAATTGTTTTTTCGCTGTAAAAAAAAAAAAACTACTTGATGAAATTAAGTGAATTTTTTTCTTTTTTTTTTTTGGAGAACTTCATTTCATAACGGATACATACAATTTAAACTTTTTTTTTTTTCAATATTTTCATTTTTTTAATGTCTTGATTAACCTGTACAAGTATCTTTTTTTTGGTAGAGTAAGGTTTTGAGGCTACCTCCACCTCCTGAACTATAAAGTATATATATAATATATATATACATGTATATATATTACAGTAACCCCTCACTACTTTGCGGTTCAATTATCACGGATTTGCTACTTCACGGGTTTTTCAATATAAATCTATAAAAACCATGATAATCAAATATTCTATACATATTCATTTACAGTAACTAAACTGTAATAGTTTACTGTACAACATAAGTGTTATCTTTCTATTATCTATACTGTTAATAAAATTTTAAATGTTTATTTAGGTGTGTGTATATACCAATAAAACTTACGAATGGATGCACTAAATTGAAACATTGCTTTTTCCTCTGAAAGGTGTGAGTTCCTAGGTTGTTCTTAGCTATATATGGTTCATAACAAACAACGCCGAGTCACACAAAAGCCTGAAATAAGGGTTTTTGGGCTGTTTTGTTTTTGTCGAAAAAGTTACCTGTCCATGTTAACGGAATTTAGCACAGACTGTATACCGTCGCGGTAACATTTTTCAGCATACGAACAGGACTTGTGGTGCAATGGATAACGCGTCTGACTACGGATCAGAAGATTCCAGGTTCAAATCCTGGCAAGTTTGTAATAATTTTAACCATCATTTTATCTAACGTTTACTCATTATCCTTACCCGTTAGTTAGGGTATTTTTGTTTTTTCTGTGATTTTGTTTTGTGCATATGGGAATTTCCCATACACCGAGTTCACAGGGTAAGCGTTGATGGTAAGATGATGTTGAGTGTACTCGATTTTTGTGTTTGACTCGGCGTTGTGTGTGCTGACGCGGCGCAGCCGCTAGTTATTAATACATTAAAGGATGGCTTAGAAATATTACAGGGATGGTTTTAAACAACCCATAAACAATTAAATTAAAGATAATGGTTTTGTCCTACTTCATGGATTTTTGAATATCACGGGTTAGGGTTATCGAATATCACAGGTGGTCTCGATCCCTATCTACCATGATATTCGGGGGAATACTGTAAATGTATTTATAATCTTTTACATGGAGGTCACCACTTATCAAGGCCCAGAAGCCACTCGGGAATAAGGGTTATTGCGTGTACAGTAATCAATGGGATAGTATCGTAGTAATAGTTAGTATCGGAGATTTGATAAAGTATCATTACTTAAGGGGGTGGTTCATCAGGAATTTGTTTATGTTGGACTTGAAGACATCTAAGTTGACGTCAGGAGGGAAACAGGCAAGCGGCAGAGAGTTCCACAGGTGTGCACTTCTAAGAAAGAAGCTTTGTTCATGGAATCTACGTTTTGATTTAGGCACAGATAAAGAGTGGGGAAAATTATTGACAGTGGTTTCAGCTAAACGGGTGTTTTTCGTGAAAGATTGGTAGGGTGGGGGACCAGAGATTGGAGCTTAGACGAGCACTTGTCATGGAAATAAGGATAAAACAAAATGCATAATGCTGGAATCCCTCAGGGGTTCATCCTGGGCCCAACTCTCTTCCTGATCTACATCAATGATCTTTCAAATCACATCCTAAGATCATTCGTAGACATTTATGCAGACTACATTACCATCTATGTCAATACTTCAACGGCTGTAAATGATCAAGTTCTCTCTGATTCTCTCTCCTCTGATCTTGAGTATGTGGTGTAATGGGGAAAGAAGTGGCGAGTTAATTTTAATACATCTAAAATCGAGCTTCTATCTTTCCATCATCGACGCTCTGATCCCCGTCTGGCATCAATTGAAATGAATGGCTCTCGTCTTGAGGAGCTTCTGGGTCTGACCTTTCTTTCTTATCTGGAGTGGAACACCTACATCAAATCCGTTGTTAAGGTCACTGGACAAATGGTGGAATCATTCTACTGCTCCAGCAGATATCTCACTGCTGATAAAATTCTCTACCTGTATGAAGGCCAAGTATGTCCAAGGATGGAATACTGTTGCCACATCTGGGTAGAATCTGTTAGAAGCAGCTTACCCTACCTTGAAAGAGTTCAAAATAGCCTTCGTAGTCTAGTGAGGGATGCTCCTTTCTCTTTCCTGCAACTTTTTTCCCACAGAAGATATTTGCGATCCTGTTTCTGTTTTATCGTTATTTTCATGGCAAATGCTAGTTTGAGCTTCAATCTATGATTCCCCTTCGCCAAACTTTCATGGAAAAACACTCCTCTAGCTGAAACCACTATCAATAATTTCCTCCACTCTTTATCTGTGCCTAAACATAAACATAGATTCCATGAACAAAGCCTCTTTCTTAGAACTGCATGCCTGCAGAACTCTGTTCCACTTTCCTGCTTTCCAACTGACTACAATATGGTTGTCTTCAAGTCTAACGTAAACAAATTCCTGATAAGTGGTCCCCTTCAATAAACCAATTTACGAAATTTCCACTACTAACGATTACTACGATATTGTCCCATTAACTACTGTACACTCATTAACCCTTATCCTCGAGTGGCCCCCGGGCCTTGTTAAAAAAAAATAAAAATGAGTTTTTTGTCGTACTTATATTGATATTCTGGGGAGTAGCACAGCACTACTATCAAAGGAAAAGTAAGACGCATCCTTTCCTCTGCTTAGACCCCCCCCCTCATGGTTAGACCCCCCCCCCCCCCGGTTATGGAAAGCAAATGACTGATGTAATATAGAAGCAAACAGAAATAATTCTGTTCATGGTTTCGTATTTTGTTGTGCTGAGCAGAAGATACCTCTAGGTACAATGGTCAGAACAATCGCCCTGAAAGGACACTGCTCGGACAGAAAGAAACTGCAACCTACTATTTGTACAACTGAAAAGAAAGCTATGCCCAAACATCACTCTTTATTCGAGAAACAGCATAAATAAGGTTCTGAATCAGAACACCTCACTCGCACCTTACCATGATAGATATGTGGCACTTGAGCGTCATCAAACTACTCTCCGACAACCAGCAAAGAATAATAGGAAGGATCATGGGTAGAAGAAGCAGAGGACGACAGCAAGAAACATACACTGACAGTCTGAACAACATAAAAAATTATGAGCAACAATGAATTCATGAATGCCTCAAGAGAGTGATAGATGGGGCGCCATAGCCGTCAATGCCTGTACCAGGCAAGAAACCACTTGATGAATATCTCTTGCATGTGCGAGTGGTTTTTGTTCATTTTAAGTTAGGAAACCAGTCAGGAAGTGGGGGAGATAGAAAGAGAAAGGGGGGGAAAAAGGAAAAGGGGGGGGATGTAAAGGTGTTTTTGTTTTTGCAGAACATAATTAAGTTTTGCAAAAATGGAAGTAGAAAAACCAAAAGCATCAATGTTAGGTGCATTTCATCTCAGGAAGCCAATATCTTCAGACAGCCTGATCTGGTAACACCAAATGAATTCATGAATGCCTCAAGAGAGAGAGAGAAAGATGGAGAGTCATAGCCGACAATGCCTGTACCGGGCAGGAAACCACTTGATGAATATCTCTTGTATGTACAAATGGTTTTATTTTCCTTCTCGAACTGCTAACAGGGTAGAAAGTCTGAGAATATTATGTGTTTGTCTATCTCTAAATTCTTGATCATTCCCAGAGCCATTTTAACTGCTTGAAGTTTGGTTGTGTAGATGGATGTGTTGTGTAGCGGGATTCATATCGAGGCAACATATAACGGGAACTCAGAACAAAGGATGATAATGTCATTTCTATAGATTACACATGCAGTTCATATTTATAACACATAGGAGATGCGAATTCATTATTCAAGGATGTGCAATACAGTTCTTTTAACTCTTCGGAGGAGGGAAGAGGCATGATTGATGAAGATTCTTTTGGGAACAATGCTCAGGATAATCGCTAAATATGGGTACTGCTTGGACAGAAAAAAACTGCAACATACTGTCTGTACAACTGCAAAGAAAGCTATAGCAATGCATCGAACATTTTCGAGAAAACAGCGTGAATGGGTTTGTGAATGATGAGCAACAATGAATTCATTAATGCCTCGAGAGAGTGATAGCCATAGTCGTCAATACCTGTACCAGGCAAGGCACCACTTGAATGAACGAATATTGATATTAAAACCCTACTTTTTCTATTTAAAAATTAAATGAACTATGCCAAAAATGTGATGAGACAACAACAACTATGGAAGGCAGTAATTACTGAGGATGCAGTTAGGAGATTCGGAGTTCCTATCCTGTCGTAGTAACCGGCTGACATAGGCCAGAGGAATAGTTGGCCGAAACGTCATGAAACAACAATAAATAATACAAATTACTCCTTGCAATAATGAATTCCAATTAATTATTTATACCATTCGGTACGGACCCGACAATGGAAGATCAAATAATGAATAAATGTGGATTTATAAGACGAAAAAAAAAATCCAATCTTCAGGGCCCATTGCGCAGTGGATAGAGACGTTGAATCTCTACGGTTCCAGGTGAGAATTGTCTGAAGATAGCGGTTTCAATCCTACCCAAAGCCAGCCAGAGGCTTACTTGTCCAAAACATAGTGAGCGGGCTTTCCGGTGGGGCAAGTTTATTGCTTGCTGCCTGAGGCGCCCCGACCGGGGAATGCCGACGGGGTTACTCAGGCAATTTTTAAAATTGCAGGAGTGCCCCTCCTTTAGGGGAGCCTGCGGGTATCCCACTTTCCAGGCCTTGTGCCAAATATTGCCGATGTGGGCGGCAATTAAATATAGATGACAACAACTATGGAAGGCAGTAATTGCAGTGAATGCAGTCAAGAGATTCTGAGTTCCTATCCGTCGCATTTACCACCTGACGAAGGCCAGAGGAATAGTTGGCCGAAACATCGTGAAACAACTAAAATAAGACGAGGATAATAGTCCGCAATAAAAATTAATAAAAAATACTCATCTTAAAAATGAATTCCAATTTTTCATTTTTGTTTCAAAATTTTAATTTGTCGTTTACAGTAGATGAAATGAAACCTGTAAAATTTTATTTTGTGTCAATTTAAACTATTTCAAGTTTTTTATATTTTTATTTTTGTTTTTATTTTCCAGGTTCCCCTTACACCTGTTTTGATGCTAGTCAATATGGTATGTTTTTTTTTTTTTATTTTTATTTTTTTACAAATTTTGAAAAAATACCTGTTAATAAGAATGAGGTGTCTTGTTAGCAAGTTAAAGTTTGATTTCAATATGAACAAGCACTGCTATGATTGTGCCCTTTGTTGCACCAGTCCAACGTCGTTTGATTCAGCATGGCAACAAAAGAATTTCTTAAACAAAACTCACAAACCTGAAAACAGGTGTTTACGTTTTCAGAATTTTTTAGATGAGGATTGGTAGTAATTGTCTGTAGTTTTGAGATGAGGTGTTTTCATTGATTGAGATTGTCGGACTGACTTCCTCATCTTGGTTGTTATAATCACAACGTTTCGGCTGTTTTGCCCTCCGGCCTTCATCAGGTGTTTTTGTATCGAACTGGGGAACCGTTTGTTAGGAGTCTCAAACCCAACCCTTTATTATTATTACGGGGGTACCGTGTTCGGACTTCAGCTAGGCTCTGGGACATAGTATCAGCAACTATGTCCCAGAGTATCAGCAACTATGTCCCAGAGTATCAGCAACTATGTCCCAGAGCCTAGCTGGAGTCCGAACACGGTACCCCCGTAATAATAATAAAGGGTTGGGTTCGAGACTCCTAACAAACGGTTCCCCAGTTCGATACAAAAACACCTGATGAAGGCCGGAGGGTAAAACGGCCGAAACGTGACAAAAACAACCAAGATGAGGAAGTCAGTCCGACAATCTCAATCAATGAGGATTGGTTTATTCATATTTGGATTCTTCGGACTACAGTTCTCATCTTGCGTGTCATTTTTCACAACGTTTCGGTCGATGTAACCTCCGACCTTCTTTTGATATATCTTGTCGAACTCGGCGAACGTTTCTGTTGAACTTGGGAATTTGGATGGAATTTTGAACAGAACACTTTATTTACTTCACAGGGTTAGCGTGCTCTTGTTCCGTCAACCATAACTGAATAGAAGTCCTAAGTAATTCACAATTGTATTTTTTTGCTTACCTACACTGCGGATTGAACGTTCAACATTTAGGAGACTGTTCCTTTTTACAATTGATTTTTTTTTTTTCAAGTATTCTAACTACTGTGCTATGGGTCCTTACGACTTAAATGTTTTTTTTCCTTTTTTTTTCCTTTTTTTTTTTTCCTTTTTTCCTTTTTTTTTCCTTTTTTTTTTTTCCTTTTTTCCTTTTTTTTTTTTCCTTTTTTCCTTTTTTTTTTCCTTTTCCTTTTTTTTTCTTTTTTTTCTTTTTTTTTCTTTTTCTTTTTTTTACAAAAGAATCACCACTTAACAAGGCCTGGAGGTCAGTCGAGGATAAGTGTTAATGAATGTACGGTCATTATGGGACAATAACGTTATTATTTCTAGTTATAAATATCACTATTCATTACTAATTATTACTATATATATATATATATATATATATATATATATATATTATTGTTACTGTATATATTATCTATTATTGATAATTAACAGTTCTCATCATGTATGACATTAAAAGAAACTGGAATCTTGGGGAGATTTCAATCATACCAGTTATTATAGGTGCTACAGGGCTTATGAAGAAGAACCTGAAGTCCTACCTAACTAATATTCCTGGTGAACCAAGTGGAAAAGAGATCCAGACAATTGCACTTAAGGGAACAGCAAGGATACTAAAAAGAGCTCTCGGTTCGTTTCAATAAAAAGCAAGGTAATGTTGGCAGCTGGTTTGGCTGCCCCATACCCAACGTTACAATCTTCAAAGAAAAAAAAAAAAAAAGAGATGTTGTGAGCCTGGCTCTGCTCTAGCATTATTTTCATAAGGATAAGAGTTAAAAAGCGTACAGTAGGTCAATGGGACAATATCATAGTAATCGTTAGTGTAATTTTGGGAAATTGGACTACTTAAGGGGAACGGCTCATCAAGAACTTGTTTACATTGGACTTGAAGATGACCATATTGTAGTCAGTTGGAAAACAGAAACAGAAGAGAGTTCCACAGGCGTGCAGTTCTAAGAAAGAAACTTTGTTCATGGAATTTACGTTTAGATTTAGGCACAGATAAAGAGTGGGGGAAATTATTGATAGTGGTTTCAGCTAGATTAGTGCTTTTTGTGAAAGTTTGACAAAGGGAGGATCATAGATTGGAGCTCAGACAAGCAGTTGCCATGAAACTAACAATAGAGCAGAGACGGCTTGCAATGTTTCTTCTGTGAGAAAGCGGTTGCAGGGAAGAAAAAAGGGATCCCCCACTAGACTGCAAAGTCTATTTTGAACTCTGTCAGGGTAGGATGAGGTGCTTCTAGCATCTCCTGCCCAGATGTGGTAACAATATTCCATCCTAGGATCTACTTGGCTCTTATACAGGTAGAGAATTGCATCGGCAGTGAGATATCTACTGGAGCAGTAGAACAATCACACCATTTTTTTTCAGCAGCCTTGGCAACAGATTTGATGTACATGTTCCATCTCAGATCAAGAGTAAAGGTCAGACCCAGAAGCTTGTTAAAACATTGAGCCTCTCCAAGACGAGAGCCATTCATTTCAATTGATGCTAGACGAGGGTGGGGTGAGGTTAGGTCAGAGCATTGGTAATGTAAAGATAGAAGCTTCAACATTTTAGTCTTTGAGTTAAAAAAAAAAAAAAATAGGCCTTACTTTTGGAATGGACCTCGTATATCCGTAAGTTTTCCGTGTTGTTTCCTTTTTGAACTGCCCTATTTTGCTTGAGTCTAAAACTACAATTGTAATTTTTCCGTTTTTTTTTTTTTTTTTTTTCTCCAGGAACTTTACTGGTAGTGGATGCTGAGGAAGAATATTTTCCAGAAGAAGTTACGAAACTGAAACGAGACATTGACCATGGTTTGTCTGTGATGATCTTTGCCGATTGGTACAATGTATCTGTGATGCGCAAAGTCAAATTCTACGATGAGAATACGAGGTATGGGGTCGTAACGTTAATGAAAATGTCATACTCCAAAAATCACATAAATTGATCAAGTAGTTTTATCTGTTTTTAAATAAGAAACATTGCTCTGTTTCCTTTTAGACTATTGAAGCTATACATATACGCATGTGAGGACGTGGGGAAATATCAGCAGCTGCAAAGAATGGCTGGCTGTGAAAAGATTAGCAGCAGCAATAGCTGAAAAAAAAGGCATATGCAAATTAGGAAGTGTGAGAAGAAAAATAAGAAAAAAGTGCACCAATCGGCACCAAAGGAGACGAATGTGAAAAGTAAAGATGAGAATGGGCTGGCTGTACCTAGCATGTGGTTGGAAGAAAAAGAAATGTGTGCCAGGCTAAAATGAATAGGTAGCAATGAGAGACTTTTGAAGTGGTGCCGAAAATAACTGTAATGAAAACGTTTTGTGAAAAAGAGAAAAATATCAACCCGGACTTTTATTTATTTATTTTCAGTTTTATTTTTATGATTTACGAAAGTAAAGAGTGGCGACCACGTTACACATTTCCTAAATTCAAAATAAGTTAAATCACAGAAAAATCTTTATGATGTACAAGCCCGTCACGTTAATTTATCGAGTAGTTTTATCTGTTTTTAAGAAAATCAATTTTAAACGATTTCTATCCCCCCCCCCCAGATAGCCGGAATTTAAAAAAAAAAAAGGAACAATAGTCTGCCCTTCAGCTTCAGTTATTGACAGTCAAGTGTGGCGCCACACGCTTCCACTATAACACTTGACTTCCTTTCTCTTTCCTTTTTTTTTCTTTTCACCAAGCGGTTGTACCTGACGCACACGAAAAGAGTTTTTTGTCGTCCAATCTTACAGCATCTTATAGCACGTCCACACGTTCAACAATGACATACATGGACTAACACAAAAATATGTTTACTGTACGAACGTGCAAATTCTTTTCTTCTCCGCTAAATAAATTCTGCGGATTGGAAATATGTAAACCTGATCTTTATTGTTCATTGTTTTTTTTGAATGTGTAAACTGCATGCCGCAACAGGGGTAAAAGAGAAACTAGGTAGGGAAGGAGGGGGGAGGGACTCTGACTTCACGCAATTATCAATAAAGAGAAGGCAAATCCTGGGATGGTGGACCTCCTAGAACTGCACAGAACGAGCATCGCACCACAATCAACAGGAACCAGGTTATTTACAGGAATGGTCTGATCATTGTTTATTCATTTTGGTGTCCCTCTGAGATGTGGGGAAAAAATAGAGAAAGAGAAAGAAGAGACAGATTGAAAGTTACACACATTTTAACCATTTAGATTGCTTTCATGGGCTCCAGGCAGCGTCGGGTAGCCCTGCTAGTAGAAATTGAAACATTTCCATAACATTTCGACTTTAGTCAAAATATAATGATAAATATAGAAAAAAAAAACCCAAAAAACAAAATCTTGCAGTTAATGATGTAGTTGTCCCCCTTGCACTTATCACTAAGTTATCTCCCTTGCTGTTAGATGAATTATCTAAATTACTTCCCCTTGCTATAACCGCGCTGAAAGTGTTTCGGGATTTTAGATTTCTGCGGACAAATTTATCTTTAGTTTACCTTTGACAACTAAATATTTTCGTTTACTAGCCGAATAAAAAAGTTACTAGAGAAACCTACATGATTTTTAGAATATGACTTTGTGACGAGTACATACATCATAAAGATTTTTCTGTATATTTTTTAATAAGTGTAATTCTAAATATACACAGAATTTTATGTTGATACTTGAATGTAAACACATTCGAATTTCCTCAGATGTTTTTTTAAACAGCCCTTGTTAAAAAAAGTATATTTTGTTGAACCTTTTAGTGTTTAAATAATTTGACTTTGCTCGTTTTATTTAAAAAAAAAAAAAATAAAATAAAATTGAAAAGATATTTTTTATGCAGTAATGGGCTTTTGGAATATATCTATGAAAGTGTCCGTCTGTGTACATTTCCAGACACAATAACTCTGTCAATTTTCAGTCTACAGACTTGAAATTTGATATACAGGGTATGGAGATTTGGGAAAATCTTTGTAATCAGTTTTTGGCCAGAAATTTGGCTGTTAAGGGGGTCAACGTTCAACGATTTGACCTATGAGAACTCTACCGAACTCTTCCGCCAATGTTGGGTATAAACAATTGAAAATTTAGATATAGGTTCCTTGGACATGGATCTAACTTAATAACTTTATTTGGACCCAAAACAATAAATGTTAAGGAGTCATAATAGGGGTCAAAGTTATAAAAAAATTTGACCTGCGGTTTCTACCAAATTACTCAGACAATTTTGGGTGTAAACATTTGAAAGTTTACATAAAGGGTATTCAGAGATAGGGCAAGCTTTTTAATCAGTTTGGGTCAAAAATTTGAGCTACTAATATATAAATCTATGTATGTATATTTGCATGTCTGCCTAAAACTTTCGACAGAGGTGACGGATTTTCACAAGATCAGTATCATTTTCAAGCTCGACTCTTCATGTGACAAATATCGAAAAATTGGCTAAAAACATTAATTTCTTCAACCTCAACTGGGCACTTTTCTACAGGGAGGGCTTGCTTTTTTCGGCGATATTTTCGAAAGTCATCCCCTCTTTTTGATTGTCTAGCCTTAATTCAAACCTACGTCACTTCCAGTTTGGCGGTGGTAGTAACAGCAAAATCGTCACTTGTTTTCACATTCTTTTCCTCCTTCGCGGTATAGGTTCGAGCCTGCCTTCCTACTACCACTTTTCTTCTTTTTTTTTTTTTTTTTTTTTTTTTTTGCTCAACACACACCTAAACCCCCTGAGCAATGCCAGGTACGCATGCTAGTGTATATATATATATATATATATATATATATATATATATATAAGGCAAAATGTATGCAAGCATTTTTGTATGTCTGTGAGATAGCTTTTCAGATTGGGGTTCCGCTGTCAGTTAAATTCTGCAAGAAGTTTTCCTATACTTCCGGGATCATAATATCTGAGATTCACCAATGGACACCGTTTCTTTCCTATTTATTGATAGAATTAAAAAAAAATTCCCACAGTGCCATTGTCTCGAGTGTTTGTTTGTCTTTTTCAAATAATGAAGCGAAACTATTCAAATGCAAACAACAGAAAGTGAGATGCTTACCTGGCTCCTGGCCAGGTTTAAAAGCAGCATTCATTTCTGCGCATGATTCTTAAGTTAATTGCCAACTTATTGAATTCATGATCCTCTTTGGCCTGATGGTTAGCATGGAAAACTAATTACCCACTTCTTTCTTTATTTTTTTTATTTTAATCACGTGGAAGCCATTCTTGACATCGCTTCATCCTTGTGCCAAAATCCTCCACCCGCTAGTTTTATATGTTAAAAAAAAAAATGTAAACATTATTTTAAAAAATGTCATCTATATATATATATATATATATATAAACATTATTTTAAAAAATGTCATCTATATATATATATATATATATATATATATATATATATATATATAAACATTATTTTAAAAAATGTCATCTATATATATAAACATTTTAAAAAATGTCATCTATATATAAAAGGCAAAATGTCTGTGTATTTTTGTGTATGTCCACAAAAGGCTATTTTCGTCGGTCGGCCCGCTCATTCTTAAAACTTTTAATATCACGTCTAAATCATAATATCTACGACTTAAGGACGGAGGTCACGGCTATCTTAAATTTGCCCGACTTATACCAGTTATTTTCGAGATATTTTTCCATCGCTGCGTCTTTGAAAAGCGAATGATGAGGCAGGGGAAACAGTAACTGGGTTGCAGCGCAAAACGAGGTCAAACATCACGCGACTTAACTTCCTTGCCCCTGTATATTTCACTTTATAAACCTTCACTTAACACGCTTATCAATTCCTCTCCCCTCGTCGCCGAGATGGCTAGATCTCATGTTTTTTTCCATTTCCTTTCTACCTTTGTGTCAAGGCTTTGGGGTTCAATCCTACTTAAACTTTTTTTTTTCTTTTACAACGTTCTTTTTTTTTACCCCCTCCCCCATAAACACACCTCCAAACACCCGGGCAATGCCAGGTACCCCCTGCTAGTTTTATATAAATTAAAAACAAAATTTGAAGTATATTAAAGTGGCTTTTGCATTCACTTATCTGTAAAAAAAACCAGCAAATTTTTTTTTTTGTTTTTTTTTTCTTAAAAAAAAAAAACAAAACTTGATCCATTTCTATGATTTTTGGAATATACCACCTTCAGACAATGACAAGAAGTTTTGCTACCATGGCAATAATGTTGTAACCAGATCAGGCTGTCTGAAAATATTGGCTTCCTGAGATGAAGGTCCTGGATATGACCTAAAACTATATCCGATGGTAAGGCCCCACCTTGCGGGCCTTGGGGAGTGTGGAGCCACCCTTTAATTGCCATTGCTCCCAGGTCCACTCTGACCCAGAGTGGTAGTACCTGTTAGTCCCAACTATGGGTTAAATAGAATCTGACGTAAAAAAAAATATATACTCCATTAAAAATCGTTCCTCAAAATAACTAGATTCGGCATTGAATAACCGGAAAAAGGTTGATATGCCGTAAAACAAAAACAACCAACCAACCAATCCTGAGATGAAATGCACCTAACAAAATCTAGCCTCTGATTCCGACTCCTAGAAATTACTGATTTTTTGACCATGTTTGGTAATCATTGGTGCAGCGATGTAGATGCGCAGATAAACACAAACATACAAACTTGACTGAAAACATAACCTCCGTATCATTACTACATTGATTTGATGCTGTCCATTTCAGACAATGGTGGATGCCTGATACAGGTGGTGCAAACATTCCAGCTATCAACGACTTGTTGGCTCCGTTGGGTATGGCATTCAGGTAAGTTTCTTTCACTTTGTTTTTCTTAATTTCAATGAAAATTTATTGCCAAGAAATACTTTAAAAGCTTAATCTACTGCACAGTTTAAAAAAATAATTTTGCGATCTAACCACTCTCTAATATTAATAGCACTGTGAGCTTGATTTAGACTTAGGAACTCCTCGTCTTGCAAAGCACAAGGCCATCAAACTATGATCAAATCACACCAGGATAAATTTATTATATTATTAGATGTTCTAATAAAATTATCCTAGTGTTATGGGTGACAGTGTAGTTCCTTTGAGTGTGAAGATAAAAGCTCCTTCTTCTATTTATAACCAATAAAAAATAGAATATCAATCAGGATTAAATATTCTTGGTCAGTAGTTTGATTGCACCATGTTATATTATAAACCCTTTTTAAGAATTCAAAACACAACAACCATTGGTGTAAGCAACAGTCCGTTTTTTTTTATTTCTCTTGTTGTTCTTGCTTATGGTAGATAGAGAGTGGGGGAGCGACAGAGAGAATTATCGTGGCGTCCACTCGGTTGACAATCAAATCTCCAACTACAATCTTTTTCCTTCTGTCACTTTTTCCTGTCAATCTTTTCAAAACATCCACATAACCAGATTCCTTTCTGTTACATTTTTAAATAACAATAACAAGGTCTGTTTATATTTGTGAGAAATATTGAAACAATTCCCGTTTAACTTGTCAATTTCTGACATTTCATCCGCAGACGCGTGCCACATTTTAATTCATGAACATACATATATGTATATACACCTATACACATATATATGTATATACACCTATACACACATATATATATATATATATATATATATACTAGCATGTCAACCCAGCTTAGACTGGGTCATTCGTGTAACAACCATTTGATTCTTAGAATCCTTCTAAGACACTTGAACTCAAACGCATCCAATTTCTATCTTAACTGATTTTGAGTTGCTAAGTTTCAGTAATAGCAGTGTGGACAAGACGTTGCAAATCTTTCTGAGGGTGGACGTTTCTCTAGATTTTGCAAAGCTGGTTAACAGAGACCAATATTTTGTCTCATATGATTGATGAAACGGATTTGAGTATATATCTTCTATTAATAAAGCTATCACAAAGGTATTGGGCAAGATGTTCTAATAAATTAATTTTAGCTTTATGGTTGGCAGTATTTTTGAGTATGAAGTTAAATACTCCTTCCTCTATTTATGCCAAATAAAAAAATAGAATATCAATCAGGATTAAATATTAAAATCAATCGTAAACATAATTTTTATTTATGAAAATATTTCATTAAGAAATACACTTTAAATTAGCTAATGAAAATGCTTAAAATACTTATTACTGATGCATATCAAAAGTTGTCTGTTGAATTTGTTCCCAGTGTTATGGGTAACACTGGGAGGACATCTGAATGTGAGTGTAAAAGATCTGCCTCTTTCCTTTTATTTACGACTGATAAAATATCAATTAGTACAGTAGAACCCTGGGATACATTTTTTTTTTTTTCAGGTTACAATGTGGAATGCAATGTTTTTTCGGTCCATGGTTACTATATTTGCCCTACCTTACGGTGTTATTTATAATGTTATTTGATTATATGCATGAGTATTATATACTGTACCTTCTATATATATAGGCAAAACGGTCGCGCGTGTTTTTGTATGTCCAGCAAAGGCTTTTATCACGGGGGTTCTCGGGGGGGGGGAGAAGGGGAGGTTTACTATGTTTTAGAACTTTTTATATACTCTCTAGATTGTAATATCTACGATTTGCGAACGCTCGTCATCTCTACATTTATTTTGAGCAAGGTTTTTTTAAAAAAAAAAACCTGGTTTCCAGTGTTTGTTTGTCTATTTCGTATAAAGTGAAACTGAATAATCAAATCAACTCGCTGGCCTTTGTGATTGGCACATCTTGAAAGCAATCAGCTTTGATCAATGTGGGGGAAAACTCTTCATATCAGACATTTACTATTCATTTGAGAGCTCTCCCTTTTTCGAGGGGAGCTTGGTTTTCCCAACATCGTGAGGAAACAAATAAATGAAACAGCAGAAAGCTGAACTGGCCTTCAGCCAATGCTTATTTATGCACCTTCGTATTCACTTAGCAAGTCAATTTTTTGATTGACATCGCTAAATTTGAATGCTTTTCATTTCCTATGGTTTTGTAGCGTAGCGGTAAAATGTCACGTTTTCTTTCACTTTCTTTTCCGCCTTCGGGTTCGTCACGGGTTCGAGCCTCCCTCCCTACTAACACCACTTTTTTTTTTTTTTTTACACCTCCAGACACCCAGGCAACGCTGGGTACCCCTGCTGGTTAAAAATAAAATCAAAATAAATACTATTAAAATATTTTTTAAAATACTATTAAAATATTTTTTTAAATACTATTAAAAATATTTTTTGTAAATATTAAAAATAAAATCGAAACAAATAAAATTTTCTGAAATTGCATCATTTTGTTGATACAAGAATTATATCATTTGCATTGAACTACTCGAAATTAAATTAAAAAAACTTATTGGCACTTCTACACTATTGGGACGAGATTTCAGAAACTAATACTGAATTTCACATAAAAACAATGGTATCTACATATTCCTCAAAAATTACGGAAATCGATGAGGTAGAAAATAATTTAAGCAAATAAATATAGAATTTGATGGAAACGATCGTAAAACACAGGAGAATTTAACAAGGAAGTAATTTTCTTTTTACACCTTCAAACACCTGGACAATGCTGAGTACCCCCCTGCTAGTGTGTAATAATATTTTTTTTCTATTTTCAGTGATAAAGTCTTTGAAGGAGATATTTCCCTTGGTGACCACGAATGTAAGTAACTATGGCTTGAATCATTTTGACACATTTTCTTTTCTATATATATAAAACTCAAATCGTCTTGCTTGGGCATTGAAACTGTCCATCCACTTCTGTTTTATGAGTTACGGTTTACAGCTTCCAGTTTCAGAAATATTTGCACAAATAAATAAAAACAAAGCCGTAATAGCTTTTTTTTTTTTTTTTTTTCAAATCGACAATTTATGGGATCGTATTCTTTCTTATTTTATTTTTCAATAGATTTATACATTTTATTTTTAAATAGATTTATACATTTTATTTTTAAATAGATTTATACATTTTATTTTTAAATAGATTTATACATTTTATTTTTAAATAGATTTATACATTTTATTTTTAAATAGATTGATACATTTTATTTTTAAATAGATTTATACATTTTATTTTTAAATAGATTGATACATTTTATTTTTAAATAGATTGATACATTTTATTTTTAAATAGATTGATACATTTTATTTTTAAATAGATTGATACATTTTATTTTTAAATAGATTTATGCATTTTATTTTTAAATAGATTTATACATTTTATTTTTAAATAGATTTATGCATTTTATTTTTAAATAGATTGATACATTTTATTTTTAAATAGATTGATACATTTTATTTTTAAATAGATTGATACATTTTATTTTTAAATAGATTGATACATTTTATTTTTAAATAGATTGATACATTTTATTTTTAAATAGATTGATACATTTTATTTTTAAATAGATTGATACATTTTATTTTTAAATAGATTGATACATTTTATTTTTAAATAGATTGATACATTTTATTTTTAAATAGATTGATACATTTTATTTTTAAATAGATTTATACATTTTATTTTTAAATAGATTTATACATTTTATTTTTAAATAGATTGATACATTTTATTTTTAAATAGATTTATACATTTTATTTTTACATAGATTTATACATTTTATTTTTAAATAGATTTATGCATTTTATTTTTAAATAGATTGATACATTTTATTTTTAAATAGATTTATACATTTTATTTTTAAATAGATTTATACATTTTATTTTTAAATAGATTTATACATTTTATTTTTAAATAGATTGATACATTTTATTTTTAAATAGATTGATACATTTTATTTTTAAATAGATTGATACATTTTATTTTTAAATAGATTTATACATTTTATTTTTAAATAGATTGATACATTTTATTTTTAAATAGATTTATGCATTTTATTTTTAAATAGATTGATACATTTTATTTTTAAATAGATTGATACATTTTATTTTTAAATAGATTGATACATTTTATTTTTAAATAGATTGATACATTTTATTTTTAAATAGATTGATACATTTTATTTTTAAATAGATTGATACATTTTATTTTTAAATAGATTGATACATTTTATTTTTAAATAGATTGATACATTTTATTTTTAAATAGATTGATACATTTTATTTTTAAATAGATTTATGCATTTTATTTTTAAATAGATTGATACATTTTATTTTTAAATAGATTGATACATTTTATTTTTAAATAGATTGATACATTTTATTTTTAAATAGATTGATACATTTTATTTTTAAATAGATTGATACATTTTATTTTTAAATAGATTGATACATTTTATTTTTAAATAGATTGATACATTTTATTTTTAAATAGATTGATACATTTTATTTTTAAATAGATTGATACATTTTATTTTTAAATAGATTGATACATTTTATTTTTAAATAGATTGATACATTTTATTTTTAAATAGATTGATACATTTTATTTTTAAATAGATTTATACATTTTATTTTTAAATAGATTAATGCATTTTATTTTTAAATAGATTTATACATTTTATTTTTAAATAGATTTATACATTTTATTTTTAAATAGATTTCTACATTTTATTTTTAAATAGATTTCTACATTTTATTTTTAAATAGATTGATACATTTTATTTTTAAATAGATTGATACATTTTATTTTTAAATAGATTTATACATTTTATTTTTAAATAGATTTATACATTTTATTTTTAAATAGATTGATTCATTTTATTTTTAAATAGATACATTTTATTTTTAAATAGATTGATACATTTTATTTTTAAATAGATTTCTACATTTTATTTTTAAATAGATTTATACATTTTATTTTTAAATAGATTGATACATTTTATTTTTAAATAGATTGATACATTTTATTTTTAAATAGATTTATACATTTTATTTTTAAATAGATTTCTACATTTTATTTTTAAATAGATTTATACATTTTATTTTTAAATAGATTTATACATTTTATTTTTAAATAGATTTATACATTTTATTTTTAAATAGATTTATACATTTTATTTTTAAATAGATTGATACATTTTATTTTTAAATAGATTTATACATTTTATTTTTAAATAGATTTCTACATTTTATTTTTAAATAGATTTATACATTTTATTTTTAAATAGATTTATACATTTTATTTTTAAATAGATACATTTTATTTTTAAATAGATTTATACATTTTATTTTTAAATAGATTTATACATTTTATTTTTAAATAGATTTATACATTTTATTTTTAAATAGATTTATACATTTTATTTTTAAATAGATACATTTTATTTTTAAATAGATACATTTTATTTTTAAATAGATTGATACATTTTATTTTTAAATAGATTGATTCATTTTATTTTTAAATAGATACATTTTATTTTTAAATAGATTTCTACATTTTATTTTTAAATAGATTGATACATTTTATTTTTAAATAGATTGATACATTTTATTTTTAAATAGATTTATACATTTTATTTTTAAATAGATTTATACATTTTATTTTTAAATAGATTTCTACATTTTATTTTTAAATAGATTTCTACATTTTATTTTTAAATAGATTTCTACATTTTATTTTTAAATAGATTTCTACATTTTATTTTTAAATAGATTTCTACATTTTATTTTTAAATAGATTGATTCATTTTATTTTTAAATAGATACATTTTATTTTTAAATAGATTGATACATTTTATTTTTAAATAGATTTATACATTTTATTTTTAAATAGATTGATACATTTTATTTTTAAATAGATTGATACATTTTATTTTTAAATAGATTGATACATTTTATTTTTAAATAGATTGATACATTTTATTTTTAAATAGATTGATACATTTTATTTTTAAATAGATTTATACATTTTATTTTTAAATAGATGTACACATTTTATTTTTAAATAGATTGATTCATTTTATTTTTAAATAGATTTCTACATTTTATTTTTAAATAGATTGATTCATTTTATTTTTAAATAGATACATTTTATTTTTAAATAGATTGATACATTTTATTTTTAAATAGATTGATACATTTTATTTTTAAATAGATTGATACATTTTATTTTTAAATAGATTGATACATTTTATTTTTAAATAGATTTATACATTTTATTTTTAAATAGATTGATACATTTTATTTTTAAATAGATTGATTCATTTTATTTTTAAATAGATTTATACATTTTATTTTTAAATAGATTTATACATTTTATTTTTAAATAGATTGATACATTTTATTTTTAAATAGATTTATACATTTTATTTTTAAATAGATTTATACATTTTATTTTTAAATAGATTTATACATTTTATTTTTAAATAGATTGATACATTTTATTTTTAAATAGATTGATACATTTTATTTTAAATAGATTGATACATTTTATTTTTAAATAGATTGATACATTTTATTTTAAATAGATTTATACATTTTATTTTTAAATAGATTTATACATTTTATTTTTAAATAGATTTATACATTTTATTTTTAAATAGATTTCTACATTTTATTTTTAAATAGATTGATTCATTTTATTTTTAAATAGATTTATACATTTTATTTTTAAATAGATTGATTCATTTTATTTTTAAATAGATTGATTCATTTTATTTTTAAATTGATACATTTTATTTTTTAATAGATTGATTCATTTTATTTTTAAATAGATTTATACATTTTATTTTTAAATAGATTGATTCATTTTATTTTTAAATAGATTTATACATTTTATTTTTAATAGATTGATTCATTTTATTTTTAAATAGATTTATACATTTTATTTTTAAATAGATTTATTCATTTTATTTTTAAATAGATTTATACATTTTATTTTTAAATAGATTTATTCATTTTATTTTTAAATAGATTTATACATTTTATTTTTAAATAGATTTATTCATTTTATTTTTAAATAGATTTATACATTTTATTTTTAAATAGATTGATTCATTTTATTTTTTAATAGATTGATTCATTTTATTTTTTAATAGATTTATACATTTTATTTTTAAATAGATTGATTCATTTTATTTTTAAATAGATTGATTCATTTTATTTTTAAATAGATTGATTCATTTTATTTTTAAATAGATTGATTCATTTTATTTTTAAATAGATTTATTCATTTTATTTTTAAATAGATTGATTCATTTTATTTTTAAATAGATACATTTTATTTTTAAATAGATTGATTCATTTTATTTTTTAATAGATTGATTCATTTTATTTTTAAATAGATTCATTCATTTAATTTTTAAATAGATTTATTCATTTTATTTTTAAATAGATTTATACATTTTATTTTTAAATAGATTGATTCATTTTATTTTTAAATAGATTTATACATTTTATTTTTAAATAGATTTATTCATTTTATTTTTAAATAGATTGATTCATTTTATTTTTAAATAGATTTATACATTTTATTTTTAAATAGATTGATTCATTTTATTTTTAAATAGATTGATTCATTTTATTTTTTAATAGATTTATTCATTTTATTTTTAAATAGATTTATACATTTTATTTTTAAATAGATTTATACATTTTATTTTTAAATAGATTTATACATTTTATTTTTAAATAGATTTATTCATTTTATTTTTAAATAGATTTATACATTTTATTTTTAAATAGATTGATACATTTTATTTATAAATAGATTTATACATTTTATTTTTAAATAGATTGATACATTTTATTTTTAAATAGATTGATTCATTTTATTTTTAAATAGATTTATTCATTTTATTTTTAAATAGATTGATTCATTTTATTTTTAAATAGATTTATTCATTTTATTTTTAAATAGATTGATTCATTTTATTTTTAAATAGATTGATACATTTTATTTTTAAATAGATTTACACATTTTATTTTTAAATAGATTTATGCATTTTATTGTTAAATAGATTGATTCATTTTATTTTTAAATAGATTTATACATTTTATTTTTAAATAGATTGATACATTTTATTTTTAAATAGATTGATACATTTTATTTTTAAATAGATTGATACATTTTATTTTTAAATAGATTGATACATTTTATTTTTAAATAGATTGATACATTTTATTTTTAAATAGATTGATACATTTTATTTTTAAATAGATTGATACATTTTATTTTTAAATAGATTTATACATTTTATTTTTAAATAGATTTATACATTTTATTTTTAAATAGATTTATTCATTTTATTTTTAAATAGATTGATACATTTTATTTTTAAATAGATTTATACATTTTATTTTTAAATAGATTTATACATTTTATTTTTAAATAGATTTATACATTTTATTTTTAAATAGATTTATACATTTTATTTTTAAATAGATTTATACATTTTATTTTTAAATAGATTGATACATTTTATTTTTAAATAGATTTATACATTTTATTTTTAAATAGATTGATACATTTTATTTTTAAATAGATTGATACATTTTATTTTTAAATAGATTTATACATTTTATTTTTAAATAGATTGATACATTTTATTTTTAAATAGATTTATACATTTTATTTTTAAATAGATTGATACATTTTATTTTTAAATAGATTTATACATTTTATTTTTAAATAGATTGATACATTTTATTTTTAAATAGATTGATACATTTTATTTTTAAATAGATTGATACATTTTATTTTTAAATAGATTTATACATTTTATTTTTAAATAGATTGATACATTTTATTTTTAAATAGATTGATACATTTTATTTTTAAATAGATTGATACATTTTATTTTTAAATAGATTGATACATTTTATTTTTAAATAGATTTATACATTTTATTTTTAAATAGATTTATACATTTTATTTTTAAATAGATTTATACATTTTATTTTTAAATAGATTGATACATTTTATTTTAAAATAGATTTATACATTTTATTTTTAAATAGATTGATACATTTTATTTTTAAATAGATTTATACATTTTATTTTTAAATAGATTGATTCATTTTATTTTTAAATAGATACATTTTATTTTTTAATAGATTGATTCATTTTATTTTTAAATAGATTGATTCATTTTATTTTTAAATAGATTTATACATTTTATTTTTAAATAGATTTCTACATTTTATTTTTAAATAGATTGATTCATTTTATTTTTAAATAGATTGATACATTTTATTTTTAAATAGATTGATACATTTTATTTTTAAATAGATTTATACATTTTATTTTTAAATAGATTTATACATTTTATTTTTAAATAGATTTATACATTTTATTTTTAAATAGATTTATACATTTTATTTTTAAATAGATTTATACATTTTATTTTTAAATAGATTGATACATTTTATTTTTTAATAGATTGATTCATTTTATTTTTTAATAGATTGATTCATTTTATTTTTTAATAGATTGATTCATTTTATTTTTAAATAGATTGATTCATTTTATTTTTAAATAGATTGATTCATTTTATTTTTAAATAGATTGATTCATTTTATTTTTAAATAGATTGATTCATTTTATTTTTAAATAGATTGATTCATTTTATTTTTAAATAGATTGATTCATTTTATTTTTAAATAGATTGATTCATTTTATTTTTAAATAGATTGATTCATTTTATTTTTAAATAGATACATTTTATTTTTAAATAGATTTATTCATTTTATTTTTAAATAGATTGATTCATTTTATTTTTAAATAGATTGATTCATTTTATTTTTAAATAGATACATTTTATTTTTAAATAGATTTATTCATTTTATTTTTAAATAGATTGATTCATTTTATTTTTAAATAGATTGATTCATTTTATTTTTAAATAGATTGATTCATATTATTTTTTAATAGATTTATTCATTTTATTTTTAAATAGATTGATACATTTTATTTTTAAATAGATTTATACATTTTATTTTTAAATAGATTGATACATTTTATTTTTAAATAGATTTATACATTTTATTTTTAAATAGATTGATTCATTTTATTTTTAAATAGATTGATTCATTTTATTTTTAAATAGATTGATTCATTTTATTTTTAAATAGATTGATTCATTTTATTTTTAAATAGATTTATACATTTTATTTTTAAATAGATTTATACATTTTATTTTTAAATAGATTTATACATTTTATTTTTTAATAGATTTATTCATTTTATTTTTAAATAGATTGATACATTTTATTTTTAAATAGATTTATTCATTTTATTTTTAAATAGATTTATTCATTTTATTTTTAAATAGATTGATTCATTTCATTTTTAAATAGATTTATTCATTTTATTTTTAAATAGATACATTTTATTTTTTAATAGATTTATTCATTTTATTTTTAAATAGATTGATACATTTTATTTTTAAATAGATTTATTCATTTTATTTTTAAATAGATTGATACATTTTATTTTTAAATAGATTTATTCATTTTATTTTTAAATAGATTTATTCATTTTATTTTTAAATAGATTTATTCATTTTATTTTTAAATAGATTTATTCATTTTATTTTTAAATAGATTTATTCATTTTATTTTTAAATAGATTGATTCATTTCATTTTTAAATAGATTTATTCATTTTATTTTTAAATAGATTTATACATTTTATTTTTAAATAGATTGATTCATTTTATTTTTAAATAGATACATTTTATTTTTTAATAGATTGATTCATTTTATTTTTAAATAGATTGATTCATTTTATTTTTAAATAGATTTATACATTTTATTTTTAAATAGATTGATACATTTTATTTTTAAATAGATTGATACATTTTATTTTTAAATAGATTTATTCATTTTATTTTTAAATAGATTGATACATTTTATTTTTAAATAGATTGATTCATTTCATTTTTAAATAGATTGATTCATTTTGTTTTTAAATAGATTGATTCATTTTATTTTTAAATAGATTGATACATTTTATTTTTAAATAGATTTATACATTTTATTTTTAAATAGATTGATTCATTTTATTTTTAAATAGATTGATTCATTTTATTTTTAAATAGATTGATTCATTTTATTTTTAAATAGATTTATTCATTTTATTTTTAAATAGATTGATACATTTTATTTTTAAATAGATTGATTCATTTTATTTTTAAATAGATTGATACATTTTATTTTTAAATAGATTGATACATTTTATTTTTAAATAGATTTATTCATTTTATTTTTAAATAGATTGATTCATTTCATTTTTAAATAGATTTATTCATTTTATTTTTAAATAGATTGATACATTTCATTTTTAAATAGATTTATTCATTTTATTTTTAAATAGATACATTTTATTTTTTAATAGATTTATTCATTTTATTTTTAAATAGATTGATACATTTTATTTTTAAATAGATTTATTCATTTTATTTTTAAATAGATTGATTCATTTCATTTTTAAATAGATTGATTCATTTCATTTTTAAATAGATTGATTCATTTCATTTTTAAATAGATTGATTCATTTCATTTTTAAATAGATTGATTCATTTCATTTTTAAATAGATTGATTCATTTCATTTTTAAATAGATTTATTCATTTTATTTTTAAATAGATTGATTCATTTTATTTTTAAATAGATTGATTCATTTTATTTTTAAATAGATTGATTCATTTTATTTTTAAATAGATTTATTCATTTTATTTTTAAATAGATTGATTCATTTTATTTTTTAATAGATTGATTCATTTTATTTTTAAATAGATTTATTCATTTTATTTTTAAATAGATTTATTCATTTTATTTTTAAATAGATTGATACATTTTATTTTTAAATAGATTGATTCATTTTATTTTTAAATAGATTGATTCATTTCATTTTTAAATAGATTTATTCATTTTATTTTTAAATAGATTTATTCATTTTATTTTTAAATAGATTGATACATTTTATTTTTAAATAGATTGATTCATTTCATTTTTAAATAGATTGATTCATTTCATTTTTAAATAGATTGATTCATTTTATTTTTAAATAGATTTAGTCATTTTATTTTTAAATAGATTGATACATTTTATTTTTTAATAGATTGATTCATTTTATTTTTTAATAGATTTATACATTTTATTTTTAAATAGATTGATTCATTTTATTTTTAAATAGATTGATTCATTTTATTTTTAAATAGATTGATTCATTTTATTTTTAAATAGATTGATTCATTTTATTTTTAAATAGATACATTTTATTTTTAAATAGATTTATACATTTTATTTTTAAATAGATTTATTCATTTTATTTTTAAATAGATTTATTCATTTTATTTTTAAATAGATTTATTCATTTTATTTTTAAATAGATTTATTCATTTTATTTTTAAATAGATTTATACATTTTATTTTTAAATAGATTTATACATTTTATTTTTAAATAGATTGATTCATTTTATTTTTAAATAGATTGATTCATTTTATTTTTAAATAGATACATTTTATTTTTAAATAGATTTATTCATTTTATTTTTAAATAGATTTATTCATTTTATTTTTAAATAGATTGATTCATTTTATTTTTAAATAGATTGATTCATTTTATTTTTAAATAGATTTATTCATTTTATTTTTAAATAGATTTATTCATTTTATTTTTAAATAGATTTATTCATTTTATTTTTAAATAGATTTATACATTTTATTTTTAAATAGATTTATTCATTTTATTTTTAAATAGATTGATACATTTTATTTTTAAATAGATTTATTCATTTTATTTTTAAATAGATTTATTCATTTTATTTTTAAATAGATTGATACATTTTATTTTTAAATAGATTGATACATTTTATTTTTAAATAGATTTATACATTTTATTTTTAAATAGATTTATACATTTTATTTTTAAATAGATTTATACATTTTATTTTTAAATAGATTGATACATTTTATTTTTAAATAGATTGATACATTTTATTTTTAAATAGATTGATACATTTTATTTTTAAATAGATTGATACATTTTATTTTTAATTAGATTGATACATTTTATTTTTAAATAGATTGATTCATTTTATTTTTAAATAGATTGATTCATTTTATTTTTAAATAGATACATTTTATTTTTAAATAGATTGATTCATTTTATTTTTAAATAGATTGATTCATTTTATTTTTAAATAGATTTATGCATTTTATTTTTAAATAGATTTATACATTTTATTTTTAAATAGATTTATTCATTTTATTTTTAAATAGATTTATACATTTTATTTTTAAATAGATTTATACATTTTATTTTTAAATAGATTTATACATTTTATTTTTAAATAGATTTATACATTTTATTTTTAAATAGATTTATACATTTTATTTTTAAATAGATACATTTTATTTTTAAATAGATTGATACATTTTATTTTTAAATAGATTGATTCATTTTATTTTTAAATAGATACATTTTATTTTTTAATAGATTGATACATTTTATTTTTAAATAGATTGATACATTTAATTTTTAAATAGATTTATACATTTTATTTTTAAATAGATTGATACATTTTATTTTTAAATAGATTTATTCATTTTATTTTTAAATAGATTGATTCATTTTATTTTTAAATAGATTTATTCATTTTATTTTTAAATAGATTTATTCATTTTATTTTTAAATAGATTGATACATTTTATTTTTAAATAGATTGATACATTTTATTTTTAAATAGATTGATACATTTTATTTTTAAATAGATTTATACATTTTATTTTTAAATAGATTGATTCATTTTATTTTTAAATAGATTGATACATTTTATTTTTTAATAGATTTATACATTTTATTTTTTAATAGATTTATACATTTTATTTTTAAATAGATTTATGCATTTTATTTTTAAATAGATTTATTCATTTTATTTTTAAATAGATTTATACATTTTATTTTTAAATAGATTTATGCATTTTATTTTTAAATAGATTTATACATTTTATTTTTAAATAGATTTATGCATTTTATTTTTAAATAGATTTATACATTTTATTTTTAAATAGATTTATTCATTTTATTTTTAAATAGATTTATACATTTTATTTTTAAATAGATTTATGCATTTTATTTTTAAATAGATTTATTCATTTTATTTTTAAATAGATTTATACATTTTATTTTTAAATAGATTTATGCATTTTTTTTTTTAAATAGATTTATACATTTTATTTTTAAATAGATTTATACATTTTATTTTTAAATAGATTTATTCATTTTATTTTTAAATAGATTTATACATTTTATTTTTAAATAGATTTATTCATTTTATTTTTAAATAGATTTATTCATTTTATTTTTAAATAGATTTATACATTTTATTTTTAAATAGATTTATGCATTTTATTTTTAAATAGATTTCTACATTTTATTTTTAAATAGATTGATACATTTTATTTTTAAATAGATTTATTCATTTTATTTTTAAATAGATTTATACATTTTATTTTTAAATAGATTGATACATTTTATTTTTAAATAGATTGATACATTTTATTTTTAAATAGATTTATTCATTTTATTTTTAAATAGATTTATACATTTTATTTTTAAATAGATTTATACATTTTATTTTTAAATAGATACATTTTATTTTTAAATAGATTTATACATTTTATTTTTAAATAGATTTATTCATTTTATTTTTAAATAGATTTATACATTTTATTTTTAAATAGATTTATACATTTTATTTTTAAATAGATTTATACATTTTATTTTTAAATAGATTGATACATTTTATTTTTAAATAGATTTATACAGTTTATTTTTAAATAGATTTATTCATTTTAAATTTAAATAGATTTATACATTTTATTTTTAAATAGATTTATACATTTTATTTTTAAATAGATTTATACATTTTATTTTTAAATAGATTTATACATTTTATTTTTAAATAGATTTATTCATTTTATTTTTAAATAGATTTATTCATTTTATTTTTAAATAGATTTATACATTTTATTTTTAAATAGATTGATACATTTTATTTATAAATAGATTGATACATTTTATTTTTAAATAGATTGATACATTTTATTTTTAAATAGATTGATTCATTTTATTTTTAAATAGATTTATACATTTTATTTTTAAATAGATTGATACATTTTATTTTTAAATAGATTGATACATTTTATTTTTAAATAGATTTATACATTTTATTTTTAAATAGATTTATTCATTTTATTTTTAAATAGATTTATACATTTTATTTTTAAATAGATTTACACATTTTATTTTTAAATAGATTTATGCATTTTATTGTTAAATAGATTGATACATTTTATTTTTAAATAGATTTATACATTTTATTTTTAAATAGATTGATACATTTTATTTTTAAATAGATTGATACATTTTATTTTTAAATAGATTTATACATTTTATTTTTAAATAGATTTATACATTTTATTTTTAAATAGATTTACACATTTTATTTTTAAATAGATTTATACATTTTATTTTTAAATAGATTTATACATTTTATTTTTAAATAGATTTATACATTTTATTTTTAAATAGATTTATACATTTTATTTTTAAATAGATTTATACATTTTATTTTTAAATAGATTTACACATTTTATTTTTAAATAGATTTACACATTTTATTTTTAAATAGATTGATACATTTTATTTTTAAATAGATTTATGCATTTTATTTTTAAATAGATTTACACATCTTATTTTTAAATAGATTTACACATTTTATTTTTAAATAGATTGATACATTTTATTTTTAAATAGATTGATACATTTTATTTTTAAATAGATTGATACATTTTATTTTTAAATAGATTGATACATTTTATTTTTAAATAGATTGATACATTTTATTTTTAAATAGATTGATACATTTTATTTTTAAATAGATTGATACATTTTATTTTTAAATAGATTGATACATTTTATTTTTAAATAGATTGATACATTTTATTTTTAAATAGATTGATACATTTTATTTTTAAATAGATTGATACATTTTATTTTTAAATAGATTTATACATTTTATTTTTAAATAGATTGATGCATTTTATTTTTAAATAGATTTATGCATTTTATTTTTAAATAGATTTATGCATTTTATTTTTAAATAGATTTATGCATTTTATTTTTAAATAGATTGATACATTTCATTTTTAAATAGATTGATACATTTTATTTTTAAATAGATTTACACATTTTATTTTTAAATAGATTGATACATTTTATTTTTAAATAGATTGATACATTTTATTTTTAAATAGATTTATACATTTTATTTTTAAATAGATTTATACATTTTATTTTTAAATAGATTTATACATTTTATTTTTAAATAGATTTATACATTTTATTTTTAAATAGATTTATGCATTTTATTTTTAAATAGATTTATGCATTTTATTTTTAAATAGATTTACGCATTTTATTTTTAAATAGATTTACACATTTTATTTTTAAATAGATTGATACATTTTATTTTTAAATAGATTGATACATTTTATTTTTAAATAGATTGATACATTTTATTTATAAATAGATTTCTACATTTTATTTTTAAATAGATTTATACATTTTATTTTTTAATAGATTTACACATTTTATTTTTAAATAGATTTACACATTTTATTTTTAAATAGATTGATACATTTTATTTTTAAATAGATTTACACATTTTATTTTTAAATAGATTTACACATTTTATTTTTAAATAGATTAATACATTTTATTTCTAAATAGATTGATACATTTTATTTTTAAATAGATTTATACATTTTATTTTTAAATAGATTTACACATTTTATTTTTAAATAGATTGATACATTTTATTTTTAAATAGATTGATACATTTTATTTTTAAATAGATTGATACATTTTATTTTTAAATAGATTTACACATTTTATTTTTAAATAGATTTATACATTTTATTTTTAAATAGATTTATACATTTTATTTTTAAATAGATTTACACATTTTATTTTTAAATAGATTTATGCATTTTATTTTTAAATAGATTTATTCATTTTATTTTTAAATAGATTTATACATTTTATTTTTAAATAGATTTATGCATTTTATTTTTAAATAGATTTATACATTTTATTTTTAAATAGATTTATGCATTTTATTTTTAAATAGATTTATACATTTTATTTTTAAATAGATTTATTCATTTTATTTTTAAATAGATTTATACATTTTATTTTTAAATAGATTTATGCATTTTATTTTTAAATAGATTTATTCATTTTATTTTTAAATAGATTTATACATTTTATTTTTAAATAGATTTATGCATTTTTTTTTTTAAATAGATTTATACATTTTATTTTTAAATAGATTTATTCATTTTATTTTTAAATAGATTTATACATTTTATTTTTAAATAGATTTATTCATTTTATTTTTAAATAGATTTATTCATTTTATTTTTAAATAGATTTATACATTTTATTTTTAAATAGATTTATGCATTTTATTTTTAAATAGATTTCTACATTTTATTTTTAAATAGATTGATACATTTTATTTTTAAATAGATTTATTCATTTTATTTTTAAATAGATTTATACATTTTATTTTTAAATAGATTGATACATTTTATTTTTAAATAGATTGATACATTTTATTTTTAAATAGATTTATTCATTTTATTTTTAAATAGATTTATACATTTTATTTTTAAATAGATTTATACATTTTATTTTTAAATAGATACATTTTATTTTTAAATAGATTTATACATTTTATTTTTAAATAGATTTATTCATTTTATTTTTAAATAGATTTATACATTTTATTTTTAAATAGATTTATACATTTTATTTTTAAATAGATTTATACATTTTATTTTTAAATAGATTGATACATTTTATTTTTAAATAGATTTATACAGTTTATTTTTAAATAGATTTATTCATTTTAAATTTAAATAGATTTATACATTTTATTTTTAAATAGATTTATACATTTTATTTTTAAATAGATTTATACATTTTATTTTTAAATAGATTTATACATTTTATTTTTAAATAGATTTATTCATTTTATTTTTAAATAGATTTATTCATTTTATTTTTAAATAGATTTATACATTTTATTTTTAAATAGATTGATACATTTTATTTATAAATAGATTGATACATTTTATTTTTAAATAGATTGATACATTTTATTTTTAAATAGATTGATTCATTTTATTTTTAAATAGATTTATACATTTTATTTTTAAATAGATTGATACATTTTATTTTTAAATAGATTTATACATTTTATTTTTAAATAGATTTATTCATTTTATTTTTAAATAGATTTATACATTTTATTTTTAAATAGATTTACACATTTTATTTTTAAATAGATTTATGCATTTTATTGTTAAATAGATTGATACATTTTATTTTTAAATAGATTTATACATTTTATTTTTAAATAGATTGATACATTTTATTTTTAAATAGATTGATACATTTTATTTTTAAATAGATTTATACATTTTATTGTTGAATAGATTTATACATTTTATTTTTAAATAGATTTACACATTTTATTTTTAAATAGATTTATACATTTTATTTTTAAATAGATTTATACATTTTATTTTTAAATAGATTTATACATTTTATTTTTAAATAGATTTATACATTTTATTTTTAAATAGATTTATACATTTTATTTTTAAATAGATTTACACATTTTATTTTTAAATAGATTTACACATTTTATTTTTAAATAGATTGATACATTTTATTTTTAAATAGATTTATGCATTTTATTTTTAAATAGATTTACACATCTTATTTTTAAATAGATTTACACATTTTATTTTTAAATAGATTGATACATTTTATTTTTAAATAGATTGATACATTTTATTTTTAAATAGATTGATACATTTTATTTTTAAATAGATTGATACATTTTATTTTTAAATAGATTGATACATTTTATTTTTAAATAGATTGATACATTTTATTTTTAAATAGATTGATACATTTTATTTTTAAATAGATTGATACATTTTATTTTTAAATAGATTGATACATTTTATTTTTAAATAGATTGATACATTTTATTTTTAAATAGATTGATACATTTTATTTTTAAATAGATTTATACATTTTATTTTTAAATAGATTGATACATTTTATTTTTAAATAGATTTATGCATTTTATTTTTAAATAGATTTATGCATTTTATTTTTAAATAGATTTATGCATTTTATTTTTAAATAGATTGATACATTTCATTTTTAAATAGATTGATACATTTTATTTTTAAATAGATTTACACATTTTATTTTTAAATAGATTGATACATTTTATTTTTAAATAGATTGATACATTTTATTTTTAAATAGATTTATACATTTTATTTTTAAATAGATTTATACATTTTATTTTTAAATAGATTTATACATTTTATTTTTAAATAGATTTATACATTTTATTTTTAAATAGATTTATGCATTTTATTTTTAAATAGATTTATGCATTTTATTTTTAAATAGATTTACGCATTTTATTTTTAAATAGATTTACACATTTTATTTTTAAATAGATTGATACATTTTATTTTTAAATAGATTGATACATTTTATTTTTAAATAGATTGATACATTTTATTTATAAATAGATTTCTACATTTTATTTTTAAATAGATTTATACATTTTATTTTTTAATAGATTTACACATTTTATTTTTAAATAGATTTACACATTTTATTTTTAAATAGATTGATACATTTTATTTTTAAATAGATTTACACATTTTATTTTTAAATAGATTTACACATTTTATTTTTAAATAGATTAATACATTTTATTTCTAAATAGATTGATACATTTTATTTTTAAATAGATTTATACATTTTATTTTTAAATAGATTTACACATTTTATTTTTAAATAGATTGATACATTTTATTTTTAAATAGATTGATACATTTTATTTTTAAATAGATTGATACATTTTATTTTTAAATAGATTTACACATTTTATTTTTAAATAGATTTATACATTTTATTTTTAAATAGATTTATACATTTTATTTTTAAATAGATTTACACATTTTATTTTTAAATAGATTTACACATTTTATTTTTAAATAGATTTATACATTTTATTTTTAAATAGATTGATACATTTTATTTTTAAATAGATTGATACATTTTATTTTTTAATAGATTGATACATTTTATTTTTAAATAGATTGATACATTTTATTTTTAAATAGATTTATGCATTTTATTTTTAAATAGATTGATACATTTTATTTTTAAATAGATTTATACATTTTATTTTTAAATAGATTGATACATTTTATTTTTAAATAGATTGATACATTTTATTTTTAAATAGATTTACACATTTTATTTTTAAATAGATTGATACATTTTATTTTTAAATAGATTGATACATTTTATTTTTTAAATAGATTGATACATTTTATTTTTTAATAGATTGATACATTTTATTTTTAAATAGATTGATACATTTTATTTTTTAATAGATTGATACATTTTATTTTTAAATAGATTGATACAGTTTATTTTTTAATAGATTGATACATTTTATTTTTAAATAGATTGATACATTTTATTTTTAAATAGATTTATGCATTTTATTTTTAAATAGATTTATGCATTTTATTTTTAAATAGATTTATGCATTTTATTTTTAAATAGATTTATGCATTTTATTTTTAAATAGATTTATACATTTTATTTTTAAATAGATTGATACATTTTATTTTTAAATAGATTTATGCATTTTATTTTTAAATAGATTGATACATTTTATTTTTAAATAGATTGATACATTTTATTTTTAAATAGATTTATGCATTTTATTTTTAAATAGATTTATACATTTTATTTTTAAATAGATTGATACATTTTATTTTTAAATAGATTGATACATTTTATTTTTAAATAGATTGATACATTTTATTTTTAAATAGATTGATACATTTTATTTTTAAATAGATTTACACATTTTATTTTTAAATAGATTGATACATTTTATTTTTAAATAGATTGATACATTTTATTTTTAAATAGATTGATACATTTTATTTTTAAATAGATTGATACATTTTATTTTTAAATAGATTGATACATTTTATTTTTAAATAGATTGATACATTTTATTTTTAAATAGATTGATACATTTTATTTTTAAATAGATTGATACATTTTATTTTTAAATAGATTGATACATTTTATTTTTAAATAGATTGATACATTTTATTTTTAAATAGATTGATACATTTTATTTTTCTACATTCCTACCAATATAAATAAAATCTTTTTTTAAAAAATTAGTTTGCATTAAAAATAAAAAGATTGAAGAATGGCTGGCAAACATACTCTCAATCCCTACATCACATACAAGGATCCAAATTCCCCTAATCACCATTATGTTTTTATGTAAACAATGATATTTCAAAAGACAACAGTTTTAAATATGCAGAAATTCTTTTTTAAAAATAAACAATATAAACATAACTTTTTAAAAAGTAATTTTATTTATTTTAAACAATATATATATATATATATATATATATATATATATAGAATGTTTTTTTACAATTTTAAACAAAATATATATATATAGAATGTTTTTAAAAATTTTAAACATATATAGAAATATAGAATGTTTTTAAAAATTTTAAACATATATATATATATATATATATATATATATATATATATAATGTTTTTAAACAATATATATATAGAGTTTTTTTTACAATTTTAAACAATATATATTGATTTTTTTACAATTTTAAACAATATATATATAGAATGTTTTTTACAATTTTAAACAATATATATATATAGAATGTTTTTTACAATTTTAAACAATATATATTTAGAATGTTTTTTACAATTTTAAACAATATATATATAGAATGTTTTTTACAATTTTAAACAATGTATATATAGAATGTTTTTTACAATTTTAAACAATATATATATATATAGAATGTTTTTTACAATTTTAAACAATATATATATATAGAATGTTTTTTACAATTTTAAACAATATATATATATATAGAATGTTTTTTACAATTTTAAACAATATATATATATATATAGAATGTTTTTTACAATTTTAAACAATATATATATATAGAATGTTTTTTACAATTTTAAACAATATATATATAGAATGTTTTTTACAATTTTAAACAATATAAATATAAGTTTGTAGTTTTGAACAATATAAATATAAGTTTTTGTAGTTTTGAACAATATAAATATAAGTTTTTGTAGTTTTGAACAATATAAATATAAGTTTTTGTAGTTTTGAACAATATAAATATAAGTTTTTGTAGTTTTGAACAATTACCTCTACACTCCATGTTTAAGAAGGAAGTGTCCTCTATAGTATCGGAGCTGACCAAATGGGTAATTGTAGGCATAGACCAATTCATACCATCTAAAAAATTCCAACAAAAACCTAACAGCCAGCCATGGTTCTCCCCAGAATGTGCTGCTGCTATTGCGCACAGAAACAACTTTTTCCATAGCTACCAACGTAATAGATGCACTGAGACTAAAGCTGCTTTCAGGACTGCCAGCAACCAATGTAAAAGAGTAATAAAAAATGCAAGAGAGCTATATGCCCAGTCTGTTAAATCCAAGGTAGCTGATCAGCGGCTTGGTTCCCACCAGTTCTGGCAAATAACAAATAGGATCCTGAACAGAAGTGTGCATTCTATCCCAACCATTATCAATGGACCAGAGGTCATCTCGTCAGCGTCAGACAAGGCCAAACTATTTGCAAAGAACTTTGCAGCTAATTCTACCCTATGCGACGAAGGCCATCAACTCCCCATATTTCCTCCTATAACACAGAACAAGCTAGGTAACATACAAATATCCGTGCATGAGGTCGCCAAGCTAATAAAAAACCTAGATTCCAGTAAAGCAACTGGCCCTGATGGCATCCCAATTATAGTGTTAAAAAAGCTTCAACCAGAACTTGCTCCCATACTTACGAAACTATTTAAGCGCTGCCTTAAGGAGAAGTGCTTTCCGACCCCCTGGAAGACCTCATCAGTTTGCCCTGTATTTAAGAATTCAGGCGATAAGTCATCTCCCTCTCAGTACAGACCAATAAGTCTTCTCTGTGTTATGAGTAAGTTGCTGGAATCCATATTAAATAGAGAAATAGTCAACCACCTCAGCAGGAATAACTTTCTTAGTGACACACAATATGGTTTCCGCTCTGCAAGATCTACCGCAGATGTGCTGACGGTTATATCCCACAGGATTAGTGAATCTCTTGACAAAGGCTTCCTTTCTAGGGCAATTGCTCTTGACATATCAAAGGCCTTCGACAAAGTGTGGCATAAGGGTCTACTTCACAAGATTTCCAGCTACGGTATAACTGGAAATGTTTTCTCAATCATTAAATCATTTCTCTCCGATAGGCTCATAAGAGTAGTGGTAGATGGTCAAAAATCGGAGGCCTGCAATATAAATGCTGGAGTCCCTCAGGGGTCAATCCTGGGCCCAACTCTCTTCCTGATCTACATCAATGACCTCCCTAAACACATACTTAAATCATTCGTTGACATCTATGCTGATGACACGACCATCTATGGCAACACATCAAAGGCTGTAAATGACGAAGTTCTATCTGATTCTTTCTCCTCTGATCTCGAGCGCGTGGTTCAGTGGGGGAAGATGTGGCTAGTTACCTTTAATGCATCCAAAACCAAACTCCTATCCTTACATCATCAACGCTCTGATCCCCATCTGGCATCAATTGTGATGGATGGCTCTCGTCTGGGTGAGGCCCCGTGTTTTGACAAGCTTCTGGGTTTGACCTTTACTCCTGATCTGAAATGGAACACGTACATCAAGTCTGTTGCCAAGGTCGCTGGAAAGATGGTGGGATCCTTCTACCGCTCCAGAAGATATCTCACTACTGATGCAATTCTCTATCTATATAAAAGCCAAGTACGGCCAAGGATGGAATACTGCTGCCATATCTGGGCAGGAGCTGCCAAAAACAGCCTATCATGCCTTGACAGAGTACAAAATAGACTTCGTGGTTTAGTGGGGGATGCTCTTTTCTCTACCTTGCAACCCCTCTCCCACAGAAGAGACGTTGCAAGCCTATCCTTGTTTTATCGTTATTTTCATGGCAGGTGCTCATCTGAACTCCAATCCCTGGTCCCCCCTCGCCAATCTTTCACGAAAAACACCCGTTTAGCTGAATCCACTGTGAAAAATTTCCCCCACTCTATATCTGTGCCTAAATCAAAACGCGGATTTCATGAACAAAGCTTCTTTCTTAGAACTGCACGCCTGTGGAACTCTGTTCCGTCTGCCTGCTTCCCTCCGGACTACAACTTGGATGTCTTCAAGTCTAATGTTAACAAATTCCTAATGAACCGCCTCCTTAAGTAAACACTTCATCAAATCTCCTCACTAACATAATGTACTTGCAATAACCCTTATCCCTGAGCGGCTTCCGGGCCTTGATAAGTGGTGATCTCTGTGTAAAAAAAAAAAAAAAAAAAAAAAAAAAAAATATAAATATAAGTTTTTGTAGTTTTGAACAATATAAATATACGTCTTTGTAGTTTTGAACAATATAAATATACGTTTTTGTAGTTTTGAACAATATAAATATAAGTTTTTGTAGTTTTGAACAATATAAATATACGTTTTTGTAGTTTTGAACAATATATATAGAACTTTAAAAGTTTATGCAATATACACCTTTTTTTATTTTTAAATTACACAATATATAACAGAACTTTTTAAAAATCTAAACAATATAAATAGAAATTCTTATAATGATAAACAATTTAAACCTCTTTTAATTTTAAACAATATATACAGAACTCTTATTTTTAATTTAAACACTATGAATAGAAATTTTCATAATTTTAAATAATATAGACATTTTTTATTTTTAATTTTAAACAATTGAAATTTTTATAATTTTAAATAATATAGACATTTTTTATTTTTAATTTTAAACAATTGAAATTTTTATAATTTTAAACAATGTATAGAGAAATTTTTATAATTTTAAATAATATAAACCTTTTTTATTTTTAATTTTAAACAATGTATAGAGAAATTTTTTATAATTTTAAATAATATAAACATACATTGGATATTGTTGCCACATCTGGGCTAGTGCATCCAAAAAGAGTCTCTAACCTAACAGGTCCCGCACTATCAAACAAACTGCGACCCCCTGTTCTGTTTGCGCAGTGTTGCATCTGTGTGCCTGTTTAACAAGTATTTTAATAGAATGTGCTCTGACGAACCCTTAGCACTTGTGCCATCTCAACAGAAATAACCCGACTAATCTGACAAGCGGCAAAATTGTTATAAAATGTGCTTGTATAACGGACTATTGTCCTCAGATTCTTTAATGTCTATTGTAACGGCCCGTGACTCATCTAGTGGAGTTGGTGTGTGTGCATGTCAGAATATGTAATACATTTAACATGGTGACATAGGTGTCTGCTGTTGGCCGCCTCTGTCTTTTGGCCGTTGCCTGGAGGATTTATCAATCCACTTGGGTAGATACAAAAAAAGCCAAGTATGTCCAAGGATGGAGATCCACATCTGGGCTGGAGCTGCTAAAAACAGCCTATCTTGCCTTGACAGAGTACAAAATAGACTTCATGGCTTAGTGGGGGATGCCCTTTTCTCTTCCCTGCAACCTCTCTCCCACAGAAGAGACGTTGCGAGCCTGTCTTTGTTTTATCGTTATATCCATGGCAAGTGCTCGTCTGAGCTCCAATCTCTGGTCCCCCCCCCGCGCTAATCTTTCATGAAAAACACCCGTCTAGTTGAAACCACTGTCAGTAATCTTCCTCACTCTTTATCTGTGCCTAAATCAAAACGTAGATTCCATGAACAAAGCCTCTTTCTTAGAACTGCACGCCTGTGGAACTCTCTTCCGTTTGCATGTTTCCCACCTGACCACAACTTGGATGTCTTCGAGACCAACATAAACAAATTCCTGATGAACCGCCCCCTTAAGTAAGGCACTTCATCAAATCTCCAATACTAACTATTACTATGATACTATCCCATTGATTACTGTACATGCAATAACCCTTATCCCTGAGTGGCTTCCAGGCCTTGATAAGTGGTTACCTCCATGTAACCCCCCCCCCCCCAAAAAAAAGTCCATCAACTGAAATGTTAAAATAGCACAGAAGATGAGAACAGAACAGTAATCCGAATAATCAAAATGATACAAACTATCAATCCTTATCTCAAAAATTTAGAAACATAATACTGGCATGCAAGTAGGTGAATTTAAGAAATTGATTTCGAAACTAACCCGTCTCTGGTCTTTTATTTATCTTCACCTCAACAATTCCGAAACATAATTCCAATATTTGTTTCTTCGTTTCTGCAGTATACTACGCATCCGGTACAAGTATTGCCAAATTTCCTGAAGATGGAATTGTGATATCCGAAACTCTTAAAGATCAAGGTGAGTGAACATGGTGTGTGTGTGTGTGTGTGTGTGTGAACACGAAAGTGAATATTTTTCATTTTAAATGAGTGGCCATTTGTTTCCGTTTCTTGTTATGAAAAAGCATTTTACTTATAAAAATGAATAGAATATTTAAATATTCTGTTTAGAACGTTTTCGGAACAATCTCGAACAATCCAGAGAATTCTGTGTCATGATATTCTAAATAGAACGTTAAAATGTCCTATTTAAAACGTTTCAGAACAATCTGTGAGGTACTTGTACAGTTTAATCAAGACATTAAAAAATGAAAATATCGAAAAAAGGTTATATTGTACGTATCCGTTTTTTTTTGTTTTTTTTTCAGCGGAAAAACGTTTTTATGAGAGCGCGTTGAAGGCAGACATCGTGGATTTTTAAAAATTTTTGTTTGAATTTTAGAAATGCCATGGGGGAGATAACTGCAGTTAAAGCGCCGACACTTCCTCCCCATCTTTAATACTAGCTTTTCTTCCTAAAAATCAACCCTTTTGCTCGGTATCATAACAAATTATTCGCTGTAAAAAAAAAAAAAAAAAACTACTTGATGAAATTAAGTGAAATTTTTTTTTTTGGAGAACTTCATTCCATAACGGATACATATAATTTAAACTTTTTTTTCGATATTTTCATTTTTTAATGTCTTCATTAAACTGTACAAGTACCACCTGGAATAATCCAGAATATTCCATGCAGAAATCTATATAAGGATGCTACACTAGCAGCCATGTTAGTTCTTAAATTGTTAAGAATTCCAGTAATGTTTCTAGGATGAAAATCCAGCTGAAAGGAACTCTTTAAAAATCATACGCCACACCATTTGAAGAAGCTGGAATTTTGGTGAATACAAAGATTTCTGTATATTTTCTCACTAACCAAAGAACTATATTTTAATATTCTTATTAGATTGTACATAAAACATTTGATTTGAAATTAGTAGTTTTTATCTCTCTTTTACCGTTAATGCTATAGACCTTATAGTTGCTAGTAGCAGTAGTATAAAAAAAGTCTATTTACTTGTAAATATTATCTGTATATTTTGTTTTATATTAAAATAAATATTTCTTGAGTTTTATTAGTTTTTTTTTTCTTTTAATTTGTTACGCGTTCATATCCCCGGACAGACACAGAAGACTTGTACTTAAGATTGACTTGCACAGGCTGTGATTGTCCTCTCATTGTCTTCTCCTCAGTGTTTGATGTTGACGCTGGTCATAATGTCAATCATATGGTCTTGGTCGCTGATCCAACAAAAAGACGCAAAAAAATGCCAAGTACGTCCAAGGATGGAGTACTGCTGCCACATCTGGGCAGGAGATGCTAAAAACAGCCTATCCTGCCTTAACAGAATACAAAATAGACTTTGTGGCTTAGTGGGAGATGCCTTTTTCTCTTCCCTGCAACCTCTCTCCCACAGAAGAGACGTTGCGAGCCTGTCTTTATAATCGCTTTCAAAAGCTAGTAGCAGCAGTAATAAGAAAGTTTTTTTATTTGTATGTTTTGTTATGTGTTAGCATAAATATTTTTTGATTTTTAACTGAGTTTTTTTTTTTAGTTTTTTTTTTTTCTTTTAATTCGTTACTCATTCATATCCCTGGAGAGACGAGTAATACTTGTACTTAGCATCGACTATCACCATGAAAGTGAAAATAGAAGTAAAGGTAATAATGCTATCTAACTGCTTGTATAACGGACTATTGTCCTCAGATTCTTTCATATCTATTTTAACGACCCGTGACTCGTTTAGTGGAGTTGGTGTGTGTGTGTGTGTGAGTGTGTGTGTCAGAATATGTAATATATGTAACGTGATGACATAGCTGTCCGCTGTTTGCCGCCTCTGTCTTTTGGCCGTTGCCTGGGGGGATTTATCAATCATCTTGGGCGGAGCACAATATGGCTTTTAGAAAAATTCAAGAAGAATAAGAAGCAATAATATAAGAAGTACAAATAATGATAATCCTGAAACAGGAGGGCCTTCGGGACGAGATCACAGTGTAGTATCTGTTCTAATGCTACACTTCACCTTTTCTGTCCCCGGTCAGTGAAGGAGAAATCCTTTATAACTGAGACAATCTTTATTTTTGTTCCTATCCATAGTGCCCCTTTTTGGGGAGCTGGATTTTCCCCACATTAAAAAAAAAACGACCTTGTGTCTTACGCTGCCCTCGTGGGGAGGCAACTAAATAAGAACAATCATTTATTGCACAGGCTGTGATCGTCCTCTCGTTGTCTTCCCCTCAGTGTTTGATGTTGACGATGACCGTAATGTCAATTGTGTGGTCTTGGTTGTTGCTCTTACAAAATGACAAGTGCAACCAAACGCAAACACTTCTTCGGCTTTCGGCCCGGGAGTCCATCTCTGTCTCTCAGGCTAACAGACTCAACTAAGCCTTTAGCCTGTCCCGCTGGAATATATATTAAACGATAAATAAATTAAATAACCCGATAAATAAATTAAATAACCCGATAAATAAATTAAATAACCCGATAAAGATTGATATGCTGTAAGACAAAACAACCAAACCTCATTTTTTTTGCTGGGGTCCATGTTATATGATGATGATTGCAACGTCTTATCAGACGAATGCCACTCCCTCAGACACTTAAAAGTCCATGAGCCCAAAAATGACTTTCATCACCACAGGACCATTTTAATAGACAAATGTCTGAGGGAGTATCTATACACAGATGATGTTACAGAGTCTTAGCTTTGTACGACAGCTAAGTCTCTCTCTCGGTTCAAAATGTTGAGATCCAGCAACAAGCAAGAGCAAGATAGCCAGCAACAAGTTAAACTGCAAACCAGCTTAATGCGGGTACTGGTCTCCTGCTTTATGGTTTTTAAATCAGAGATTTGCTTCTCCTAGAAAGGTTGCCTTCACCACGGCTTACGGGAGCCCTCTCCACTCCAACACACACATACATACATGCAAACACACACAGTGCTAGTTGGCCGTTGACCCCGAAAAAGGGTTCATTTGCCCTTTGGAAGGTCTTGTTTTTAATCCTTCAGGGAGACTAGCCACCCTCCTCACCAAACAAGTCTGGTGCGGGAACCAGTTTAGTCGCCAGTGACCCGACCATGAGGTAGGTAGTACTGGGTTACATGGTACCAGTAGCATATAACGTGACCTGACACACAATGTTATATACATATGTATATATAGTATTATTAAGGTGAATCTGCATAGCATATTCCCCAATTATATATAAATTTGCTTCAATTTATGTCTGTCCGTCTCTGGTGAGTATATACAGTAAGTAAATATTGTAAATGATGTTTTTTTTTTCTTTTTTCTGCTGATCAGGTTATGAAGTGCTTCGGGGTGATCCTCGGACAGTGAAAAATGTTCCGGTGTTGGGGTTGCATCAAACCAAGACGAAGGCTTCTTCTTCAGGCCGCGTCGTTATTTTTGGCGATTCCAATTGTCTTGACAACAGTCACATGCACAAAGGTAATTCCATTTAGTTTTTCATTTATTTACAGGGTGGAACGGTATAATTGTCGCCAGAGAAAAGACAACCTTATTCCATTTCCGTTTGATGAAAACCGATTTTCTTATGTTGCAGACCCTCTAATCTATTGGTTGGCCGGTTGTGTACAAATCCCAAGAGCAGTAGGGGGCCTTCTATCATGTCTGAAAGTAACATGATGTTCAACGAGTGAGATCGTAGATGCGCAGTTGTACAACTCATGCTCTCTACTAGTCCAAGTTATGAGAACGGGACCATTGCCAGCACCCTCAAAATGCATCACTAGATTGCCACGAATAACAGGATGTGTCCAGGGTGATGAAAACAAAGTTTATCGTCACGGTTATGGTCTTTGGTGTGATTTTAAGTGAGAACCACATCATGCCACCTCACATCTTCGAAGTCGGCTTGAAAGTCAACACCAAAGTTTACTTGGATGTGCTGAAGGGTGTGGTGATCCTCTGGTGAAATCAGGTGGCCGATGGCTGACCCTGGGTGTGGTAGCAAGACTTGGTGCCGGCCTACAAGTCCAAAGAGACCCAGGCTTTGCTTCAGAAGGAGTATTATGACTTTGTACCCTTCTCTCACTGCCCCCCCCCCTCCGACTTGAACTTGTTGAACTACTTCATTTGGTTATAGATTTAGAACATCACCAACATGACCTCCCACAACACCAAAGTCAGCCTAATAGCTGTCATCTGCTGAGTATTGGCTGAGCTCCTGTCAGCGCTTGTGGAAGAAGTATGCTCCCAGTTCCGGACCCTTGATTAGGCAGGCAGTGATTGAGGCTGAAGGCGGCTACATTGAATAGATGCCAGCTCTACTACATAATCAAGTTACTTGAATTGACTTAACTGAATTATTATTTTAAACAATGGATACATATTAAAAATGATTTTCTTTTTTTATTTCGTGGAGTTTCAATGAGGTTTTCAGAGGAAAAAAATAAAAAATAAATAAATAGAAATCTGTACAACCCATGAATATGATTTGGATTTTTTGGGCTACTGTTTTCATCTTGAGTGTGATTTTCACAACGTTTCAGTCGATGTAACCTCTTATTTCGGGTGTATTTCATCAAACATGGGATTCTTTCTGTCAAATTGTTTCTGTACGGAATTTCAAACGGAATCCTTTATTTAATCCATGTAAGAAGCATACTCTCGTTCTGTCAGCCATAACTGAATAGAAGTCCTAAATAATTTGCAATTATACTTTGAGTATCGTTTGCACTGAGGATTGAACCTTCAACCTCCAGAATAATGTAACTTTAGTACTTTATCCACTTGTGAAAAATTCTAGTATATATATATATATATATATATATATATATATAAAATAAAAAGGAACAAACCGTATTATGTGTTCACCAACGTTTCGTCTTTATTTCGAGACTTCCTCGAAATAAAGACGAAACGTTGGTGAACACATAATACGGTTTGTTCCTTTTTTATTTTCTCTATTTTGTTGGAATACTATTTCCATTATTTTCATCATATATATATATATATATATATATATACATGCATATGATCAATTCTCTACATGTCTGATGACCAGCTTCCTTCAAAAGAACCCTGTTGCATAAGTTTCAGCCGTTTGTTTTTTAATCAAACAATTTAAACTCCAACTTTTTGTGTGAATCCCATCGACTGAAGATGGCGTGAAATTCTTGCAAAATCGCACTTCATCTTTTGACCCAATTCTCTAAATGTCTGATAACCAGCTTCCTTCAAAAGAACCCTGGGTTGGTTTTCGTCTATCTTGATTGGTCTTCCGAGACAAGGAGCGACACTGAGGTCAAAATTACCGTGTTTGAATCTGGTAAACCAATCTCGAACACTTCTCTCAGCTATAGCGTTTTCTCCATATACGGCACAAATATCCTTGGTCACTTTACTCGCTTTTTGGACCTCGATTAAATGCGAAAAGAAAGAGTTGTCGAAAATGTGATATTTTTTTTATCTACTTGACAATTCATTTGACGCTTCTGAAAAATTATATGAGCAAAAAAACGACGGCCATTATCTTGTAGAACAGAATACATGCTTTCTAATGATTAGGGCTGTGACAACAGCATATTCTTTTCGTTGTTTTGACTCTCGAGTGTGTATCCGTTGACATCATATATGCTTTTATAAAGAGTGATGTAATTCTCGTTTGAGTAACTGCGTCTAATTGTGTCGGATATATACTCAAGAGTCAAAACAATGAAAAGAATATGCTGTTGTCGTTGCTCTACTAATGATATATAACACTTTGCCAAATATCAAAACATGTTTTAGAACAATTTTTTTCTGAAGGGGCGCGGGAATTTTTGCAACAACCTCATATATATATATATCCAACAAATGAACTGGTATATAAACCTGTGATTATTGGTGTTACAAAATATTATCGACAGTAATACTCTATGAGGACAATCCCATCATGTGTGAATAGCAAATAAAAGTCCCCCCCTCTTGGGGTTGAGCACTTTGTAAATATATTTTCACCCGACACGCATTTAAGCAATTAAGCGAAGCCCACTATTAATTTGTTTGTAAACAAACTTATGATTTGAGCACTGTAGCGACGGGCAGGTGTGGATTTAATACGCACTCGAGGAGAAATATTTACGGCACTGACTCGTAGCCCGATGGTTAGAACAACTCGACGGTTATGGGTTCGATCCACGGCTGGGGAAAGGTGTATGTCTAGCCGCACTGATGAGTTGTGGTACAACGAAACAGTACTGTATGTAGATGACATATATATAATATATATATATATATATATGCTTTCTGGATTACTTTGGACCATCTTCCAATTACGTGATTCCCTTGGATTTTACTTGTGGGAATGGAAATTTAACCAACTTTTTTTGGATTTTTGGATTTTACCGTTATTGGATATTTTACCCTTCACCAGACTATCCATTCACGTGAAATCACCTTTTTCTTCACCATATTCCATATAACACTTTGCCAAATATCAAAACATGTTTTAGAACAATTTTTTTCTGAAGGGGCGCGGGAATTTTTGCAACAACCTGAGATATATATATATATATATATATGTGTGTGTGTGCATATATATATGTGTGTGTATATATATCGAAAAATTGACCAAAAACATTAATTCCTTCACCCTCAACTGAGCAATTTTCTACAGGGTGTGGTCACTTTTTTTGCTGATATTTTTGAAAGTCATCTCCTGTTTTCGATTGACTAGCCTTAATTTAACTCTACATTACTTCCGGTTTGGCGATGGATGCAACTGCAAAAACATCACTTTTTTTTTTTTTCACATTCTTTTCCTCCTTCGCAGTACGGGTTCGAGCCTGCCTGCCTGCTACCACTTTTTTTTTTTTTCTTAACACACATCTCCAAACACCCAGGCAACGCCAGGCACTCAGGCTTGTATGTGTATATATATATATATATATATTATTATAAATGGAGGTTTTTTTTTTTTTTCATTGATATTAAAAACAAAACAAACTTTTAAATATACTCAGTCAAGGATATGCAAGTGACTAAGTTAACTAATTTGCATATTCCTTTGAAAAACAAGCGTTAATTACTTGTTCATTTTTTTATGATTTCTAATTAGACTAGCAGGGATACCCAGTGTTGCCCAGGTGAGGTGTGTGTGTGTGTGTGTGTGTGGGGGTAAATCCAAACAAAATGGAAAATAAAGAATAAGTGAACGTAATAACCCTGTTTAAATATTACAAAAAGAAAAACAAAAAAAAAATAACAACAAACGTGATTAAAAACAACAACTAATAAAGATGAGACTAGTAGTCCGACGTAAAAATAAATTGATGTATATAATGCTCATCTCAAATAATGAATTCCAATTAAGGAATAATATATATCCCAATCGGTACGGACCCGACTATGGAAGATCAGATAATAAATAAAAGTGGATTTATAAGATCAAAGAATCCAACCTTGATCGCCCTTCGAGGCCCTTGGCGCAGTTGATAGACGTTGAATCTCTACGGTTCCAGATGAACATTGTCTGAAGATAGCGGTTTCAATCCCATCCAAAGCGTGCCAGAGGTTAATTGGCCAAAATGTGGTGAGACAACAACAACTACGGATGGCAGTGATGGCTGAGAATGCAGTTAGGAGATTCGAAGTTCCTATCCGTCGCGGTTACCACCTGACGAAGGCCAGAGGAATTAGTTGGCCGAAACGTTGTGAATAAACAAACCAATAAAAAAAAAAAAAACAACTAATAAAGATGAGACTAGTAGTCCGACGTAAAAATAAATTAATGTATATAATGCTCATCTCAAAAAATGAATTCCAATTAAGGAATAATATAGAAAACAAACGTGATGCAAGATAAAGAATAAGCAAACGATGTTAAAATTTCTGAAAAAAATTGGAAAAACAAAAAATACAGCGAACGTGATGAAAAAAAAAATTACGAAAAAATGGCATTAATAACTCTGTTTCAATATTAAAACTTAAAAAAAATATATATCTGGTCGGGTTAATAGCGGTGAGCGAAATTAGGCCATTTTTTTTTTTTTTTTTTTTTTTTTTTCATATTTAAACTAATTCCAGAAAGAACTTTTTTGTGCATGCGTGTTTAGCTAAACTGTCATGAAGAGACAATGTTTTGCTACCCCTCCCTGTAGAAAAGTGCCTAGCTGAGGGTGAAGGAATTTATGCTTTTAGCCATTTTTTTGATATTTGTTGTCCGAAGGGTCGAACTTCAAAATGATATCGATCTTGTGAAAACCCGTTGCCTCTGTCGAAAGTTTTAGGCGTACATACAAACAGACAGGTGAGATTTATATTATAGATATTAAATAATGCATAGATGGTTTATATGCCATAAAATAAACCAAAACAAACACTTGCCACGTTCCTCCTCCTCTTTCATTATTCCCTCTTTCTTTAACCTCTCATCGTCTCTTTCTCTTCCTACTCTCTGTCTCTCTAATCTCTTACTATCTCCATTCGCTCCGCCTCTCACCCTTACTCTTTTTCTCCCTCTACCATTTGTCTTTCTCTCCTCTTTCTTTATCTCTCCCCCTCTCTCTTACTCTTTTGTCCCTCTGCCCTCTCTCTTTCTCTCCGCTTACTTCATCTCCCCCCCTCTCTTACTCTTTTTGTTCCTCTGCCCGCTCTCTTTCTCTCCTCTTTCTTTATCTCTCCTTCTCTCTACTCTCTCTCTCTACTCTCTCTCTCTCTCTCCACTCGTTTACTCTTTCTCTTTCTTTTCTTACTTTTTACCCATCCATTTTCTCGCCCTTTGTTTTGTTGTCGGCTTTTCCATTTCCTCCCATTAAAATCTTTTTTCTTTGTTTCATTTCCTTTCATTTTTTCTTTCTTCCTTTTTTCCTTTTCTAATCGATTGACACATGAAGAGATAAAATATTTTAAATTTGTACTTTAGTTAAAAAAAAAAAAAAATTTTCCATTTCCCAATCTTAACCCCTCCCCCCTTTCCCAACTTTGCTGCTGACACACTTCCTTGGAACTCACACTCCCCCACACCCTACTTTCCTCCCCATCTACTCATGCCCCACTTTGCACTTCTACAATAAACTGCTGCCACCAACAAAGAAAATATCTCACAGGTTTCTTGGTGTAAATTACAATGTCTCTCTTTTTTGTTTTTTGTTTTTCATAAAATCTAATTCGATTTATTTTTTTGACAAGTTCTAAACAAACGGAAATAAAAACGGAAAATAAAAAAAAAAATCTTTAAATTTAGCTTAATGTGACTTTTCGAGATTTGAATTTATTTCTCGATCCTACAAGTTCCAAGACAGATCGGATATCCAGGAATTAATGGGAGGCCCGCTTGGAGTCGTAGTTCAACACACGGATACGGAAGCTGCCGAGCTGTGTTTTTAAGATTTTAGCCTAAAACATCACATTCGCTTACAGGGAGCAGGGCCGGTGTTATGAATTACAGAATCTAATGGGATCTTACATGATAAAATTTATGCATGTTTATTCAAAAAAAAAAAAGCATTAAATGTTTGTGCAAGGGCTACCCGTGGCATAGTGGATAAAGTGCTTAGTAAATTACACTCTTCTGGCACTTGAAGGTTAAATTTTCATTGCAGGTGAAACTCCAAAATACAATTGCAAATTACTGCCAAATTTCCCAGGGGTTGGGGTTAATGTATTATCTTCATCTATTATCATCTATAATATGAAAGCGAAAATGTGTGTTAGTGTGTGCGTTTTTTTGTATGTGGGGCAAAGGCTTTTGGAGGTTGGGGGCGCTCGAAGGTGGGGGGTCACTAATTCTTACAATTTTTTATATACTACATAGATTATAATATCTCCGATTTATGAAAGGAGATCGCGTTTATCTTTTATATGAGTGACCTTTACACGCTATTTTCGCGCTATTTTTTACTCTCCACATGTTTGTTTGGCTTTTCGGTATATAAGCGAAACTGAATCCGAAGCAAACGGAGCTCCCTGGCATACGTGCCGGGGATGTCCAGAAAGCAATAAGGTTTGATCAATATGGGCAAAACCCGTCATATCAGATAATTGTTATTCATTTGAACACTCCCCTTTTTATGGGGAGCTGATTTTCCCCAACATCATGGGGGAAATGCAGAAACTGGTTTGTAGCCAAAGTTAAGTTTCCCCTATGACGTGATGTTTGACCGAATTAAATTTACGCACCTGTCACTTAACTTATAAAGGCCGGGAAACCACTCAGGGACTAAGGGTTATTGCAAGTACAGTACGTTAGTGTGGAGATTTGATGAAGTGTTTACTTAAGGGGGCGGTTCATTAGGAATTTGTTTATGTTGGACTTGAAGACATCCAAGTTGTAGTCAGGTGGGAAGCAGGCAGTCGGAACAGTTCCACAGGCGTGCAGTTCTAAGAAAGAAGCTTTGTTCATGGAATCCATGTTTTGATTTAGGCACAGATAAAGAGTGGGGGAAATTTTTCACAGTGGATTCAGCTAGACTGGTGTTTTTCGTGAAAGATTGGCGAGGGGGGGACCAGAGATTGGAGTTCAGACGAGCACCTGCCATAGAAATAAGGATAAAACAAGGAAAGGCTCGCAACATCTCTTCTGTGGGAGAGAAGGGTAGAGAAAAAGGCATCCCTCACTAAGCCACAAAGTCTATTTTGTACTCTGTCAAGGCAGGATAGGCTGTTTTTAGCAGCTCCTGCCCAGATATGGCAGCAGTATTCCATCCTTGGACGTACTTGGCTTTTATATAGATAGATTCCTGTCCCGTTGTGGCCGAGTGGTAAGATGTCATGTTTTTCACACTTTCTTTTCCACCCTTGCGTCAAGGGTTCAGATTCGAGCCTACCAAAACTTTTTTTCTTTTACACCGAGAAACACTTGGGCAACGCCGGATACCCACACTAGTATAATATAAAAAGAGAAATGTATGTCTGTGTGTGTTTATATGCTTGCCAAAAACTTTTGACAGACGCATCAGACCGTGACAAAATTGGTATCGTTAGAAAGATCTATCTCTCGGATGAAAAAATATATAAAAATTGGCCAAAATGATTAATTCTGTGCTAGTCAACTGAACTGTTTTTTTTTTTTTTTTTTTTTGCAAGGAGAGGTCACTTTTTGCGTCAAGATTTTTTTGCAAGTGATACGCCTAGGAATCTCAATGTATGTTTGAAAAATGTTGTTTCGACCCATTGTGACATCATAAGTTGTCATGGCCGTGACAGCAAGCACGTTAGCTTCTTCACCTCTTTTTCTTCTTTCGCGTTACAAGTTCGAGCCTGTTTACTGCGGCTAATTTTTTTTTTTTTTTTTTTGCTGCAGCCGTATGGGTAATCCGCTGCTATTTTGATTGAAACAAAAATTCGTTTTTTTTTTCTTCTTGGGGTTGCTCAGTATCCTTAGTATACCACCTCTCTCCATCTGGGCAATGCCAGGTAACCATGCTAGTCTTCTATTATATAAAGAGCAAATATGTGTTTGTGTATTTGTACGCCCGCTAAAAACTTTTGGCATCTGCATCGAAGTGGCACAATCGTGGTATCGTTAAAAAGGGCAATCTCTCTGAGACATAATATCGAAAAATTAGAAAAAATCGTCAATTATTTAATGCAGAAAATGTTTTGTTTGAAGGAGGTTAAATAAAACCTTGGTTTCAACAATGTTTGTTAATCCGGTATGTGCGACTGATGGATTGTTTCATTTTAAAAAGCTGAATTTGCAGCGTTATAACATTTGTGTCGTCTTGGTCCGATCGATAATGTGTTCGCTTATGAACTTGAGTTATACAAGTTCACACCCAGCATGCAGCGTTTTTTTTTTTTTTTAGCCTACAAAATTTTGCTTAGAGGTTTGGATCATAACTATTAGTTTTTTGCGTTCGAATCCACATTATAGCTGACTTTTCGTTTTTCTTTTTAACATATTTTTGAAAACATTTATTTCAGTAAGCTTTTGCATTTAAACAGCTTAAAAGATTGAGTGTGATTTTCACGTTTCGGTTGACCTTCTTCAGGTGTATCTTGTCGAACTCGGGAATGTTTCTGTCGAACTCGGGAATTTGGACGGAATTTCGAGCGGAACCCTTTATTTACTTCATGGGAGTAGCATGCTCTTGTTCCGTCAGCCATGACTAGATAGAGGTCCTAAGTAATTCACAAATGTATTTTCCGGTCGCCCACACTGAGGATTGAACCGTCAACCTTCAGGAGTTCGACAAGATACACCTGAAGAAGGTCAGAGGTTATATTAACCGAAACGTTGTGAAAATCACACTCAAGATGAGAACAGTAGTCCGATGGATAATAATACAAATAACCAATCCTCATCTCAAAAATTCAGAAACATCATAAATATTTTTTGTTTTGAACTTTGTATTATTGTCCTTATTTTTATTTTTTTTTATCGGCGGTTGATTTAGTTGAGGGTTGATTGAAAGATCGGATTCCTATTATATGTATTGAAGCGTCCTCATAAATAATCTGATTTTACTAATTTTCCACCACAAGCGAATACTGTGCCAATGACTACAGTGCACACATTAACCTTTATCCTTGAGTGGCCTCCAGGCCTTGATATGTGGTAGCCTGTTTGTAGAAATAAATTAATCAGCATAGATTTCCGAGTTTGACAAAATATACCTCAAGAAGGTTACATCAACCGAAACGGTGTGAAAATGATATTTGAGATGAGTTTGATGAATCAAGTAATACGTTTAAAAGTATCATTTGGATTCTTTGGAGTTCGCCATTATGTTTTCGAGTGTTGTCTGTAAGCATTCAAACTTCAGAAGAGTTTTACCAAGTTCTTTATCAACTCTGCCAGGGATCTATATATGTAGCAATACACATGGTCGTTAAAACGCTTTGGATAATCACAGATTTCAAGGGGTTTCTGCTAAAATAGTCATATTTAAAAAACCAAAGCACTTTAAGTCTTCAAAATACCACCGTTTTTGTTCGGAAATGAAAATACTTTCAAATGATTTAGTAAATAACATACAGTATATATTTTTAGAGTTTTAAGCAAATAAAGTGATGAAAATGTGAACATCATAAAACGGCATTTTCGGTAAGATTTTGTAACGCCCCCCCCCCCATTTGTAAACATTCGTACTGTGTTTCTTTTAAGAATTTTTTAATGAAATTTGGAAATTAGCCAAAAGAGATGTCATTTTTAATAATTTCGAGTGTCCGAAATTCATTTGACCACTCGTTTTTTTTGTTGTTAAAAGATTTCAAAATGATGAGTATTGAAAGTTTTGAAAATAAATTTCTTCGGACACTCACTATTAAATAAAACAATCTTTTTACTATGTTTATTCGTTAAAAAGATGATTGGATAGTGTTTTCTCTAGTGGTACGTAGCAATTTAAAAACATAATATCCGAAAAAATCGTTATGAATTTGAATCAAGACTTCTGTAGTATATAGTAGATAGTAGCAGCGATAACATGGCGTAAACAGTCATTTGTTTTTGTTTATTCAAATCGATTTTTTTTTTTTTTTAATTGAAAATCTGGTTATAAAAAAAATTCTTACATGTTTAGTTAGAGCTATTTTGTTGTCAACCATACAAATATTTTTTTTAAAAATTGGGTAGTAGTAAATTTTAAAATATTTTAACAAGTGAGTTCGCCATTATTTTTTTCGAGTGTTGTCTAACGAGTAAACATTCAAACTTCAGAAGAGTTTTACCAATTTCTTTATCAACTCTGCCAGGGATCTATATATGTGTATGTATGTGATAAATTAAACAAAAATAAAAATAATTCACACATATATATATATATATATATATATATATATATATGTTAAGATTTTTGTTCCTTAGAAGTGCTGGTTGAGGTTGAACAAAATAAAATACGTATTAGATACGTTTGAAGCCCAAACAACGGATTATTACAAAATAAACAGATATTTATTTTGTTTGAAATTTATATTGAAATTCATAAATATATTTCGAAGGAAACCTTCATCTATCTATCTATCTCTCTCATATATATATATATATACACATACATACACGCACACACACAAGTATAGTTATTTATTAAACGTTGCGAACCTGTCTCTGCTCTATCTCTATTTTCATGTGTTCGACTGAGCTCCAATCTATAGTACCCCACTCACTAATCCTTCACAAAAAACACTCTAGCCAAAATTACTGTCAATAAATTCCCCCACTCTTTATCGGTGCCTGAACGTAAACATGCGATTCCATGAAGAAAGCTTCTTTGCTAGAACTGCTTGCCTGTGGAACTCTGTTCAGCTGGTCTGCTTTCCGGCTGACTACAATATCATTGTCTTCAAGTCCAACGCAAACAAGTTCTTATTCAACCGTCCTCATAATTCATCTAATTATATCAAATGCTACAAATGATTATTATGCAACTGCTCCGATGACCACACTACACACATTAACCTTTATCCTCAAGTGGCCTACAGGTCTTGATATGTGGTAGCCTCTTTCATAAAAAAGTGGTTCTAGATAAAGACTAGAATACTAGGGCATCCAGTACTTAGAGAAAAAATACTCTTGATTTGCAAATTGAGCTTGTTAACTGTCAGTGTTTTGTTAAATGACGTCAGTATTTCCGAGATATTTATCTCCCTTTATTCTTCTTTATAACTTTTAGTCGAACCCTCTCGACTCTAACCCCAACCCCTGGTGCCTCGGCTTCCTGTATATCCGTTTGGTGCAATTCCATCTCAAGAAGTCGGAAAAGATGATAGCTGATGTGGATAGAAAAATGAAAAACCCAATCCTTCCCCTGTCCTTAATGTTTTTGTGGATATTTTTTTTTTTTTTTTTTTTTTTTTTTAAATGAAATGTAAATTTAAAATTTCCGATTTTATTTGCTCGTTTTTTTTTTTTTTTTAAAAATTTGTTTCTGCAATAAAATTAGCTTTTTTTTTTATTAGAAATTTCATCAAAGAGCCATTGCGAAATGTTTGATGGCAAGGTTGATTTCCTGGTTGCTGAGTTATGGGTTGGTGGGAAAAGAGGGGAGATGGAAGAAGGTGCCCCTCTTGGGAGGGGGGGTTGGAGAAAGTAGGAAGTCACCTACACACAAGTTTATACCACCTGCGGTTCTTCCATTTGCCTTTGCTTGCCATTTATTTCATATACGTATCTATTAGTGATGGGACGATTCCAATATTTTTCCCGATTCTGATGCAATTATATTTTTGTTATAAATTTTTATTTTTTTATAAAGGAGTCATCACTTATCAAGGCCCGAGGCCACTTGAGGATAAGTGTTAATGAATGTATGGTAGTCAAAAAAATTAAAAGTAACCAGCCACCTCTTTCCCCATTGCACCACATGTTCAAGATCAGAAGAGAGAAAATCAGAGAGAACTTCTTCTTCCTACTTCTCGTCTGTCTTTACTTCTTCTTCCCCATCTCCCATCTTTTCTCCTTTCCTCTGCGGTCCTGGATATGACCTAAAACTATATCCGATGGTGAGGCTCCACCTTGTGGAGTGTGGAGCCACCCTTTAATTGCCATTGCTCCCAGGTCCACTCTGACCCGGAGTGATAGTATCTGTTAGGGTCCCAACTATGGGTTAAATAGAATCTGACTTAAAAAAAAAATATACTCTATTAAAAATCGTTTCTCAAAATAACTAGATTCGGCATTAAATAACCTGAAAAAGGTTGATATGCCGTAAAACAAAAACAACCAACCAACCAACCAACCTTTCCCCTGCCTTCTTCCTCCCCTCCCCTTCATATCCTCTTCCCTCTCTGTTCTTTTTCTTCTTCTTCTTCCCCCTCCTCTTCCTTCATTTCGTCCGTTCTTTCTTCTTCCCTCTCACCCCTTTTTCCTTTCCCCCTCCCATTTCTTCTTCTTACTCTTTCCCACCTCTCCTTTCTTCCCCACTAGCGGAGGGTACCCGGCGATGCCCGGGTGTCTTGAGGTAAATCAAAAC